>NW_022436942.1:63788523-64357491 GCF_009761245.1 Sapajus apella
CCTTCCTTCCTACCTTCCTTCCTTCCTTCCTTCCTTCCTTCCTTCCTTCCTCTTGCTTGCTTGCTTGCTTATTTGCTTGAGAGGGCCTTGCTCTGTAGCCCAGGCTACAGTGTAGTGATGTCATCTAAGCTCACAGCAACCTCTGTTTTCCAGGCTCAAGTGATCCTCCTGCCTCAATCTCCTGAGTAGCTGGGACTATAGGCACATGCCACCATACCTGGTTAATTTGTATATTTTTTGTAGGGATGAGATTTCACCGTGTTGCCCAAGCTGGTCTCAAACTCCTGGGCACAAATAAGCTGCTTGCCTTGGCCTCTCAAAGTGCTAGGATTACAGGCATCAACCACTGTGCCTGGCTAATAACTACTATAATTTTAAAGTTTCAATGAGTCCAGATGATATTTTGAGATGCTCTGCCAACTACAAAGTGATTTAAAAAAAACTATGATCTCTATTCATGCAACCTTACAGGAACTGCTTACACTATTGTGGTTTGTGGTCCACATTCATAATTGAATACTCTTTGGTTAGAATTAGTAGAAATAAAGATGCAATTATTCCTAAGTTCAAGGGCCCCCTGAACTCTGTCAACAAATACTTTGAAAGTGATGAGCACCTGGAATCTAGCTCTTCATCTTTTTCCCTTCTAGGTGGTGTCCCTGTCACCTTGCAAGCCTGTAGCAAAGATTCTCCTTGTCTCAGCCTACATCAAATCTTCCCTTAAATACTACATGATGTGGTGGGCCAAACATTGGTTTTGAGCCAGAAGGTCCATGGTTTCAAATACATTCCTCCCAACTTAATTTTAATCTAATTCTTATTGATCACATTTATAAAACCCACTTCGTAGGGCTACAGTGAGAATTAGAGATGGTATATATGACGTGGCATACAGTAGGTCCTTAATAAAGATTAAATGTCATTTATTCCAAGTTGTAAATTACTTCTTTAAAATTTTTTTTTTTTAGTGTTTTCCCAGTTAAGAGATATTTGTCTTAATGAGGAGTCATAGCATTTCAGACACCTGCTGGAGAAAGAAAGAGGATTGGATGGGAGTAGTAATAATTCCTAAATCACTCCATGTTGGAGCCAAATAGATTCATTCATTCCTCAGTCTTTCAAAGAACTTGCTGAGCACTGCACCTACTGTGTGTGCTGTTGGAGCTGGAGGAGCATTGGGAAGGCCCTGGTGGAGTCTGGGCAGAATTTCAGCAGCTCGTCTCCTGAGGCCTAGCCAGCCAGTTATTACATGGTAATGACTGGGCCAGGCAGAAGGCAGGCTTGATGTCTGCAGATCCTCAGCCACTTCCTTGAGCATGGCCTGTGCCCTGTCTAATGTGAGCCCTGGGTGTTAAAAAGATGGGCAGACAGGTGGGCCAACACTCTCCTATGCTATCCTGGCCCTTTCCTGGGGCCTGTCCCTAATAAAGCCTATGTGTGTGAGTACCTGTGACACATGTAATGAGGACCTCTGTTTGCCAAGTTTGCTCAACCTGCCATGCTCTGGGTTTGCTTTGGAGTAGTCTGCAAAGCCACAGACAAGCCCTCCGGCATCCCCTTCTTCCCATCTCTTTGAGGTTAGAGCTGGCATTAGAGGGCTCTGGGACCTTGTACCAAGGGGACTATAGGTTTGGAATTTTATTGCTTTTCTCCAGGGTCTGTAGATAACAGTCAGGAAAGCTGCAACTGGGTCTGCTGTGGTGAAGGAGAACAGAGAGTTGAATCCTGGCTCATGCTGTCTAAAACACAAGCTCCCTGAAAATAATTCTAGCTTCATGTCCCACCCCTTTGATAGTGACATAATCCTTGTGAAGTTGCATCAAGATACAAGTAAAGCAAGGGATTTAAAGTCAAGTATCCGGAATTTAATTATGTTCTATTTCTATCAACTGCTAATTGTGTGACCTTGGGCGAGGCACTTGATCTCTCCAGGCCCCAGGTTCTTCACAGAGTGTACTACACATGGATAACAGGGCCTCCATTTCAGTGAGACAGTGGGAAAAGAAGCTCAAACCTACCCCCTCTCCTTCCAAAGCCCATGAACATACTCCAAATGTCTGAATCTTCTCCAGTTTCCAAATGCAGTCTCTGTGCTGTACCATGCCAACTGAACATGAAGCCCCGTTCCTTTTGAGAGTTCTACTTATAAAGAAGCAAGGATAAGGTTAGTAAAATTAACCTAAGTGCTTTGGTTTATTGCTTTTTATTTTACTTTGGTTTTGACGGGAGAAAGAGAGATGAGAGGTTTACAGGACAGACATTTAATCAGTTCAGAAGGGTAGAAGGTATTAGACCATCTATAAAATATCCTTTCTTCCCTCCACCATGAAGAGTCTCATTGGGTCCTCACCTTACCAAGTCTAAGTCCTTCTCTATCTTTGCATCCTCTTTCTTTATCCTCTGTCTTCTCTTCTCTTCACTGGTCTCAGAAAATTCACCCACTTGCCTCTTGCCCAAGGTAGCGAAGCTTCCCCTTTCTAACACTATCTGTGTCAACATTCCTGCTCTCATGATTCTCAGCTATCCCAAGTACCTCAAAGCATTTTCCTGCAAAAGACTGTTCTCCCTCTAAGTGGATTTTTTGTGCTTAATGTTAATAATAGTAGTAATTCATCAAATAACATGAAAGATGACAGGAGATACTGAAAATGAAAGTATTTTAAAACACAAGATGTTGTACATATTTATCCATCCATCCATTCATTCATGCAGTGGACATTTGTGAAGACTTTACTAGATGCTGGAGATTTTGAGGTAAACAAAATGCCTTTAAGGAATTCATGGTCTAATGAGGAGCTGGAAAATAATTGCAGTAAAGTGTAATAAATACTATCACTCTGCTACATCTCATGTAAAACGATGGGACAAAAAAGAGAGTGAGAGGTTCACATTGCTATGAATAGAGTAGGTATTTGACGTATAATCTAAACAAAGCAAGTGCAAAGTGTCCTGAGCATTTTGAAGAAAAAAAGCATTCTGTTTCATTGATCTAGTTCATGGAACTATATTGACAATGATCTGCATCTTTGCTATGTGTCTACAGAGTCAGATCTGTGCCCAAGATCTGCAACTTTCTGCCTGGGGTTTATTTGACCTCTAGAATCTCAGTGTTCTCTTCTGCCAAGTCTGTATAACAACCCTCTATAAGGTTACAGAGACCAAAAGAGATTCATTCACTCGTTCACTCACTCACTTGACAAATGATGCCAGACACTGACCAGGGCACTGAGGTTTTTACAGGGAATGGACAGTGAATTGTTCTTGTTTTCTCAAAGTGAACATTCTGCTGGGGAGATAACACCTATTGCTGCCCAAATCTTGTTAACCAGCACCTAAAAGCTACGCAGCGGCGTCACTCAGCCTTTCTTCTTAGATGGTCTTCTTTCTTCAATTCTTCTACAACTTGTCTCAAAATTCCCTTGCCTTAGAGTCCTTCAGATAGGGGCTGCATGAGGGAACTCCTGGGAGTCTGGGGGATGGCGACAGTCTTCAGGCCCATGGGCCAGCAGGCTGGGTTGGGAGTCATAGTTGGTTTGGGTTGCTTTAACAAAATACCATAGACTGCATGGCTTAAAAAAACATTTATTTCTCACAGTTCTGGAGGCTGGGAAGTCCAAGATCAAGGTGCTGGTAAATTCAATGTCTGTTGAGGGTTCACTTCGTGGTTTAAAGATGCTGCCTTCTTGTTACGTCCTTATGCAGTATTGAGAGAGAAATCATCTCTCTCATGTCTCTTATGCTCCACTGTCATGACCTAATCGCCTCCCAAAGGCCCTATCTTCAAATACCAAGGCATTGGAGGTTGGGGCTTCAATGTATGAATTTTGGGGAAGTATAGAGCAGAGAAAGAGTAGGGAGGGAGTTAAAGATGCTGAAGCCCATGTGTAAATATCTCCTTCTTTTTGCTTCTTTCTGCCAAGGCCACTGGGGAGAAACCCAGCTTTTTAATGATTTCTCCTTTTTGGTTCAAAGTTTACCGTAAGTATGATTTCTTTGTTTCTGATATAATCGTGTCATTGAGTGGCCCAGACATAAATGTCAACAATGCGGCCCTCTGGCTGGAAAGGGGCCCAGGATGCCTGGGCCTGTCATGAAGGAGCGCTGGTGCGGGAGTGGGGGAGCTGTGTAGGGGCCTGGCAGACTCAGCACAGGACATACTCATTAACTATGGGAGGGATAGGATGAGCCATCCAAGCCCTGGGCCTGGCGGAGTTGATGGCTATGTGGTGGGGAGCAGAGTGCGTTTGTATTTCAGGAACTCTCCTCAGCCATTGGACTGGTTTTCCTGGGCTGCTTTGTCAAGCCTGGGTTCTTTAGTTTTTTATTTTATTTTTTTAAGTTCCAGGGCACATGTGCAGGATGTGCGAGTTTGTTACATAGGTAAATGTGTGCCGTGGTGGTTTGCTGCACCTGTCAACCCATCACCTGGGTATTAAGCTACCTGGGCTCTTTCGTTATGACATTTGTTTTTTCCTCGTGGACTTTTATTCTCATGACACATCACGTAAGTGTTGTGAATTCAGGCCTGGGGAAACAGTGTATTGTTTTAGGCATGGGATGTTGGTGGTATATGGAACCTGTTAAAGGAATCAAGTGTGCTGGACTCATAGATGCAAGGCTTGAGGCTTCGTGGTGTGTGTGTGTAATGATGCAGTCAGGTCAGACATCCAGGGGTGGGACAAGGTTGCTGGACTCTCCACCCGGTCAATGCCCAAGGGCTCCTCTCATGTAGATACGGTGGTTGCTGACGGTGCTGTCTGGGGCTGTGCGGCACAGTGGTCGGCTTCCAAATCAGTGCTCCTTCTTTCCACCCCCTTCTCTCTCAGTCTCCCTAGTTTTGAGTGGTTGCTCCAAGTGCCAGTTTTCCTAAGAGCTTGGGTTGGATCCAAGGAATGTAGTCCTGGGGGCTTCATCAGGAATTCTGCTGTAGAGACAGATGCCAGGGAGCTATGTAATTAGAACTTTCTCTGCAAGGCTGCAAGAGGAATTCTGCTCATAATGGCCCTGGGTAGGAATCCTTCTTAGAATTGACTGGGAAAACTGGGGAAGATCTTCCTGCTGTGGCTTAAGAAGGGCATTTATCTTCCTTTCTTCATTGCTTATTCCAGCAATGTGCTCATGTTAAAGTTTACCATGTGCCAATGTTACAGTTACAAAGACAAGAGCTTAGAATATGGCTTAGGAACCTGGTTTTCGTCATTCACTCCTTCTTGCCTCTTGGATTCCCCATGGAGAGATCCTGATTCCCCAGGGTTAAGCACTGAATGGAAACAAAATACTGCTCTAGTGACAGCTGGGCAAGCACCTCACACCTCCTTCCTCTCCATACTGCCTCCCATTCCTGCCAGTATTGCAGGGTTTTCTGGCCAGCTGTGCTGGGGTACAAGACAGACCAGGAAGCCTAAGCAGGTTTCCTATTACCTCCTCCCACAAAGCCAAGAGAGATCTGCAAAAGAAGCCCACTTGTTTTTCCATCCAGTCACAGATATGTGAGAGCTGAAACAGAGCTGATGAGATATATTAGACTTGGCCCACTATGTAGGAAGAGCCCTGGGCATAAGTCCTGCCCTTGAGAGTGCATGGGTACCCAGCCCATAGTAAATTATGGCCCAGCGAATGTATTGTCTCCAGTATCACAAGCTGGGAGCTGGCCTTGACTCCTTCTTCTCAATCCCACACCCAGCCATTCACCAAGTCCTACTCATTCTACCTTTAAAATATATATTTCAGATCCATCTGCTTCTCTCTATCCCCTCTCTACCATCAAAGCCACTACAACCTCATCTCTAGTATAGCAACTGCATCTTCCTAGGTCTCTCCAGATCCTCTCCGCCCCACCCACCAACTGTTATCCACATTTTTGCCAGGGAAATATCTTGAAAATGTCTATCTGGCTAAGTATTTCCCCTATTGAAGCCCTTTGATGTCATCTTGTTGCCCTTGGATAAAAACGTTTTCAGCGTTTCTCATCTTCCACCCCTCCCCGCTTATATTCTGTGTTTCAGACATGACGAACTACTTTCCTTTTTTCCAAACGGGTCATGTTCATACTTGCTTTTTCCCATGCTCTATCCTCTGTGTGGGACTTTTAACACTCTCCCTTCCTGCTTCAGTGAACTCCTACACAACCTTCATGTTCTCAGCTTAGCTGTCACTTTCTCTAGGAAGCCCTCTTCCCTTTTTCTGAGTTGGTGGTCTTCTTACCTGTTTCTGCAGCTGCAGAGATCAGGTATTGCCCTTGTCTGTTCTCTGGCCATGCTCCCTGGCTTTGAGAACAGCAGGGGCCTCCTTGACTTCTGCTGGGCTAAGCACATAGGGTCTTCCTTCCATTCCAGGCCATGTGGATTCACTTCATCTCTTTATGAGTTTGCCTATGGCAAAAGAAAAGGGGGCACTGGACATCATAATGGATGGTGTCCACAATAGCAATGATTTCTTTTAATAGGCAGACATTCCATATATTACTGGTTGTTTTATTGTCTCTCAACAAAATCAAGGGTGAAATGAAATGTCAGCTCTTTAAGTGGTGATTCTATGCTTTTAGGCTATGTCTGGAAACTCCTGTACGGAACACAATTTCACCTCTCTCCTCTTAGGGTGGAAATGCTTGAGAAACCCTGAAAAGATGTTTGTGTTCCACCTCCCCCCCCATGGATCATTAATATTTCAGCCAAGCTTTCAGCAGGAACTATCAGATGATTCACTGTAGAGCCTCTGGGGAGGGTCTAAAATGATGCGTTGTTAATTAGGAGAGAATCTGTATACTCTCGACAGCCAAATGCATCTTTTCCATTCCCAGCATTTCCTGAGCTTCTTCCCTGTGCCAGGCTCTGCTGGGTGCTGGGTTACAGAGGTGACTCAAGACCCAACCCCGCTCTTGAAAGCCTCACCCATACCTAAGATCTACAAGAATGGCATGAAGGAAATGTTAGGAGTTGAGAGATGGCAAAAAGCACAGAGACACACCCAATTACAAGGAGCAAGTGAGAATGGTACATCACATTTACACAGTCAAACCTTAGAAGTGACAGTGTGCAATGACCCCAGAAAGTGTCTCCCAGGCCATGATAGTGCCAAGGGCCAATGTGGCATTAGGAAGCTTTAGGTTACCTCCAAATCTCTAGAATCCCAAATTCTCGCTCTGTCTCCCAGGCTGGAATGCAATAGTGTCATCTCAGCTCACTGCAACTTCTGCCTCCTGGGTTCAAGCAATTCTTGTGCCTCAGCCTTCTCAGTAACTGGGACTATAGGCATGTGCCACCACACTCAGCTAACTTTTGTATTTTTACTAGAGACGGTGTTTCCCATGTTGGCCAGAATGGTCTTGAACTCCTGGTATCAAGTGATCTGCCTGCCTCAGCCTCCCAAAGTGCTGGGATTACAGGTGTGAGCCACTGTGCCTGGCCCACTTCCTTAATGATTTCTAAAGTATTATGTAAACACATTCTCAATCCCCCTAACCCCCTTCATCAGATTGTCCCTCCAAGCCCCTTGCTAATAAGCATTCTGTGGCAATCATTTCTTCCCTCTGGTTCCTTGCTAATTGACAAAAACCCAGCAGTTGATCCTTAGTTGGAAACTGAGACACACTGGGGTTGTCAAAGAGATGGGCACAACAGATTCAGACATTTGGGCTTGTGCACACACACATGCACGTTTCTATGTTCACACAGATACACAGTTCCCTATACCTTGTGATGACTCTATAGCTATATTGTTCTCTGGCTCTGACATGTCAAAATGTCTACAAGGGAGTGAGTAAGCCCCTTCTTTCTGCTAGACACTTGGACACTTGGCAGACTTTTGCAAAGCTGACCTAACAAGGCTCTGGCCCCAGACAATGGGACAATGAGGATTTCAACATTACTTGTAACAACCTGTCAGTGTATTGTAAGTGACTTCAGTACTCTGCTTCTGAAGGAAGGGTTTGTACGCTAGGAATCAGGAAGATATGTGGCGTGGAGTGATAGATGGAGTGTTTAGGGGTGAGGGGAGGAATAGTTGGGGAGAGGGAGCAGGTGCTGATCTTAAGGCCATTTGCAGTGGTGTTGGGAGCAGTGCCAATTATAATCCCAAGAGGCATTATTGCAAAAGATCACAATTTCTAGAGTCTAAATACCCTATCATCCAAAATCCAGAAAATCACAATCCCAAAAGATTAAAATCCCTAATGTTGAAATCTTGAAAGCCAAATTCTGGAAGAGGGATTAGTACACAGGATAGTTGTATCATGTAAGTTGCATCAAGTTAGGTGGAATTATTACCTTATTATTGTCTTGACACTATTACCAAGGTTATTATAACTTGTCAGTGGATTGGCCATGGAGTATGGCAATGGTAAAATCTTCAGTTTAAAGATGCGCCAGTTGTCTGCATTCGTATCCCTTCCAGCTGATGAAATTCCAGGAGTTTTAATGAATGAATGCTACACTTACCTGAAGAATCCAGCAGAGTTACTGACTGGTTCAAAAATAATTGTGCATATGGTAGGATAAGAAGCCACTTATGCAACAACGGACAAGGGGCCATTGTTCATAAATCATCCTTTAAAAATGTAAATAAATGTATTTTAAATAATTTTTTAAACATTATTTTTTCCAGAATTGAATTTTCAAGATTTTCATCTTTTAGGATTGCAATTTTCAATATTTTAGACTTTAGGGATTTTGATCTTTTGGCATTTCAACATTTGGGATCATGGCATTGGCGATTCTTTCAGGATTATGGCCTGTTGAGAAACATTAAGTTTACCCTGCCCTCATGGCTCCTTTGTGGAGGATACCTTTTAGTTTATAATCAGTGGTAGGCGGATAACAGCTGCCTACCTTGTGTATTCTGGAGTCAGGTGTATATGCTGTTTGATTACCAGCATTGTTTCTGCCAAATGTGTGGCCTGTAGATAAGTGCATTCCAAATAGGTACCTGGGTGTCCAAAGCAACATAGAAACACGGCACAGAAGATGGAAAAATCTAATGGGGAAATTGTGTTGGGGTGTATTAAATCACAGAAGAATTTCAAAAGCAGCAGTGCCATGTAGAAAACGAACATGAACATATTCTCCATGGGGAGCCATGCTCTAAAAGAAAAAAAAAAAGCAACTATTCATTTCCATGCAAGACTTCAAAACAGTTGATGACGGTAAAAGTTGGGCAGCTCTTATGGACTATCTCCATGCAATTGCCCATAATCTATCCTTTAATACACTTTTTCATGTCAAAGCTTCTTTTTCGTTTTGATTTTCTCTTTTTTTCATTTTTAAAGTTTTTCTTCCTCCACTACTTAAAATTATCAGTGTTATCTTTTACAATTTGCTATGTTACATATTTCAACTTTGCTGCATTTCCAATCCCGAGGGTATAAATTGTGTAAAGACTTTTTTAAAGAGTTCTAATTTGTTTTATTTTTTATTTTATTTTTTTTTTACAGATTTGACTCCATGAAAGTACATTATCGCAATGTTGGCTTTGTGTGTAAGCATTGTATGTGTATGTAAAAATGTGGAAACTTCCTCAATAAAGAGATGTCCTTTTTGTACATTTGCACTTGTGACAGGTAAAATTTCTCTAGAACTCAGTTCTTTGGGTGACTTGCGTATGCTGTGGTGGTGACCCATTGAGGTTCTTTTATCTGTCTTGTCAAATGACTTAGCTTGGCCATCATGATATTTCAGGTGACTGCAATTATGAAGCTGAGTGCACATAATTACCAACCATAGTGATATGTGTTTATACAATTCACTTTTTGATGATTTCCATATAAATCTGGCTTGTCTGCTTGTGACTCTGATACTCAAGGGACTGTCCTAAGCACACTTGAATGTTTATGCTCCAAAAATATGTATTTTATTATTGCCTATTTTATTGCATAGTTTATAAAGTATTCTGCCGTGTTCTTATATGTTTCTCAAATAAGTCATCTTTTAAAAATGTAAATAAATGTATTTTAAATAATTTTTTAAACATTATTTTTTTCCAGAATTGAATTTTCAAGATTTTCATCTTTTAGGATTGCCATTTTCAATATTTTAGACTTTAGGGATTTTGATCTTTTGGCATTTCAACATTTGGGATCATGGCATTGGGGATTCTTTCAGGATTATGGATTATTGAGAAACATTAAGTTTACCCTGCCCCCACGGCTCCTTTGTGGAGGATACCTTTTAGTTTATAATCAGTGGTAGGCGGACAACAGCTGCCTACCTTGTATATTCCTGAGTCAGGTGTATATGCAAAACACCTGTGTATTGATACGAATCACTTGTCAAAGATCAAACAAATATGTGGATGAATCTCTGCTCGAGGGCTAAGTCCTGGAGAGCTGTCAGCCCTGCAGGCTCTCAGGCTGTTGGTCCCCAGGATAAATCCGTTCTGTTGTGCTATCTGGATGTCTGCCTCTCAGCCCACCTGGGTGGGGGTCTCCCAACCAAGCAGGTTCTTGGTAATGGCCCAAACCTGCTGGAACGTTCCTGATGAAACCAACGGAGGTGAAAATCCTGAGTTTTCATTGTTCATAGATTTGCCTCAGAAGCATGATGATGATTAAACTAACAATAATAGCTATCACTTTTTACAACCGGGATTTTGAGGAGACACAAATCAATACTGCCTCTTTCCCTTCTGATTCTGAACCAAGACAAAGGAATGAGGAAAATGGAGTCCAATCCTCATCTATATGACTGGAGCAAGGACTTGAAATGAGAACCCACAAGGGCTTATTGACTTCCCACCCTGAGACTGGATCTTGGAGCAACCAACCTGCGGGCAAACTGGAATCTACAAAGCCACACGCTTCTCCAGGTAGGGAAGGATGGAGGAAGAGAGGCCAAGTCTCCCTCCTTGAGATCTTTGATGGGTCAGCACCCCCCCTTAAAGAAACTTAGAGGCCTGGCTCTTGTTTACCAGCCAGGTAGCTCACTCTGTCTCCCCAGGGAGTGCTAAGAGATCAGACAAGAGGCCCGGTGTGTTCAGGGGAAAGTTTCCTCATAGCAATAACTATTTAGAGTGGGGCAAACTTGTCCCTCGAATGGTCCCCGTGTTTTCGTCATAGTCAACCCATAATCAGTGTGGATGTGACCATGCCTTCAGGGGGAGATCAGTTCTTTGTAAGGACAGCTCTGTCCCCGCTTCAATAGGCTGCACTTTCCGTTGAAACCTCTGTTCCTTCAGGTCTTCTCCTTGGCCTGCTGGCAGACAGGGGAGACTGTGCCCTTGGAGGGCTCTGAATTGAAGCAAGTCACATGTTAATAAAATCATCTCCAAGGACACCCCGTCCAAGACTCAGAATTATTCCATTTCCTACCTCCTGTCCCAAATGATGTCTAGCTATGTTGCCTAATACAGCACCAAAGCAATTCTGGTCCAGCTGAGGAATAGGTGTGAGGAACGGTGTCTGCCAGGACAGGCACTGCAGGAGAGCCTTGAAGGTCAGGGAAAGCTGGGGCTGGGAGGGGCTTCTGAAGGGGCCCCCTATGCTTCCAGAGGGGAGCTGCTCTTTCAGATTTGGGGCCTGCAAACTCCATTTAGGAGAAGAAGGAGGTTATGAATGAGGGCAAACCTCTCTCTCTCTCCCTCTGCCTTCTTCCTAGCCTTACCCGCTACCCCTCTCTCTCTTCCTCACCCTTCCTGAATTAATGACCCCACCAAGACCTTTTCCAGAGAAAAACAACCAAGCCAGAAATCACCCAGCCTCTCTGACAGCCTGGCCCATCCCTACACACTCATATCTCATGGGCAGTCTCTCCCACGTGTCTCTGGGCCACGGAGAGACTTCCTGTTCATCCACTGTCAGATATGAGTTGTTAGCACTTCTTGGCAAAGGATCTTGACAATTGCCTTGGGAAGGAAAACAGCACCACGGGTTAGTGGAAAGAATGTGGCTTTTGGAGCCAGGCGGACCCAGGCTCAATTCCCAGTTCTGCCACTTAATACCTGTGTGACCCTGGGCAAGTCACTTAACCTCTTTGAGTTTCAGTTTCCTTGTCTGTAAAATAAACACAAAGATGATAATAGAGAGCTTGTGAAACTGCTTTGAAAGCCATTCAATGTGTGAAGTGTGCTTGTGAGACCCATGGGAGGTAGGTTTTAATAGTTTGGAAGATTCCATCACAGCCTAATTGCAGTTTTATCGGCCTCTTCCTTTTGATAAATAATAGGACTTATCCAAAGACTCTGAAATTATGAAATTCCCACAGAGTGTCTGCTCTGCACAAGGAAGCTCCTAAACAGTCTTCACTGGGCTTTCTAATGAATTTGTCTTTCTTTTGCTGTGAGTCCATGCCCACATCCTTCTTAGTGGTAGCTGCTCACTAAAAACATTTTGAAAATGCCCCCTCACAGTGCTCTTTCAGGCATGCTTTTACTAGACTGGCTCTGGTTTGTCATGAATTGTATGTGTCTTGAGGTTGTCTGTATGTGGTGATAGAATTGACAGTGTTAACAACAGGACATAGGTCCACAGGACACGGGAGGCTAGCTGGCCCATTGTCCTTGTGATCCTTGGTATGGGTCTACCCCGTAGGTGACTCAAAGCACCTTTGCGACTCAAAGTCTTACAGGCCAGGCATGGTGGCTCTCATTTGTAATCCCAGCATTTTGGGAGATCAAGGCAGGTGGATCACTTGAGGTTGAGAGTTCGAGACCAGCCTGCCCCCAACCTGGCTAAACCCCGTCTCTACTAAAAATACAAAAATTAGCTGGGTGTGGTAGGGACACCTGTATTACCAGCTACTCGAAAGGCTGAGCAGAAGAATCGCTTGAGCCCAGGAGGCAGGGGTTGCAGTGAGCTGAGACTATGATGCTACATTCCAGCCTGGGTGACAGAGCAAGACCCCATCTCGAAAACCAAAGCAAAACAAAAAAACAAAGTCTTCCAGACTTTGGAGGTTGGAGGGAGCTCAAGTCAGACCAGTTTACCCAAAAATCCTGCTCTGAGGCCAGATGCGTTAGAGAGAACATCTCAGTAGGTCATGTGAATGTTTCCCTGGGGGTACCGCTTAGGCTTATTGCATGCAAGGAAAAGATTTTAACAAGAAAATGCATGTGCTGAAAAGATATTGAGTAGCTTCCAAAATTGATGGAAGACCAGAGAACCAGCCCTGGAAATGCATGTATCCCAGGAAGTTAGGCCACAGCTGAAGATCCCCTTTGCCCTGAGGAGGTGCTTGTTAGCAGGTAGCCACTACGTCACCACTGCTGCCACCACTGCTGCCACCACTGGACCCTCAAGCTTCTAGCACTGAACTTACTGTCATTTGAGTTAAAGTCTCAATGTCCTCTGTGTCATTGGATTGCTTGCTCAGTAGTCACAGACTTGAGTTGGAACACCCTGTTGATACTCTCAGATTGTGTGGTCACGTTCAGGAGCCAGGGAGCCGGGAGAGTCTCCTTTGGCTTTCATAGTCAGATGACTTAATAGGGAGTTCCTCCAAAAGCAGGAAGGTGTTCAAAAGATTAATGTTAAATATACTAGAAAATTAGTAGCTTTAGTGTATTGTATTTTATTCCTTTAGAGATTTTATTTTTATTTATTTATATATTTTTTGAGATGGAGTCTCACTCTGTCGCCAGGCTGGAGTGCAGTGGCACGATCTCAGCTCACTGCAACCTCTGCTTCCCGGGCTCAAGCAATTCTCCTGCCTCAGCCTCCTGAGTAGCTGGGATTACAGGCATGCACCACTACGCCTAGCTAATTTTTGTATTTGTAGTACAGACAGTGTTTCACCATGTTGGCCAGGATGGTCTCGATCTCTTGACCTTGTGATCTGGCCATCTTGGTCTCCCAAAGTGCTGGGATTATAGGTGTGAGCCATCCTTTAGTTATTTTTAAGATTTTTTAGTTTTAGTTTTTAAAAAAATTTTTTTGGGACAAGGTCTTGCTTTGTCGCCCAGGCTGAAGTGCAGTGGCACAATCTTGGCTCACCCTAACCTCCGCCTTTTGGACTGAAGGGATCCTCCCATCTAAGCTTCCCAGCAGCTGGTACTACAGGCACACACCACTACACCTGACTAATTTTTGTATCCTTTTTGGTAGAGAGGGGATTTCACATGTTGCCTAGGCTCATCTCAAACTCCTGGGCTCAAGCAATCCTCACCTCGGCCTCCCAAAGTGCTAGGATTATAGGGATGAGGCACCAGACTTGGCCAATTGATTGTCTTTTAAATACCACTTTTAGTCCTAGAGACAAAAGATATAATTGAAATGTTCTGTTCACCCCAACACTTGGGTATAGCAGAAAAAATACTGACTTGGTCTCAATTTCTCTGTCAATTTCTTCTGTGATGTAGGAATTAAGATAACGATTCTGCACAGCTCACTCCAGGTTGTTGTGAATATCAGATGATATAGAAACATTGCAAACTGTTAAATGCTGTGTCAAAGGAGCTGATGGCATGACAGTATGGCTATTTTCCCCGCCATCTGATAAACCATTGGCAAACAATAGCACTTACATTACAAGCATTTCATTTTCTGGAATTTGGTGATGTTTGCAGGGGCATGGAAAATCGCATTCTGCAATTAAAGTATGCAATGCAATGCTGAGCAATTCACCTGAGGTTACACAGCTGGGAGGTTCAGAGCAAGGATTTACACCCAGGTCTGTCTCACTTTGAATTCTATCTTCTTTATAGGAAGCCTGGTTCTAATTCTCAAAGTTGCGTGAATTGACTAGAAGCTCCGGAAGAGGATTCTCCCCAGGAAAGAGGTAGAAGGAATCAAAGTAGGTGGAGAAACAAAAACCCATTCCTTGAATTCTTAGAATGACAGTTATTTCAGAAGAGCACATTGAGACATCAAGGCTGGAAAACTCAAATGAAAACCCCAGCCAGCCTTCCCAACAAGCCCATGAGGTATTGCACTGAATATTTTTCATTTTGCAGATGAGGAAACAGGGTGAAAGAAGTTAAATAATTTACCCAGAAACATCCAGCTAATATCTTTAAGGCCTGAGATTCAACCCAGGTATATCACCTTGGATTCTTAGTTACAAACCACAGAACCCAATATTGGTTAGTAGAAACAAATAAGTGATTTTTATAAAAGATTGAGTGACCCTGGTGAACCAAACATGAAATGCTCTCCAAGTCACAGGCTGAATCACTGAATTAGTTCAGCACCTTATACTCCTAATGTAACCACTAGGTCACTCATGCTAAAACATCTCCTATGCCTGCCTCTGAGAAATAGATGTAGCTGTTACCACTCTTGTTTAAACAAATTTTTGAGCATATGGCTTCCTCAGAGGGAATAAATTAGTCCATCGAAATGGACTGTTTCCTTAGAGTGGGAAAGTGTTCCGAAATGCTGGGGTGTAAAGACTTTGTTTATTGTTAGCTGAATTCCTAATGCCTACGAAGTGCTTAGCATGTAATAGATGTGTCATAAGAGCATATCAACTTATTGATCAAATAATTCTATCCGATTTTAAAGCTCATGTCCCTAGACACTATACCTCTTCACTATACATCTTCATAGATGGTCCATGATGAGATCTAACACAGAATATGTGATTGCACACCAATGAAATTATATAAAGTCTCTATCCTATATAAAACTATCGTCAATCGTTCACCGAAATGTGCTGTTGTGATTTACGACTACGAGCTCTGAGAGACAAGGACATATCTATCTTGTACCATTATATCATTCATTTTTAATACAAGGCTAAAAATAATTATTAAATAAATGAGTAGAGTGATAAATGAATGAGTTTAAGAGGCAAGGTAGTCAAGATTTGGGAATGCATGCTAAGGTGGTGCCAAGGATGGCATCTCAGTGTTTAGCCTGAACACCTGGTGGGAGGGGGGCTGACATTTACTGAGCACGGGAAGACAAACAGGCTCTGGGAGGGAGATCATGAGTTAGTTTTGGACTTGCTGAACTTTTATGTCTGGGAGACATGAAAGTGCAGTGTTGAGTGGCTTGCTGGATAGATGGGTCTGGAACTGAGGAGCAATGTCTGGAATGGAGGTATAAATTTGCGAGTTGTCAGTGTTGAGCTAGTAACTAAGTTGCAGTCATAGACATGTAAACATATGATATATACAATACATGAAACTACATATGAATCTAAAAATATTTAAATATAAAATTAAATACATGCATAAACCATGTAAATAGTAGAATTGTTATTCATAATATTCAGGAACGAAGAATACATAACATTAGACTGAAAAGTTGATTACTGATTTACGTGGAATGGATACCCAAATGGTAGAGATTATACACTGGAGGTTGGGATCGTTTAATCTCCCAGCAGTCTGCCTTCCAGGACAACATAAACACAGAATCAGTAGTGTGTCTGTGTATCAGAGCTCCTCCTGCTGTGTTACTGGACAGGGAATGTTAGGTATTTCAGACGATGTTCGCTGTGTCTTAGGCATTTCTTTTGTCTGGGAACATTCTGGGGAAGGAGCACAAAGACAGGGCAATGGGAATGTGAAGCTGAGACTCGGAAGGAGGCAGGCAGGAGGTGCACAGGGAAGCCTGCAGAAAAGCTCTGTGGGGACTGAGTCTCATTGCCATCCAAGGAGCCGGAGCCTGTGACCAGAGAGAATCCTTTCTTCTGTCTGTGAAAGGGGAAAGGTGATCAAGAGGTTAACACTGACTCTTCCCAAGCCTCATAGCCTGGGAATGGGCTGAGAACACCTGTGGTCTGAGGTCCTAGCGATCTTTAATTACAGACCATTCATTCATCACTGTGATTGAAAACAATTGTGGATTTAGACAGAGCTCAAACCCTTGCCCTGTCACTAATTTACTGAGCAGCCTTTGATAAGCAACGTATTCTCCCCGAACCTCAATTTACTCACCTTGATGGAGGGAAAATAATAGTATAAGACACATCGTGTTTTGGATATAGTGATTATCTTAAATTCTTATGACAAAGTTGAATCCAGCTCTGCCACCCTGTTACATGGGTAGTCGCTGGCAGGTTTTGGATATGAAGATGATAAGCTCTGATTTGCTATTGAAAAAGACACCCCTGATGCCCTATGGGAGGTCAGAGTGGACACCAGGGGATCAGATAAGTGGCTACTGATCCCCTGATGTCCACTCCCCTAGTGCAGGCATGGAATGACGGTGGATCAAGATAGAAGTGAGGTAGAGGATGGAGAAATAGGCATTTCTGGGTTGTTGTAAAGATTAGTGTTTATTAGGAACTTAATAAACAATAGTTAATTTAATAATTATCATTATAGTTATGACTTTCATCCTTAATAACACTTGTCAATTGCAGAAATGCATTTGGAAATATGGCAAAAGCATGCACATTTTTGTTATTTATGATGTATTAAATAAATTCTCATATAGTGCTTACTTGGCTCTATACTAAGAACTTGTTATCAGTCAGAGTTCCCCAGAGAAACAGACCCAAAAGGAGATAGATAGAGATTAGTTAGATAGATAGACGATAGATGATAGATAGATAGAGAGAGATAGAGAGATGAGTTGGCTTACATGATTATGAAGATTAAGTCCCAAGATTAGCAGTCAGCAAGGTGGAGACCTGGAAGGACCAATGGTATAGTACCAGTCTGAGGCCAAAGACCTGAGAATCAGATTCAATTGATGGTGTGAGTTCCAGTCTGAGTTTAAGTCCAAGCATCCAAAGAGCCGATGGGCTAAGTGTTAGTCAGAGTCGATCTGAAAGCAGGAAAAGGCTGAGGTCCCAGCTTGAAGACAAGCAGAGAGAGAATTCTCCCTTTTCAGCCTTTATCTTCATTCAGGCCTTCAATGGATTGGATGAGGCCCACCCACATTGTGGGTGACAGTTTGCTTTACTCAGTCTGCCAATTCAAATGTTCATCTCATCTAGAAGCCCCCTCACAGACACACCCAGAACAGTGTCTAACCAAATATTGGGCACCCTGGGGCCCAGTCAAATTGACATATAAAATTAACCATCACGGCACTTTACACTCATTGCTTACTTCTAACACGTCTAGTATCCATCTCCATTTACAGAAAAGGAAATAAAGGCTCAGAGATGTCACACAGCTAGTAGATGGCAAAACTGGGTTTCAACCCCACATAGCTTAGGTCAATATTAAACCCGGGAAAAAAAAGGGCAATTCTTAGAACCAGTTTGTGACCAACTCTGTTTTTATGCCTCCTGCAGTAAGTAACTGGCTTGGAATCTCCTGCCAGGGGATGGAACGAAGCTCCTGTACAGCATTCAGTTGCCTCCTCTATACCCCAGGGCCATTTAAGGCACGCCTATTTTGATAATGATTATATGAACATTTGAACTAATGGGCATTTGGATTAAAGGTATCTTGGAAAACTTCTTGTAGTTCTTTGGAGTATATGGTTTCACCTCCAATCAAAACTTAATAATGAAACAAAACAAAATTTAAAAAAATCTAAAACTGCCAAGAGCTCAATTAGTCAGGGCAGACCTTACAATACCAAATCAGGTTGTGTGCGCACTGGAGGAAGCCTGATAAGAAAACACCGCCTAGGATGATTTCTAATTGGCAGCGAGAAAAGAGCCTGAGAACAATAGCTCGGCGGTGCCAAGTCCCTTCACATTTCTCACTAAATCAATGTCTTTTCCCCATCCGGAATGCTCTACCCTTCTGTTGACCCACCCATTTATATAATGACCTTTGGGACTTGGCTGAAAAGTTAGCTCCTGCTAAATGCCTTTCCCACCTATCATCAATGTGCTTGGAGTTGACGGATGGAATCCTTACTCTTTCAGTGAGGGTCTGTTGGGTATCAGACACTCAGCTAGCTGCTGAGAACACAGTGGTGGGCTAGACACCATTCCTGGCCTCCCAGAGCTCAGAACTTTCTGTGATGATGGAACTATTTTATGTCTGTGTTGCCTTTCATAGAAGCCACTAGCTGTGTGTGGTATTGAGTGTGTGAAAAGTGGCTAGTGCAACTGAAACATTGTTTTAAATTTTAATTTTGCTTAATTTCAATTGAAATAGCCACAGGGGGTAAATGGCTACTGTATTGGACAGCACAGATCTAAAGCAAATGTCTGATAATCAAGAAAGGACTGCAGCAACGTCTTCAGGAGCTGCGATGGAAATCTGTAACAGGAGATTGAGGGAGGAAACCAAGGTTTGCTGCTCAGCTCTCCTGGGCAAAGTTAATGTCATTTAGAGCAGCAGTTATGCAGAGCCTCTGGAGTCAGCTACCTGCATTCAAATTCAGGTGTTTTTTTTTTTATCTCTTAATTCCATGATTTGAGGCAAATTACTAAAATCCTGTTTCACAAATGATGAGTCTCAGTCTCAGACTCACCAAGGCCGAGGGGAGTGGAGCTGGAGAAAAGGCAGGTTCAGGATGTGGCCAATCTCCCATCAGCATGCATGGCAAGGTCCACACACCATTAATTGAAATGGCTCTCCTTGCTGAGAATCACATTCCAGCCACACTCCCCATGGGGCTCATTCCTATCGCTCACTGGCATGTATATGCCCTCGCTTCAAAATAAAATTGTTCTATTTTTAAAATTTCATTACAAAATATATTACTGACCATTATTAAGAAAAATACAGAAATTGTGAAAAATTATAAAGAAGAAATCACAAATTCTACCAACTGGAATTTCAGGAATCTGGTGAATATGCAAATAGTCCTATTTAAAGATATGTACATTTACATAAGTGAGAACATGGTATACATTATGCTCTGTAATTGCTGCTTCACTCAATAATTTACTGTGAACATTTTCCTGTGTTAATGTAGAACTTCATAAGCACTTGGATGACTACTTAATATTCTTTTGTACCACTGAGATAGATACTTAGATTGTTTGTAATGTTCCCTGGTCTTAAAACATCGTGTGATGAACATATGTTCTTATGTGCTTGTGCAATGATTTTCATAGGATACATTATCAAATGGGGAATTTCAATGTCAAAAAATACATTAAAAGTTTTGATGGTTAATATCTACCCTTCAGAAAGTGCTTACTGATGTATGCTCTTTCATAGCTCATGAGACGACCCCTTTCCCAACATCTTGTCCAAAATTAGGTTTTGTCAATCTTGCTAATCTTTCATAGTCTGATGGGTATGTGCAACCACTTAATATTTTTTAAAATCTGTAACCCTTTTTAATTGTTGATTTGAATATCTTTATGTTTATTTGCCATTGTTTTTCCTCTTTGAATTGCCTATTTTTATCTTTGTCATACTTTTTCTATTACTATGCTCAGCTTTTCCTATTGATTCTGAGAGCTCTTTATATAACCTAATTTATTTGTTCATTTTTGGTTTTGAGACAGAGTTTTGCTCTTGTTGCCTGGGCTGAAGTGCAGTGGTGTGATCTCAGCTCACTGCAACCTCTGCCTCCAGGTACGAACGATTCTCCTGCCTCAGCCTCCAGAGTAGCTGGGATTACAGGCACCCACCACCATGACCGGTTAATTTTTGTATTTTTTGTAGAGACCAGGTTCCACCATGTTGGCCAGGTTGTTCTTGAACTCCTGACCTTAGGTGATCCACCTGCCTTGGCCCTCCAAAGTGCTGCGATTACAGGCGTGAGCCACTACTTCCCACCTTTGTAAACTTATTTAGCCATTTCTTGAACTCTGAGCAATAAAATCTATGTCTTATTTGTTATTAAAAGAGAATTTGAAGTGTGGTTGATAGTATTAAAGCTCATAAAACAGGATCATTTTAATAAAGAGTGTTTGAAATTACTTAGGAGAGATATACCTAGGTTCTTCATTTCAAGAACATATGACAATTAGGTTCTTAGTTTTAAGTCTACATTTCCTGGAAACCAAGTCAAAGAAGGACACTGATTGTTTTACATTTTTCATAGTTTAATGAAAGCAAAGATGGAAGGAATTTTCTTTCCTGAGCCTAATTCCTAGAAAGAATCTTCCTGAAGAAGTCTTACGTTAGGAGAAGACAAGCATGCGTCTGGCTGGTTCACTATTCTGCAAAATGCTCTACATATGAAGGAGGGAATGACTGACCCAGCACAGTCCTGGGGTACAACTTTATGGAGTGTCCTCCAACTAGGACACAATGTGACAGCAGTGGCCCCTGGAACACATGCACGAATGAAAGAAGTCCCATATGGGGAGCGTTTCCCTTGTTCTTAGGTTGTGATTGTGGGATCAAAGGTTTTAGAGCTGAGAATCAGGAGACCAGGGTTTCAGCCTCCACTTTGCCACATATGACTTGGAGACCTGAGGCAGCTCACAACCTCTCTTGGCAGTCATCCATGTTCTCTGGCCATTTAACTCAGGGCCCACCAGCTAAAGGAGACCAACTTTAACCTGAACTTTCATTCCTGTTTTCAGTTGGTTCCCAAAGTTTCAGCCTCTCCCCACCTTCTGTCGGTGAGCTCCTCCGTAGTTTCATCATGGGGCGTCTTGAATTTATTGACCTCTGCAGCTTGCCTCTGCTTCTGCACCTCCCAGTTCCTTGATCACTTCCCTCTGGGAACGTCTGCAAAATCTGACTCTCCTTTATAGTCAACTACTTTTCTCAGCTCTATGACCAGCCACTTGCTGCCTTGGAAGATGTGCTTCTTTGTATCCCTCTTAAGTGATGGCTCTTTATTCTCAAATCTTCCATATACTGCCAGGTTTGGAGGTGGGCTGATAAAAATCTTGACCCTTTGAGCTACATTCCTCCTAAGTAAATAACTTTCTTCTTCATTTTTGCCAGCTACTGGCCTCTTGGACATTCCCTAAACACATTGACATCTTGTTTACTATCTTTCCTTCTCAAGTCCTCACTTGTCTGGAATGATTTCAGTTCCTTGCTATTCCAACTTCCACTGATTTCTTTTCCACTCCACATGTGCATGTGTCTTCACAATAGAACAATTTATAATTCTTTGGGTATATACCCAGTAATGGGATTGTTGGGTCAAATGGAATTTCTATTTCTAGGTCCTTAAGGAATCCCCACACTGTCTTCCACAGTGGTTGCGCTAATTTGCACTCCCACCAACAATGTAAAAGTGTTCTTATTTCTCCACATCCTCTCCAGCATCTGTCTCCAGATTTTTTAATGTTTGCCATTCTAACTGGCATGAGATGGTATCTCAATGTTGTTTTGATTTGCATTTCTCAAATGACCAGTGACGATGAGCATTTTTTCATGTTTCTTGGCCACATAGATGTCTTCTTTTGTAAAGTGTCTGTTCATATCCTTTGCCTGTTTTTGAATGGGTTTGTTTGTTTTTTTATTGTAAATCTGTTTTAGTTCTTTGTAGATTCTGGATATTAGCCCTTTCTCAGATGGGTAGATTGCAAAAATTTTTTCCCATTCTGTTAGTTGCTGGTTCACTCTATTGATTGTTTCCTTTGCTGTACAGAAGCTCTGAGTTTAATTAGATACCATTTGTCTACTTTGGCTTTTTTTGCCATTGCTTTTGGTGTTTTAGCCATGAAGTCCTTGCCTATGCCTATGTCCTGAATGGTTTTGCCTAGGTTTTCTTCTCGGGTTTTTATGGTGTTAGGTCTTATGTTTAGATCTTTAATCCATCTGGAGTTAATTTTAGTGTAAGGTGTCTGGAAGGGGTCCAGTTTCTGCTTTCTAAACATTGCTAGCCAGTTTTCCCAACACCATTTACTAAACAGGGAATCCTTTCCTCCTTGCTTGTTTTTGTCAGGTTTGTCAAAGATCAGCTGGTTGTAGATGTGTGGTGTTGCTTCTGAGGCCTCTGTTCTGTTCCACTGGTCTATGTCTGTCTTGGTACCAGTACCATACTATTTTGATTACTGTGGCCTTGTATAGTTTGAAGTCAGGCAGCATCATGCCTCTAGCTTTGTTCTTTTTGCTTAGGATTATTTTGGCTATGCAGACTCTCTTTCAGTTCCAGATGAAGTTTGAAGTGTTTTTTTCCAGTTCTGTGAAGAAGGTCATTGGTAGCTTGATGGGGATAGTGTTGAATCTGTAAATTACTTTGGCCATTTTCACAATGTTGATTCTTTCCAATCATGCACATGGAATGTTTTTCCATCTGTTTCTGTCTTCTCTTATTTCATTGAGCAGTGGTTTGTTGCTCTCTTTGAAGAGGTCCTTTACATCCTTTGTTAGTTGTATTCCTAGGTATTTTATTCTCTTTGTAGCAATTGTGAATGGGAGTTCAGTTTGATTTGGCTCTCTGTTTCTCTGTTATTGGTGTATAGAAATGCTTGTGATTTCTGCACATTGATTTTGTATCCTGAGACTTTGCTGAAGTTGCTTATCAGTTTCAGGAGATTTGGGACTGAGGTGATGGGGTCTTCTAAATATACAATCATGTCATCTGCAAATAGAGACAATTTGGCTTCCTCTTTTCCTAATTAAATACACTTTATTTTTTTTTCTTGCCTGATTGCTCTGGCTAGAACTTCCAATACTATATTGAATAGGAGTGGTAAGAGAGGGCATCCTTGTCTAGTACCAGATTTCAAAGGGAATGTTTCCAGTTTTTGCCCATTCAATATGATATTGGCTGTGGGTTTGTTGTAAATAGCTTTTATTATTTTGTGATACATTCCATCAATATCTAGTTCATTGAGGGTTTTAGCATAAAGGCTGTTGAATTTTGTCGAAAGCCTTCTCTACATCTATTGGGATAATCATGTGGTTTTTGTCTTTGGTTCTGTTTATGTGGTGAATTACATTTATAGACTTGCATATGTTGAACCAGTCTTGCATCCCTGGGATGAAGCCTACTTGATCATGATGAATAAGCTTTTTGATGTGCTGTTGCAGTCAGTCTGCCGGTATTTTATTGAAGATTTTTGCATCAATGTTCATCATGGATATTGGCCTGAAGTTTTCTTTTCTTTGTTGTGTCTCTGCCCGGTTTTGGTATCAGGATGATGTTGGTCTCATAAAATGTGTCGGGGAGGGTTCCCTCTTTTTGTATTGTTTGTAATAGTTTCAGAAGGAAGGGTACCAGCTCCTCTTTGTACGTCTGGTAGAATTTGGCTGTAAACCCATTTGGATCTGGGCTTTTTTTAGTTGGTGGGTTATTATTTGCTGCCTCAACTTCAGCTCATGTTATTGGTCTATTCAGGGCTTCGACTTCTTCCTCGTTTAGACTTGGGTTAGTGCAAGTGTCCAGGAATTTATGCATTTCTTCCAGATTTACTGGTTTGTGTGCATAGAGTTATTTGTGGTAATCTCTGATGGTATTTTGTATTTCTGTGGAATTGGTGGTGATGTCCCCTTTATCTTTTTTTATTGCATCTATTTGATTCTCTCTCTTCTCTTTTTTATTAGTTTGGCTAGCAGTCTATTTTGTTGATCTTTTCAAAAAACCAGCTCCTGGATTTGTTGATTTTTTGAAGGTTTTTTTGGTGTCTCTATCTCCTTCAGTTCTGCTCTGATCTTAGTTATTTCTTGTCTTCTGCTAATTTTGAATTTTTTTGATCTTGCTCCTCTAGCTCTTTCAATTTTGATGATAGAGTGTCGATTTTAGACCTTTCCTTGCTCCTCACGTGGGCATTTATTTCTATGAATTTCTGTCTAGACACTGCTTTAAGTGTCCCAGAGATTCTGGTATGTTGTGTCTTCATTCTCTTTGGTTTCAAAGAACATCTTTATTTCTGCCTTCATTTCATTGTTTATCCAGTTGGCATTCAGAAGCCAGTTGTTCATTTTCCATGAAGTTGTGTGGTTTTGAGTTAGTTTCTTAATCCTGAATTCTAATTTGATTGCACTGTGGTCTGAGAGACTTTTTGTTATGGTTTCCATTCTTTTGCATTTGCCGAGGAGTGATTTACTTCCAATTATGTGGTTGATTTTAGAGTAAGTGCAATGTGGTGCTGAGAAGAATGTATATTCTGTGGATTTGGGGTTGAGAGTTCTGTAAATGTCTATTAGGTTTGCTTGGTCCAGATCTTAGTTCAAGTCCTGGATATCCTTGTTGATTTTCTGTCTTGTTGATCTGTCCAATATTGACAGTGGAGTGTTAAAGTCTCCCACTATTACTATGTGGGAGTCTAAGTCTCTTTGTAGGTCATTAAGGACTTGCTTTATGTACTTGGATGCTCCTGTATTGAGTGCATATATATTTAGAATATTAGATATTCTTGTTGTATTGATCCTTTTTACCATTATGTAATGCTCTTCTCTGTCTCTTTTGACTTTTGCTGGTTTAAAGTCCATTTTATCAGAGACTAGGATTGCCACCCCTGCTTTTTTTTGCTGTCCATTTGCTTGGTAAATCTTCTTCCATCCCTGTATTTTGAGTCTATATGTGTCTTTGCATGTGCGATAGGTCTCCTGAATACAGTACACCAATGGTTCTTGGCTTTTTTTTTTTTTTCCAATTTGCCAGTCTGTGTCTTTTGACTGGGCATTTAGTCCATTTACATTTAAGGTTAATATTGCTATGTGTGAATTTGATCCTGCCATTTTATTACTAGTTGGTTATTTTGCCCTTTGGTTGGCATAATTTCTTCATTGTGTCGATGGTCTTTACCATTTGGTTCTTTTTTGCAGTGGCTGGTACTGGTTTTTCCTTTCTATGTTTAGTGCTTCTTTCAGGAACTCTTGTAGGGCAGGTCAGTCTGGCAGTGACAAAATTTCTCAGCAATTGCTTGTCTGTAAAGGATTTTGTTTCTCCATCACTTATCTTAGTTTGGCTGGATATGAAATTCTGGGTTGAAAGTTCTTTTCTTTAAGTATGTTGAATATTGGCCCCCACTCTCTTCTGGCTTATAGGGTTTCTGCCGAGAGATCTGCCGTGAGTCTGATGTGCTTCCTTTTGTGGGTGACCTGACCTTTCTCTCTGGCTGGTCTTTGTATTGTTTCCTTCGTTTCAACCCTGGTGAATCTGAGGATTATGTGCCTTGGGGTTGCTCTTCTAGAGGAGTATCATTGTGGTGTTCTCTGTATTTCTTGTATTTGAATGTTGGCCTGCCTTGCTAGGTTAGGGATGTTCTCCTGGATAATATCCTGAAGAGTGTTTTCCAGCTTGGATTCATTCTCCCCGTCACCTTCCAGTATACTGATCAATTGTAGATTAGGTCTTTTCACATAATCCCATGTTTCTTGAAGTTTTTTGTTCATTTCTTTTCACTCTTTGTTCTCTTTTCTTGCCTTCTAGTTTTATTTCACTGAGTTGATCTTCAATCTCTGATATCCTTTTTCTGCTTGATCTGTTTGGCTATTGAAACTTGCATATGCTTCTCGAAGTTCTTGTGCTGTGTTTTTCAGCTCCATCAAGTTGTTTATATTCTTCTCTAAGCTGGTTATTCTAGTTAGCATTTCTTCTCACCTTTTTTCAAGGTTTTTAGTTTCTTTGCATTGGGATAGAACATATTCCTTTAACTCAGAGAAGTTTGTTATTACCCACCTTCTGAAGCCTGCTTCTGTCAATTCATCAAATTAGTTCTCTGTCCAGCTTTATTCCCTTGCTGGTGAGGAGTTGTGATCTCATGGTGAGGGAGAGGCATTCTGGTTTTTGATGGTTTTGTTCTTCTTGCGCTGGTTTCTTCCCATCTCCTTGGATTTATGTAGTTTTGATCTCAGGTAAGTGCTTGGGGAGGCAGAACTTTCCCTTGCCTGCCCGCAGAGGTGCTGCTGGGCTGCCATGTATTCAGTGGAGCTGTTGCGTCTTTTATTTACTCAGGAAAATTAGGCCAGCTTCTGCAATGGCGGCTTCCCTTCCCCTCTGCCAAGCTCAATGGTCCCTGGTTGCTCTCTAACTGATGTTCTGGGTGCGAAACTCTGGAGTGAGAGTTTTTTAGCCTGCTGGGCTTTGTGCAGCGGTGAGGGGAACCCGTCCTGCTGTATGGGCCATTTCCCTGCTTTCAGTTCCCCTTCTTTCTGGGGGAGGGTGGCTCCATCCAGCTGGCTTTCTGGCTTTTGTGTCAGCCAGTGATTCTGCCTAGATCTATGCTGACATCCCCGGCGCTGGCCAAAGTTGCTGTTCTGCCCTGTTCAGGCAGCTGTCTGAGGGTTTTCAGCCTGGCGAAGATCTCCTGTTCTCTGGGTTGTAGAGGGCTTGGGTGGAGCACTGTATGAACTGAAGTCTCAGAGTAGGAGATCCCCCAGTCCTCCAGTCAGTTGCACCCACCGCCTGGGTGGGGCAGTGCCCCACCTTGTCTCAACTTGCCCTATTTGGTTTATACCCACTGTCCAACCAGACCCACAAAATGAACCTGGTACCTCGTTTGGAATTGTGGAGACCATTCGGCTTCTGCGTCTCTGTCTCTGGGAGCTGCTTTCCAGAGCTCCTTCTTATTTGGCCATCTTGAGATCCCCTGCTCCTCTACTTTGCATCTCACCTAGAATCTGGATGAATCCAAACATTTGATTTCAAATTCAAATGACTGTGTACTGCTAGAAAAACAAAACAAACAAAAACCGACACAACAAGGCAGAGGAACATCATTGTGAGTTCATAGTTAACAACCGCAAAGTGATCAGTTGATTCTTCCATTTTTTACAGTGACCATTGCAAATCTTCCACTCTCTCTTCACACTGCATGAGGAGGTGACTCCTCTCATCTCAGGCCATGCTTCCTTCCTATGTTCTGTGTCCTTGCCCTTCCTCCATCCTCAGGAGCCATATGTGTTGGCCACCTATGGGTTCAGCTTCCCTGCCTCTACTGAATCCTTCCCACAGTCATTTAAATATGCCCAGATCTCTATCATTTCAACAACCACCATTTAAAAAAAATATTTTTCTTTGGTCCAATGGCCCCTCTGGTTACCACTGCAGCAACTGATGTATCACAGCTGCATAAGTGTGTATAAAAAGGAAACTCAACTCTTACCTTACACAATACACAAACCTTAAAATAAAGGCTAAACTGAAGTCTGTTTTGTATATGTATGTATATATATATATATATATATATACACACATATATAAATTTATGTATGTATGTATAAATCAGACATATATTTAATTTATGTATGTACATAGGATTCCACTTTCCTTCAACAGTGATTGGTCAGGGACAGGCCCCAATCCAAATTTTTTTCCCCTGATTTTATATATATGTATGTGTGTGTGTGTGTGTGTGTGCGTGCGTGTGTGTGTGTATTTTTTTCAGGGAAATTAAATATGTATCTCGCTCTCTCTCTCTCTCTCTCTCTCTGTGTGTGTGTGTATGTATATATATATATGTGTGTATATATATATATATATATATATATATATTTATTCAGGGAAAAATGTGGATTGGGTCCTGTCCCCGACCGATCACTGCTGAAGGAAGGTGAAACCCTATAGTCCAGCCTGGGTAACCTGCCCACCTTTGCGGTGATAAAAGGTGGGACAGTGTACGGTGCATGAATTGCAATGATTCCAAGGTCATCAGAACCACATGGAATGGAATAAGTATTACCCCAAGGAAAGGGGGTTTCTGGGAAGACAAAACACCAGGTATCCACTTCAGTTATTTTTATAGACTTCTGAATCATAGATTTGAGAGAGATCTTACAGATTATTTTGTCTGTCCTCTCAATTTTAAAGATAAGGAAACAGACTTTAAAGATAAGGAAAAGAATTGTAAAGACCCCACTAATTCATTCATTAGTTAATTCATCAGTGCTATGCTTTGCAGATGTAACCATGGCCAAGACAATCATAATACCAATCTCTAAGAAACATTTTGTCCTGCAGGAAAAGTCAATAGACGAGCAAAGAGCTGATCACAATACAGCATGGTGGGTGTTACTGGAGGAGTAAGAATGGGAGTGTTTGAGAGCACATAAGAGGAACTACTAACCCAGTTTGGAATGCCCTATATGAGGAAGGGATATCAAAACTCAGACCCAAAGAATGGGTATATTAACTAAGATAATGCCAGCTGCTGTAACAAACAAACCCCCACATCCCCACATTTCACTGTCATGACTGAAGTTTACTTCTCATTCATGGAACTGCCAATGTATTTGGTTTGTGAATGACCTTCCTCACAGTGATTTGGGGATCCGGGCTCCATCCACCGTGTAGCTACATCATCTCCTAGGACCTTGAAGTCCTTTACTTCCAGTTGGTAGTTGAAAAAATAGGGCAGAGAAGGCACACCTGCCTCTTAACCACTGTGCCCAGAAATAGCTACATATTTACACTCACATTCCACTGGGGACATCTAGTCACAGGGCCCACTTGGATGCAAAGAGCTTGGAAATATAGCTGCTGACTTGGTAGCCACATGCCAGCAATAACTGCACTCTGGGAAAGGTGAAAATGAAGCTTTAGTGTCTCTGACTCAATGAGTTAGCCAAGCAATGAGAAAGAGGCTTGGCGTTTTAGCTGAAGGATGGCACATTTAAAAAAGTCCCAGAGGCAAGGAAAAGCCGGGCCCAATGTGAAGGTTGCCAGATTTATGCCACATTTAACCAATAAAAATAGCTGGGTGCAGTGGCTTACACCTGTAATCCCAGCACTTTGGGAGGCCAAGGCAGACAGATTGCTTGAGGTCAAGAGTTCGAGACCAGCCTGACCAACATGGCGAAACCCTGTCTCTACAGAAAAAAAAAAAAAAAAAAAAAGAATTAGCCTAACATGGTGGTGTGTACCTGTAATCCCAGCTACTTGGGAGGCTGAGGCATGAGAATTACTTAAGCCTGGGAGGTGGAGGTTGCAGTGAGTCAAGATCATGCCCCTGCACTCCAGCCTGGGTGACAGAGAAAGACTCCGTGACTCTCTCTCTCAATCTCTCTCTCTCTGTATATATACATATATATATATACATACATACTTTTAAAATTTAAATTTGACAAATTTAAATTTATTTAATTTTTATCCCAAATAATGTTTTGGTATAAATGTAGCCCAAACATTTCATGGGATATACTTATACTAAAAGTTATCCACTGGCTATCTGAAAGTTACAGTTAAGCTGGATCCTGTATTTTACCTGGTTATCCTACATTTAGGGAAAGAGCAAATAGTTCAGAATGACCAGAGCATAGAGTTTGGGTGGGAGGGAATTGGAGATTATGAAGATGAAGAAGTAAGCACAGACTAGGCTTGGGAAGGTTCTATTAAGCCATACTGAAAACTTTATTTTGATAGCAGAAGGGGCCATCAGAGTATTTTAAATAAGGGACAGGGTGTGAGTCATGCTCAGACTTGCATTTTAGGAAACTCCAGGGGTGGTGAAAAATATGGATTATAGTGGAGGTAATAGAAGGGGTGACCAGAGCCAGAGAATGTTGGCCAAACGAGGGGCCAAACCCAGGTCTCCAAGACTGAATTCATCAATGCATGATGTTGCAGGGTGCTTGGAAGTAGTTTAGAATAGTGGGAACAGCACTGGGTCTGGAGACTGTGGGTCCAATTCTGAATAGCTGGGCAGCTCCAGGCCTCACTTCCTTATCTCTAAGTTCCTCCAGAGCTCTAGGATTTGACCTATTCCTGCAGAATGAGTCTCCTCTATCTCTGCCTTCTGGCTTCTTCCATACTCAGACACTGAAAGTCTGAGAATCTCACAGTTACAAGTCAGACCGTGCCGGGCTCTGGTGCTTATATAACTGTCAGAATCTTTACCATGTTTTTCCTCCATCAACAGTTTGGTGCTATCGGCTCTAGCTTCCACTGGCAAATCCATCACATTAAGCCGAAAGAAGTCACACCTGCCAGGCCCAAGCTGTTTATCTCAATAATTTCCCTGTATAAAGCACAAACAGGGGACTATTTATTTTCCTTCCTGACATACATAAGGCTGCTAAAAGTCTGAGCGCACTGGCAGTTTACGTGAAGCTAACCTTAATTGCATACTAGAGAGCCATAAAAGGAAGATCAGGGCCTCATTAGCTAGGGACCAATTTTACATTTTTCTCCTCTGACTAAAACTGTTTAAAAATGCGGAGTACTATCTCACTCCAGCCAGACATAAATTTCAGTGCTGTCAAAATGCCCTTGCTGAATTCCAACTTTTCTTGAAAAGCTTGAAAATGTTCAGTGTGTCAACTTGGATTACAGAAACAAAATGTTATCTCTTTCTTGGTTTCCCCCAACCCCAAATGAATGAAGCTGTCTCTCATATAGACAGTGACCCAGAGTATGTGATCCCGATCAATTTTATTTTTTATGATTCAGTATTAATCAGAAATAGTTTCATCCCTTCTCGTGCAAAATTTTCCTGGCCTTCCTGTTTTCACAGGGCACCTATGCTGTGTCAGGGATGCTGATATCGGTTCACTTTTGTGTGTCGTGTCTCCACATCCACAGTTGCAGCCAAAATGTCTACCACTTCCATAACCTTCTCCTGCCCAGCAGCAGGGCTGAAGCTCAATGCTCCTTCCCTGAGTCACACAGCATCTCTGGTAGCTCACAAGCTGCCCATTGGCCACAGTCACCAGAAAGCATCACTCTGCAATTTGGCTTCTACTTCAGCTCCCCTTTCCTTGGCCAGTGCCTGCTCAGGCTATTAGGAAAATTCTCCTTCCTCTTCTACTGGTAATGCCATCATTGTTCATGTCAGGCCCACCCCTAGCTCCTGCCAGGAGGGAGCTGGGTCATACTCCTAGAGTCAGAGTCTTCACATCTCTATGTTCCACTTTGCCACTGAGCCCCCAAAGCAGCTTTGCTTGTGCCCAGCATCTCACTAAATCCTCATCAGCCTCCACTCCATCTTTTTCCCCATTGGGTGCCCAACCGGGCTAATAGATCTGAATCGTGAAGAAGGTCCTCCAGCTTTGACATTTCCTTTCTCGTCTCATTCTTCCTTCTTATTTCCAGCAAACTTCTCTTTCCTGGGTGATATGGTTTGGCTGTGTCCCCATCCAAATCTCACCTTGAATTATAGCTCCTATAATCCCCACAAGTTATGAGAGGGACCTGGTGGGAGACCATTGAATCATGGGGTGGTTCCCCCATACTGTTCTATTGGTAGTGAATAAGTCTCATGAGATATAATGGTTTTATAAGGGGAAAGTCCTTTGTTTGGTTCTCATTCTCTCTCTTGCCTGCTGCCAATGTCAGACGTGCCATTCACCTCCCGCCATGACTGTGAGGCCTTCCCACCATGTGAATCTGTGAGTCCATTAAATCTCTTTTTCTTTATAAATTACCCAGTATTACACATATCTTTATTAGCAGCATGAAAATGAACTAATACCCTAGGTATACATAAAATTAAAATGTAAAACTTTCCATCTTCATATCCATAAACTGAGGCTTCCATCTATATGGATGAAGTGTAACTGATGGCTAACACATAGGCAGCACATGCCAGTCACTGCTGTAAGTGTTTCTCATGTAAAAATTCATTTCATCTTCACATCAACCCTAGGAGGTAGGTGGTATTGTTACACCTACTATAGATCATATAGATAAGGAAACTGTATTAGTCAGCGGTTTCTAGAGGGAAAGAACTAATAGGATAGATATATTGTATTAGTCAGGGCTCCCTAGAGGAACAGAACTAATAAGATCTATCAATCAATCAATCAATCTATCTATCTATCTATCTAGATATAGATATATGGAAGTTTATTAAATATGAACTTACATGATCACAAGCTCCCATAATAGGCTGTCTGAAAGCTTGAGGAGCAAGGAGAGCCAGTCCGAGTCTCAAAACTGAAGAACAAGGAGTCCAATGTTTGAGGGAAGGAAGCATCCACCATGAGAGAAAGATGTAGGCTGGGAGGCTGGGCCAGTCTTGCTTTTCAAATTTTTCTGCCTACTTATATGATAGCCTTGCTAGCAGCTGGTTAGATTGTGCCCACCCAAATGAAGGGTGGGTCTGCCTTTCCCAGGCCACGGACTCAAATGTTAGTGTCCTTTGGCAACACCCTCGTAGACCAAGATCAATACTTTGTACCCTTCAATCCAGTAAAATTGACACTCAGTATTAACCATCACAAGTCCACCAGTTGTCAACTTGATGTGAAATCAATAAATCTTATGTCACAGGGCAAAAGAGAAAGGAAATAAAATGAAGATATTTTCTTAGTCTAAGTGTACACATGGACAAACATGTTTTTAACAAAAGAAGGAAGAAATAGTCATGGCAATTACATGCTTCATTTCTGTAGCTGGTCACATGGTCATAGCAGTATTGATGCTAACTTCTTCTATTCTACCCATTCTGTATTTCCTTTGTCTTCAGTAAGCATCTCAGCAGGTCATGTTTTGTTTTGTTTTCCTGGTGGAGTGACTCAAACCTTCATTGCTGAAGGGTCTGGACCATTTGTAGTCCTGCCTGGATTGGGCTGTTGTAGTTCTTCATTGACGTTAATCACAGAGCATGGTAATACTAAGAGACTCCCTAATGGATCTCCTGTATTCCATGCATATTCTTCTTTACCTCTGTTGTGGAGTAATAGACTGATTTCCTCTTGGTAGTCAGGGCCAATCACCACAGCCAACACTGTAACTCCATTCTTAGCCTGTTGACTTAAAGGCAGGAGGAGCCGAAAGTGTCCAGGTGGCAATCTTAACTTCCAGTTAATGGAATTGTTGTGTGTCTCCAGGTGGCAGTGTTCCTCCCTCTGGAACTAGGACCTCTAGGCCAGCAGAGTGTAATGTCATGGGAACAGGAAGTAAAAAATTTGGCTAGTGGATCACTAGGGTGATGGTGAGTGGTGCCTCCTCCACTTCCACCTCTTGATTCCTGGACTCATGAATCCTGGCTATGGGAGAAACAGTACCATATATTGGATGCTGATTCAGAGCATACACAACCTTATGAAGAACTTTGCTCCAGCCCAGTAAAGTATTGTTGCCTAGTTGGCATTGTAATCATGACTTCAAAAGGCCATTCCACCATTCTATCAGTCCAGCTGCTTCAGGATGATAGGAAACATGGTAAAACTAGTGAATTCCTGCTGCACTTCTTCAGCTGTAAAGTGTTTGCTTCTAGACTAAAGTCCCAGCAGACCCCTAGATGTTAGGTTGAGTACATGACCCATGAGGAGGTGTGCTATACTCAGAACTGCTTGAGTTTTCTAATTTATATCCACAGAAATCTAGAGAACAGGCATGGGACTGGATACTAACGCTGTGGGATAATGGTGGAAGGAACGTAGAGTTGGATTAGGCTGAATTTTTTGATTTGAACCCAATAAGTAGGGACTCTGCATTTCATGTTGCAGCTCAGGGAGTTGAAAAAGGTTCTAATAGTTTATTTGCTTGGTTAGCTGAAATATGGATTAAAAGATGACCCACTGTGAGCAAGCTGGGAATGCCTGATCTCCCTTGGTTTAATGTAGAGGAAGGGATCCAAAGGCTTATCCATTCCCATGCCTGTTCTTCAGATTTCTGTGTATGTACATTAGAAACCTCAAGCAGTTCTTTTTGAGTGTAGTGCACCTACTCATGGGTGCCACTCTCAACTTCACCTCTAGGGATCAACTGGGACTTCAGTCCAGTTATAGGTCTAGAAGCAAGCAGGGGTGTTGGGGGTGTCTCCTGAGAAGAATCAACTATATCTTGCCTGGCAACCACCTCAGGGGAGGCCATCATTGTTGCCTCAGGCAGCTCAGGGTTTATCTCTTTGGACAAAGGTAGAAGGTCTGATGGCAGCATGATTCTGGGAGGAGATGTTGCCACTTCTGGAGGTGGGGAAGCTGTTTCTTCTGGCAAATAAAGTTCATCAGTGTTTACAAATTTAGTGTCCCCAGCTTCATCAGGGTCCTCCCACACGTCCCCATTCTAAGTTTCAGGGTCCCATTCTTTTCCAATCAATGTCCTCACTTTAACAGTAGACACATGGTGAGGCTGTGCATACACCTTTCATTGCAGGTCAGCCACTTGCATGATAAGAGCTCGTGTCCATTTCTCCACAATTTCAGCTCTTTCTCTACAGGAGATGGGATGGTCACTCAGGGCAATCTTAGCATATGTGAGGCTCAATATCTGCTTCTGAAGCTGGTAGATAGAATCCCTGAGATCGTCATTTTTTTCCATCACTTTGCCCACTGAACTTAGGAGCAACCAACCAGCTTCATTATGTTCCTTGGTTCTCCACATATGGTCGCAGGTATTATATATCGAGTCACTAGGCTCCTTGCCTCTCACAAGTGATGAATCAGAAGTGTCAAATGCATTTATTTTGCATAACTCTCTGAATGGCTCATGCCAAGTACCATCAGTGTTCTCCACACTATTAGAAGTAGAGTTTTCAGTATTTTTGGTTCTAATCATTTTAAGCAGCCAATTCCAAAAATCCCCAAACCAATAAAAGAGCTGCATCCTTAATATTCTGTTCCTCTAGAACCATTCCTGGTACCAAAATGTGTTTTAATCAGCATTCCCTAGAGGGACAAAACTAATAGGATAGATAGATATATATCAAAGGAAGTTATTAAGTACTAACTTATACAATCACAAGATCCCACAATAGGCTGTCTGCAAGCTTGAGGAGCAAGGAGAGCCATTCTGAGTCTCAAAACTGAAGAACCTGGAGTCCAATGTTTGAGGTCAGGAAGCATCCAGCACAGGAAAAAGAGGTAGCCTAGGAGGCTAGGCCAATCTGGACTTTTTACATATTTCTGCCTGCTTATATTATAGCTGTGCTGGCAGCCGATTAGGCAGACCCACAAAATTAAGGGTGGGCCTGCCTTTTCCAGCCCACTGATTCAAATGTTAATCTTCTTTGGCAACACCCTCACAGACACACCCAGGATCAATACTTTGTATCCTTCAATCCAATCAAGTTGACAGTCAATATCAACCATCTCTCTCCCTCTTACACACACACACACACACACACACACACACGTGTGTGTGTGTGTGTATATATATATATGTATGTGTGTATATATATATGTATATATATATATATGGGAGTTTATTAAGCAATATTAACTCACACAATCACAAGATCCTACAATAGTCTGTCTGCAAGCTGAGGAGCAAGGAGGCCAGTCTGAGTTCCAAAGCTGGAGAACTTGGAGGCTGATGTTCAAGGGCAGGAAGCATCCAGCATGGGAGAAAGATGTAGGCTGGGAGGCTAAGCCAGTCTAGCCTTTTCACGTTCTTCTGCCTGCTTTTTATTCTGGTGGCACTGGCAGTTGATTAGATTGTGCCCACTCAGATTAAGAATGGATCTGCCTTCCCCAGCCCATTCACTCAAATGTTAATCTCCTTTAGCAACATCCTAACAGACACACCCAGGATCGATACTTTGCCTCTTTCAATCCAATCAAGTTGACACTCAGTATGAACCATCACAGAAACCTAAGGTAGAAATGTGTAAATCACCCAGTGTGGACGTGGCAGGGTCATGTTTGTGCTGATAAACATCATGCTAAATATGTGACTGACTATCCACACCATGTTATTTACTGACTCGCAGATACTGTAATGGGGTGGCTATAGGGGGTGAGGCAGCTATTAACTACACTAATAAATCACAACCAGCAAATTCCAGATTGCACTAAAGTTCTTTGAGAGAGGTAATACTGTTCCCATTTTATTGGTGAAATGACCAAGGCACAGGAAAATTAAAAACCTCAAAGTCAATGAACTGAATTTGAAGCATCCAGGCTTCAGCCAGGCACACCTTACTGCAGAGCTGGAGCTCATGGCATTGTACTCACCACCTTCCTTCCTAAGGTAGATCATTCTGTGTTCCTCTTTTAACAACTGTGTGACACATAACGCAGCAAGTTCTTCATGGAGAAGCTAAGATTTAGCAGATTCTGGGAATGGAAGACGGGACACGAGACCTGGAGCAGAAGGACTGGCTCAGGAGCCTCGTTATCATAGCTTCCTTGCTGTTGACTTTGGGCAAGTGCCTTCAGTTCTCTGATTTTCATCTGTCAAATGGAAATTTGTTCATTTGCCCAAACAAGACAAAGACAGAAGGAGGGAGGAAGGGAGGGAGGGAGGGAGGGAGGGAGGGAGAGAGAGAAATTGTATAGCATGAAGAAAGTGGATTCTGGAGTCTGATTTTGTGAGCTCAAATCCTGGGACTTGGGAGAAGAGCGATGACCCCAGTAGGTCATCAAATGTCTGTCAGCCTCAGTTTCTCCATTTGGGAAGGAAGGATAATATCAGGGCCCACCTCAAAGCTTTACAATTAGAAGTAATAAAATAGCACATGTCAAGCCCTCAGTTCCCAGAGTTTGGCACGGAGTCAGCAGTGTACAAAGGGCAACTATTTTTATTAACTCAACCTCCATCCCCTGGGGCCCAGTACGTGTTAGGCACTGCATATAGAACACTTACTGAGACAAATGAAGACTAAACCCTGTCTTATTGGCCCCCTATCTCTCAGGAGAGCTGAGGAAATCAGCAGAGTAATATTTTGTGCAATGTGGAGCTGGACGTTTTTGCTGCTTTGCAGGACTATGGGTCAAATGCAGATGTGGAATGGAGCAGGGTAGAAAATATATTTAGAAGGAGCACTGAGTGAGTAAAGAAGCTTGAATCCTACACTTTGTTTGGCCAGTAAGAAACATGTGACCTTGGGCAAGTCATGTCCTTTCCCAACGCTGTAACTCCTTGCCTCCTAAATGATGAGGTTGTACAAGAAGCATTTTAAAAGTCTCTTGCAACTGTAACCCTCTCTGATTCTGTGTTGTAGCTTTAGCTGGAGTCTTTGAAATTCTCAAAGTTATTTTGGGTAAATTCTTTATTTCTTTCTTTATTTTTGATTCAGGGCCTTGCTTTATTGTCCAGGCTGGTCTCAAACTCCTGGCCTTGAAATGTCCTCCTGCTTCAGCCTCTGAAAATGCTAGGATTATAGGCATGAACCACCACACATGGCTTGTTTGACATAAATCCATAACAAACTTTTTTTAAAAAAGGATTGAGATTTGCCTTTTCTCCTCCATGTAGAGGACTTCACCCAATCTCAGCGATCTAGGGTTTCTTACTAGTAGGTTGGAGCTGGTAGAGGTTTTGCTCTGTTCCTTGGTACCAGTTAGCATACAAATAGGACCTAATCCCAGGAGAAGGGGACTCAACACTGCCAGGGATTTTCTTTGTTGAGAAACATGCTAATTAATCCTTTTTGTTATTCCCATTCTCATCTGCTAAAAACTAGCAAGGCCCCATCACCCTGAGGGCCCTCTGAGTTTTAGAAGCTCGCCCTGGTACTTGCTGTCCTCCTCAGGGAAGCTGCCAGTGGGCCCAGAACTCCTACTAAGTTTGCGTCATCACAGTCATAGCCTCAAATTACTACTTCTGGCCTTCTGACCCTCAGCTCATCGCTGACTGTGCAGACCTCAGGTGGGCGAGGGAAGGGTGTTGATATCTGGCTTAGGAAACACCCAGGCCAAAGGAATGTTTCAGGATCCCTGAGAATGCTCCTTTGTCTCCTTTTCCCCTTCTCATTCTCTTGTTTTCTGCTGTCTCATCTCTCTGGGAGTCAATCTACCTTCTCTACCCCTTTTACAGTCAAATTGTTTGGTGTCACATCCAGAAACGCAGAACAAGGCTGTGGTGCTTCTCGCTCTTCAAAGGATCTGAACTACAAGGTATTTTCTTTCCTGTTGATGTAGTTTGGCTGTGTGCCCCACTCAAATCTCATCTCAAATTATAATCTGCACATATGGAGGGAGGAACCTCTAATCCCCACATGTGGAGGGAGGGAGGTGATTGGATCATGGGGGTGGTTCCCCTCATGCTATTCTCTTGATAGTGAGTTCTCACGAGATGTAGTGGTTTTATAAATGGCAGTTTCCCATGCCCTCCGGTCTCTTTCCTGCTGCCTATTGATAAAGGTGTCTGTTTCCCCTTCTGCCATGATTGTAAATTTCCTGAGGCCTCCCCAGCCACGTGGAACTGTGAGTCTAGTAAAGCTCTTTCTTTTATATATTTTCAGTCTGGGGTATTTCTTTATAGCTGTGCGAAAATGGACTAATACATTGGTGTATTCTAATTTTGTTTTTTTCCTTTGTCTTTATTTTAATCTACAAAGTGTAAGGAACACCAGCTTTGGAGACAGAGACCTTGGTCCTGAATTCTGAGAGCTGTATGCTGTGTGACCCCAGGTGGGGTACTCAACTTCTCTGAACGTTAGTTTTCTCAGCTCAAACATGACATCGTCTACATTCATACTGGAGTGATTGCCTTCTAACTTGCCCCCTCCATACCACCATCCCAGGGCAGGTGGGTAGAGCTTTAAAAAAATGAAGCAAATCTTGCCAAATCGTATTACAGTTCTGTTCACTAACCATTTGTGGCTTTTCAAAGCATTTAAAATAAATCCCAAGCTCCTTTTCAGGGTCTGTGAAGCCCTGCATGACCTCATCCTGTATTGTGCTCCCTTCACTCACTAGGTTCCCTAGGATCCCTCCTGCCCCAGGGCCCTTGCACATGCTGTTCCTTCTGCTCAGAAGAGCCTCCCTCATAGTCTTCATCTGGCAGATCCTGCAGACTCTCAAACCTCAGCTTAAATGTCCCCTCTTCAAATAGACCTACCTTGACCCCTTCCCAATCAAATTTGGTGACTCTGCTTGTATTTTTCCTTTTTAAAAAATTGATTAATTAACTAATTTTTATTTTTGAAAATTGTGGTAAAATATACATCACAAAATTTATCATCTTAATTATTTTTAACATACAGTTCAGTGGCTTTACTGTTGTGCAACCATCACCACTATCTATCTGGAGAAGTTTTCTTCATTGTTTGAAACTGAAACTCTGTACTGATTAAACAATAACACCCCACTACTCGCTCTCTCTCCAGCTCCAGCTGGCAACCATTCTACTTTCTCTAAGAATTTTACTATTTGATTCCTTATTGATATGGTTTGGCTGTGTCCCCACCCAAATCTCATCTTGAATTAGAATCCTCGTAATCCCCATATTCCCCATGTGTTGGGGATGGACTCATTGGGAGGTGATTGGATCATGCATTATGTTATTAACACATTTTCATGCATTTTGAGGAGTTTTGCAAGAGAGTCAGTCTTCTTCCCTTCCTACCTTCAAAGCTAGGGGAGAGTTTGAAATGCATATGATGTTGAAGGAGTAACTAGGGAAGGTGGAACCTTAAAACTGATGCTGACTAATCCCTTCATGCCTTAATAACATGTGGGCCATGCAGTGTTACTAAACCTTCCCTCTCTCCTCTTTTCCCTGGGAGAAGTGATCCCCATCTTCCCATCTTTCCTCCGAGGACCTAGACGATGGGTCCTATAGGTTATGTGTTCTTTCGCCTTTCCCTACCTAATTTAGATGTGGTCCCAATTGCAGAGAGATCAAAATATCCCTAGGTTTAGCTAAGTCTATCATCTGGTGCTTTCCACACCTGGCAGAGATTCTGTCTTAGAAACTGTTGACATGAATCCTTTGGGGAATAGACTTCTGGGAATTTAGCAAGGTCACATAGCAGGCTGTCCCTGCAGAACCCCTAAGTCCAGGTTGTCACAATGTTGGGATGTTGTCTACTGAAAAGAAAGAGCTCCCTAAACTTGAATTTGAGTTTGACTGGAGCTTGGTTTGCCTTACTGATACAGTTTTGAGGAAGGCCTGGTGTTTCAGTGACAGAGTAAAATTCATCAGTTGATCAATGTCTATTAACAGCTCAAATATTTGTTGTTAGCTTTTGTTTGGGGTTAGTGAAAACTAAATGCAATTGCTTATTATTTAACTAAAAGTTACTGGTAATATTAGGGATATTCACATGTCCAAATCGATTCCATTGTGTATAGGTAAAAAAAATTGGCTTGTCATTAAAAAATTGTATGACTTTTTTCTGGTTACATGGTTTATATATGTTCATTATAAACAAAAATAAAATATCAAAATGATCTGTAAGCCCACCAATCTGTTGGATAACATTTTAGTGTCTATCTTTTAGACATTTTATATGTGTTTATAAATTTTAAAGAAAAATGCAAGCATATTATGGCCATAATTTTATCAATTGCTCCCCCCTTTGCTTATCGTATTTCATACATTGTTGGTACCAAATAAGTATTGCTTGACTGCTGAAATGAATGTTCTCCAATAATGCAATCTGTTATAGCCCCATAAGATTTGATTTTTATGATGTAAGATGATTAGGTGATTCTGTATTGTGGGATATTTAGAATATTTCTATTGTAAATTACTTTGGAATGAACACTCACAGATATATCTTTGAACATTCAGTTATAGTCTTAGTACAAATTATCCAAAGTGAAATTCTTGGGATAAAGAATGTGCACTTTCATAAGACCCTATTTCCTTCTTTGCTATCAAAGTTTTTTTTCTTAAAGTGCATCTGGTTACCGTAATAGTAACTAATAGTAATATTCTATAATATAAATAAATTATTAGTAAACAGAAGCAGGAAAGTAGGCTGATACAGTTAAAGGCAGGCTCAATCCAATTTTTAATCACAGTATTGATTGGTTGGTTGCTGGTTTTAGGCACTATGTGTATTCCTGTGTGTATATGTTTGTGTGTGTGTATGTGCACGTGTGTGTGTAGCATGGAGGCATGTGTGTGCCTACATATATGCTTGTGAGTACACATTTGTCTTGCTAATTTTCTCATGCAGGCAAACAGAAGCTAGTAGTCCCTGCTTCTAAGTCAGTTCCTTTCTTAGTCTCAATCTACCATTTTGTCCTTATTTTCCTGGCTGACTTGCAGAACCCTAACCCATACCCTGGCTTCTGACATCTGTTTTTGTTCCCTCACCATGGAATCTGCATTTCCAGTGATGGGCAGTGGAATTAGCAAGCCATGAGAACCCCTGGAGTTGAAGTCCCTCTCAGCTGAAGGTGAGGCTTCTCTCTGCCGGCCTTGGCTCTCATAGGACATGTCCTGTTGGGCTTTTTCCTGGACACTCTTCCACCCTGCCCCCACTGAGGGGTATTCAGGCTACTGGGGACTGGCAAATGACAATCTCCGGTGAAGTCACCTCCATCAGTACACAACCAAAGCGAAAATTTCTCTCCATCCCATGAATAGGTTTTCAAATGCTTTCCAGAAGCCCCTTTTTGTCACTTCTCCCTCCTTTCATTTATTTTTCTTTGTTCTCCTTCTTCCTGCTGAAGCATTTTCCGAAGAAGAAAATGGAGAATTACATAAATGAAAACAAGGTCAAATCTAATGCCAAAAAGCAAGGATAAATAACAATGTGAAACAAAAATCCTCCAAACCTCTTATAACATCTGTTTTTTTGGGCTGTGGGTAGGTCCTGCTTGTAGCTTAAACCCAAATCATGATCTTCAGTGGCTGTCAGAGTCAGCAACTGGAATAATGAGACACTCACAGGCCTTTGAAGAAAGCTGAAGTCTAAGTGGCAGCCTCAGCTATAATTTTTCATGAAAAGCCAGAGACAAAGACAGGTGATTTATTTGATTTGTAATCATAAAAGGCCTCTGTAGGTTAGTTGATTTGGAGCCCAGAGAAAAAGCTGGCTTTCTTGTAAGATGGCTGTGAAAACACGTAAGGAAAACCATTCTCCTCTAACCTGGAGGCTGATGGGAAGGGTCTTTATCAAAATGTTATTTTTCTCCAAAAGGCATTCATCATTTTCAACAAGGCTTCATCCTGCTGCTGTAAAGCAAAGTCTCGCCTGAGGCAGGTTAAACTAGCAGCATTCAGGGAAAGAAAGAATCCTTCTGACCTGCACCAGGGAGCTGTCATTATGATTGATTAGCTTGGACAGTCCCAGGTGGGTAATAAGGACCAACGTGTTCTTGCCTACTGTTTGTGCTTAGTCAATGACATGGGCTTGGGCATAGGTCCCTGGCCTGTCATCTTCATTCTGTGGAAATTGCTGCCCTTACTCCTATCTTTAAGAAGTCAAGCAGCAGGTTCTGTTTTAAAACCCAGAAAGGTGGGAGTCCAGGCCAGCCCTTTGCCTACTTTGCTTTGTAACCATGAGCAAGTTTCTTGGTATGCCTTGGACTTCAGTTTTCTTGAATTTAACATGGCTTTTAAAGCCCCTCCTGGCTGGATGCAGTGGCTCATGCCTGTAATCCCAGCGCTTTGGGAGGCCGAGGTGGGCGGATCACCTGGGGTCAGGAGTTTGAAACCAGGCTGGCCAACATAGTGAAACTCTTCTATACTAAAAATACCCAAAAAATTAGCTGGGTATGGTGGTGGACACCTGTAATCCCAGCTACTCGGGAGGCTGAGGCAGGAGAATCGCTTGAACCCAGGAGGCGGAGGTTGCAGTGGTCCAAGACCACATCATTGCACTCCAGCCTGGGCAACAAGAAAGAAACTCCATCTAAAAAAAAGTATATATAAAGCCCTTCCTTATTGGACCATTGTGCACATCTCCAACTTCATCCCTTGCCCTCTCCCTCCACAGCACACACCATACTAGCCTTACAGAGTTCCTTTCAGCTCTTTCAACTTTCCTTTCTTCCTGTTGCCTCTAGCCATTAACCAAAGACCTTCCCTGTGCTACTCGGGAATGTCACTTTCCCTCCTCTTTGATTAGTTAATTCCTGTGTAGCCTTCATGCCTAATTTAAATAGTTGCTGGACTTTTATAACCATTGATTGAAAAATAGGAAATGACAAAAGGTCAGTATGAATTAGCAATTTCTTTATTAGTTATTTTATTAATCAACATGACATCAACATACATTAGAAAATATTCACAACATAAATAGTGGAATACTCCATTAGAGATGAAAATCATGTATGTTTTTTTTTTTTTTTTCAGTGAGAGAGGTATCATAATACTGCTTTTGGAATTATTGAAGCAGTACTTTCTGCACACTTGAAGGTCTTGCTGGATTTTCCTCTGGTGGGTGAAGGCTCCCTGATAATCCCTCCCTTAGTACTCTGCGTTTCCCTGCAGAGGTGCTTGTCACTGGTATTATAGTAGCTGAACTCGTGGCTTCTCTAGCTGAACTCAGAGCTTCTCGAAGTCAGGAAAGAAACCTCCTTCCCATCACTGTAGGTACAGCACCAAAGCACGGTGCCCAGCACAGGGAAGAGGCCCAAAAAGTAAGAAGACATAACAGAAATATGGAGAATCTTATTAGATAAATCGCACAGCTTTTTGAGTATACCCACTTATTTAGAAATAAGAAATGATGAAAGGTCACTAGCAATATTAGCAATACCTTTAAATTAATTTATATTTTATTAGTTACCATGACATTAACAGACATTTAAAAATATTCATATATAAAAGTAGTGGAATACTCTATCAGAGACTAAAATTCTGTATGTTTTTAATGATTTTTCTTCAGTGAGGGGATGTCATGATATCGTTTCTGAAATCGTTGAAGGCAGTGCTCTGCATGCCTCCATTGTCCCCAATTTTCCCTGCTGGAGTGGGTGTGGGAATCTCATAATCACTTGGAAAGTTTCTCTTGGATGTACAAATTATTTGTGAGTCACCACTATTACTCTTGGTACTAGTGGTAGTATTGTGATTATTATTATTCAGTTAGAAGATGGTATATAGCCCCACAATTTAAAGAAAAGGGTGTAATTAGATTCTTTGTGTTTTGAAGGTGTAAAGAAAAGCTGCCTGACAAATTTGGGAAATTTTCAGCCATTATTTCTGTTTTAACCCTTTTAATTTTTAATTTGTATGGGTATGTAATAGTTGTAAATACTTATAGGGTACATGTGATTTTTTGATACAAGTATACAATATAACCATCAAATCAGAGTAATTGGAGTATCCACCACCTCAAACATTTATCATTTCTTTGGATTGGGAGCACTCCAAACCCATTCCTTTAGTTATTTTGAAATATATAATAAGTCATTCTTAACTATAGTCATCCTATTGTGCTACCAAACACTTGATCTTATTCCTTCTTTCTAACCCCTAGTACCCATTAGCCAACCCCTCTTTATCCTCCCCAACTACCCTTCATAGACTTTGGTAACCATTACTCTACTCTCTAACCCCATAAAATTAAATATTTTAGCTCCCACATGTGAATGAGAACAGGTGATATTTGTCTTCCTGGGTTTGGTTTATTTCACTTAACATAATACCCTCCTGTCCCATGCATGCTGTTGCAAATGACAGGATTTTGTTGTTTTTTATCACCGAATAATATTTCATTGTGTACTTGTGCCATATTTTCTTCATTCATGTGTTGATGGACACTTAGGTTGATACCATATCTTGGCTATTGTGAATAGTGCAGCAATAAACATGGGAGTGCAGATTTCCTCAATATGCTGATTTCATTTCTGTTGGATATACACCGAGCAGTGGATAGCTGGATCATATGGTAATTCTATATTTAGTTTTTTAAAGAATCTCCATACTGTTTTCCATAGTGGCTGTGCTAATTTATCTTCCCACCAATAAGTGTACAAGCATTCCTTTTCCACATCCTTGCCAGCATTCATTATTTTTTGTCTATTTGATAAAAGCCATTTTAATGGGGATGAGATGATATCTCATTATGGTTTTGACTTGCATTTCTCTGATGATTAGTGATATTGAGCATTTTTCCATATCCCTGTTGGCTACTTGTATGTCTTCCTTTTAGAAATGTCTATTCAGATCTTTTGTCCATTTTTAATTGGATTATTTGGTTTTTTTGCCACTGAGTTGTTTGAGTTCCTCATACATTCTGGCTATGGGTTCCTTGTCAGCTGAATAGTTTGCAAACATTTTCTCCCATTATGTATGATGTCTCTTCACTTTGTTAATCATTTCCTTTGTTGTGCAGATGTTTTTTAATTTGATGTGATCTCGTTTGCCCATTTTTGCTTTGGTTGCCTGTGTTTTTGAGGTCTTATTCAATAAATCTTTGTCCAGACCAATATCCTGAGGCATTTTGCCAGAGTTTTCTTCTAGTAGTTTCATGTCTTACATTTAAGTCTTTAACTCATTTTGATTTGATTTTTATATACGATGAGGTAATAGATGCCTACTTTCATTCTACTGCATATGAATATCCAGTTTTCCCAAGACCATTTGTTGAAGAGACCGTCCCTTCCTTAAGACATGTCCTTGGCACCCTTGTAAAAAAAAATGAGTTCACTGTAGATGTATGGATTTGTTTCTGGGTGTTCTAGTCTGTCCAATTGGTCTATGTGTCTGTTTATGACATTATCATACTGTTTTGGTTACTACAGCTTTGTAGTATAATTTGAATTCAGGTAATGTGTTGCCTCCAGCTTTGTTCTCTTTGCTCAGGATTGCTTTGACTACTCTGGGTCTTTTGTGGTTCCATATAAATTTTAGAATTTTCTTTTCTATTTCTGTAAAGAATGTCATTGGGATTTTGATAGGGATAGCATTGAATCTGTAGATCACTTTAGTATGAACATTTTAACAATGTTCATTCTTCCAATTCATAAATATGAAATATCTTTCCATTTTTTGTGTCCTTTTCCATTTCTTCCACCAGTGTTTTATAGTTTGCCTTGTAGAGCTCTTTCATTTCTTTGGTTAAGTTAATTCATAGGTATTCGTTTGTAGTTAACATGGGATTACTTTCTTGGTTTCTTTTCAGATTGTTCACTGCTGGCATATGGAAAAGCCACTGATTTTTGCATGTTGACTTGGTATCTTGCAACTTTAATGAATTTATTTATCAGGTTTTGGTGGAGGCAGAGTCCTCCACATATCATTTTATGCATTAAATTTTATTTGAAATCCCCAATAAACCACAGAGTATTGTTTTCTACTGTAGTTTAGATCTACATAATTAATTCCTTGAGAGCTGAAAACTTCCCTCAGCTTCATATGTGATCTTGTCCTTGATGAGGTTTCAGTGGAGGTAGAGCTTTCTACTTATCAACCTAGGCATCTCCTCCCTGTGACACAGCAATAATACCCTAAAGACTTTTTCCTGCTTCACGAGCAACCATTTTTCTCTGGCCTCAAGGATGCCTCATGTGTTGGCAAACCTGCTGTGATCTGTGGGTCCCACGTTGGATGATTGAGAGATTTAGTGTGAGTTGCAGAACACAGGGCTTTTAAAATGTGTGCTAGATTCATGGCCTGGAGGCCCACTTGGAGTTGTGCATTTTGATCTTTATACTACATAAGGAGACTCACTCTTTTGTGTGAAATGGGAAATCAAGGCAGGCTGTCAACATCAGTGGATCATCAAATTATGCTCTTTGTACCTTCCCAAAATCCCACAAGGCTTGCCACTTCTGTTTTGTCTGGACACTGATGTTACTCTAGCACACATCCTCATTGCTTTCATCAGGACATTTTTGATAGTCTTCATTCTTTTTTTCCTCCAGCGTCTCATTCCGTTCTGCTCTCCATATCACTATTATAAATGTCTGTAGGTGTGCTACTCCCTTGCTCAGAAAGCATTAAACATTGAGACCACAAATTTATAAATTCCTAGACATTGTACTCAAGGTCCTTCCTGGTCATTTAATTGTATTTACTAATCCATCAAAGTCCTCTCCCGTGAGATGTCTCCCTGTGTCATTTCTTAACTTTAAATAATAATAATAATAACTATGACAGTATTAATAATGGTATTTCTTCAATAATCAGGTATAACCTATTACAAGATTCACTTTCAATTTAGTAATAGCTTTTCAGAAAGAAAAGAAACACTACTACACTAAATCAATGAACTTTTTAATTATAAGTTATGCTGCAATTCCAGAATAATTAAAACATGAAAAAGTTGTAGGTCTGGGAGTTAAAGACATATGCTAATAAGTACCATTTATTAAGTGTCCACAAAGGGCCCAGTAATGATTTAGCTAAAGAACCTTTCCTTGATTCATTCTGCCTCCAAAAAGCTCTCAACCATGTAGTCCTGCCCTCTCTGCATGACTCTCTGGATCGCTTTCTGTGCCAAAAGCAAACTTCACACGCCTTAAGAATGTGTGTTGTCCAAGCTTATTTGGCCTGTGAAAAGAATAAATAGATTTCCTATTAGCTGTATAATATTTGCTATATTTTAAGGAAAAAGTGCTGTCGAAGATAGGACCCAAACCAACCAGGCCCCCAAACCAAAACAGATACCCAAAATATTTGTTCTCTCTTGTTGCCAGCTGGGGATTGATGATTTCTGCTTCTCAGGAAGAGTGTAGTGGGTGAAAGTGGAAGGTCAGCTCTTTTTGTCTGAGAAAATCATTTTCTTTCTTTCAAGGTATTAGCAATGCAATTATTTCATCAAGGTGAATTAGTTCTCTACTTGAGTCTCAGCCTGGGGTTTCACTCGGCATTTTTCTTTACCACTTTTGGCCTCTAAATATTTGACCCAGAGTTTGTGTTTGGATTAAGCTGTCACAGATCTTGATTTGATAAGGGGAATAAAATTAAAACGGACAAAAAGAAGTGAGGCTAACTGGCACTTCCAAGTAATTTTTCCTTTACAATCAGCCAAAGAAAATTTCGTGGGGGAGAGCAGTGCTTGCATTCTCCCTGAAGCTTCTTTGTGTGTGCCCGGGAGACCCCTGACCAGGCCTCAGCCCTGTCAGTCTCTCTGAGCACTGTTCTCAGGATATAATTGAGCTGGGCTTTGTTGCGAGCATCTATACACATTTAATGAGACTTATGTGTCTGTGCTCAGAGGATTCCAGATCCTCCGCTACATTTCATTTGGAATTAATCGGACGTGGGCTGTTCTCCAGGCTTAATAGCTGAAAAGCCCTTTCTAAAGGGAAAGAATTCAGTGATAGGGTTTAATAAAGTTTAGTATGAAAGCTAATTCTTCATAAAACCCTGAAAAATTTTCCCGCAAAGTCCAGACACCAAAGCAATTGTATACCTCAGGATTTCATTTCTGTCTTCCTGCCTTGGAGCCCATGGGCTGCAAGCAATGAATCTGCATTGGTAAATAAAGCATAACTTCATGACAGTTTAATGGGGTTGGGGAAAATAATTGGACTTTTATTTTTTGCAAAAGTGGCTCTTCCTATGTGTCTTGCTATGGTGAACCGTAATGGGGGATTTGCTAGAGATAAGATCCTTAAAGTGAGACTAAAATAAACACAAAGATAATCTTATTCCATTTCTGGGCTTAGGCTGTCTACCAAAGAGCAGCAAGTTCATTGTGAAAATGAATGGGATTCCTGGCCAGACAGTTCGAGGGGCGGAGAGGTGGGAGCTGGCAAGCAGGGAGAGAAAAAGCAAGCAGCAGGGGGCCCTCCTTGGTGTGGCGCCTCTGCCTCGGTACCCTCCCCACTGGCTCCTAGTCCATCCCCACCCCACTGTAGCCTCCTCTGTTTCAGCCTTACTCACGTATAGCTCATCTTCAATGCCAGTGTTTTAAATTTGCCTCTGGACTTGAATATCGTTTTTCACTGCTTTGCTTTGCTTCTCCCTACCCATCCTTTAAGCATCATCTCTTTAAAAATCTTCCAGCTGCCCTCTTCTTGTTCTCTATAATCCTTTGTTCCGTGTGCTGCCTGAGCTTGTTGATGGTGTTGAAAGTGTCATTTATCTGTATGCATAAGAACCCCTTGCCCTCAACTGTGGACCAATTGAGGTCAGGCACTATTTATTCATTCCTTCATCTGCTCATTCAATCATTGAATCAGTACTTATTCAACACATACTATGTGCTGAGCACTGTGCTAAAAATACAATGGAGCTTGTGACAAGCACATCCTCTGTTTCCATCTACTGAGGGAGACAGAAAATACAGTAACCACCCCCATGAAATAAATGTGAAGAAAAAATCACAGAGTGCTGAGATAATGAAATGGGACGGCCACTGTATCATAAACAGGGTCAGGAAGCAGTTTCCTTGAGGACATGGCATGTAAGTTAAGAACTGAAAAAGGAGAAACTAGCTTTAGAAAAGAGCATACTAACTGCTCAATGAGCGATTGAATAAATGAAATCTAAATGGGAGGTCCTTGTAGTCCACCGAGTTCAGTTTAAAATACTGGCGAGAGTAAAATCAGTGAGTGCCTCCCAGGGCAGTGTTGTAGAGGCTTTTCAGGTGCTTTCTCATCTGTTGGCAATGGCTGCTTGGGCACTTTCCGGGTCAACTCTGTGGTTGTATCTAAGCTAGTGGAAAGACTGCCATGATCAATGAATGAGCTCTGTTGTGGGTGTGGAGGTAACAGTGATTTGAGTGCTAGACTCTTCAGATCCCTGTTGAATGGACTGACTGGCAGCAGGAAGCATTTCTCATTTTTTACTTCTAATCTTTCCTTTCAGCTCTCTGATTTTTCTCCCAAATTTCTCTCACTCGTCTCTGCTCCATTAAATGAGTTTATAATATCTTCATGCTTATTTTAAGATTTGCCTAGCTGTGTATATGTATAGTCCCAAGTATAATACAAACACAGACACATATATATGTATGTGTATGTGTATAAAATATATTCAAATGTGCAAGCATCATATGCACACTGCACACACAGGTGTATTTCCAATCAGCTCAATCTCACCTTATGTAAACATGAGCATCCAATAACACTGTCCATTTCCATGTGATACTCAATTACTCATTTAGTCTTAGAGTAAATATTTGACCTTTTCTGCGTCTACAACTGCTTTCAGCAGCCTGGTGAGCCTCAGGGAAATAGGATTTAGATTTGAAATATCTGGATCAAAATTTTCCACTTATTGGTAGATTTCCCACTTATTGGTAGTAGCTTCTCCAAGTTTTAACTACAAAAACTGAATTTAATAGTAATAACAGATACCACACATACATCAGAAAAAGTTGGAAGATCAAATAAGATAATGTCTTTGGGTACATTTGGAAAACTTCAGATTTTGAAAGGTACTTTTTCATGAATATGTTTCAATTTATCTGCTACATATTTCCCTCTTTGTCTTTGGTTCTCTGATGTGTAAGATCTTAGAAGCAGGGCTCATTTGCTTATTCTAGAAAATTGTTAAGTATAAATTGATTCTTCTTCTTTTTTATTTTTTCCGAGGTAGGTTCTTGCTCTGTCATCCAGGCTGGAGCACAGTGGTGTGAGGATGGGTCACTGCAGCCTCCATCTCCCAGGGCCAAGTGGTCCTCCCACCTCAACCTCCTGAGTGGCTAACATCATAGGCACGCACCACCACACCCAGCTAATTAAAAAAATTTTTTTTTTTTTTTTTTTTTTTTGCAGAAACAGGCTTTCCCTATGTTGTTCGGGTTTTTTGAACTCTTGGACTCAAGCATACTTCCACCTCAGCCACCCAAAGTGCTAGGATTATAGGCATGAGCCATTACACCTGGCCTTAAATTGCTTCTTCTTAAGTTCATTCTGTTCCAAATAAATAGGGCTATATATACATTTGTTTTTCACCTTGGTAACTGAAGAAATAAATTTTAACATAATTTGGTTTGGAAACTTTTTGCTCTGCTGGTTTTCATAGTCAAGTTCCTGACAAGACACCACAAGAAAAGAAGACTACAGGCCAATATTCCCAATGAACATAGATGCAAAAACCCCCGACAAAATACTAACAAACCAGAAGCAGCCACACATTAAAAAGGTCATTCACCATGATCAAGTGGGATTTATTCCAGGAATGCAAGGATTGTTCAAATACGTAAATGAATAAATGTAATATACCATATTAACAAAATGAAGGATGAAAACCACATGATCGTCTCAGATGCAGAAAAAGCATTTGACAAAATTCAATATTCATTCATGGTAAAAAGAAAAAAAAACCACTCTAAAAAATAAGTATAAAAGGAATGTTCCTCAACATGAGAAAGGCCATATATGACAAGCCCATAGCTAACATCATACTCAATGATGAGAAGTTGAAAGCTTCTATTTTAAGATCAGGAGTAAGACAAGAATGCCCATTCTCATCACTTCCATTCGATGTCATACCAAAAGTCCTCTCCAGAGCAATTAGGTAAGAAAAAGAAATAAAACACATCCATATAGAAAAGGAAGAAATATGTCTACAGAAAGAGTCAAATCCTGTAACATATTTGAAGAGATTTATTCTGAGCCAAATATGAAGACCAATGATCCATGACACAGTCCCAGGGGCCCTAGAAACATGTGCCCAAGATGGTTGGGCTACAGCTTAGGTTTTTTTGTTTTGTTTTGTTTTGTTTTTTTGAGATGGAGTCTTATTCTGTTGCCCAGGCTTCAGTGCAATGGTATGATCTCGGCTCACTGCAACCTCCGCCTCCCGAGTTCAAGCGATTCCCCTGCCTCAGCCCCGTGAGTAGCTGGGATGACAGGTGCCCACTACCATGCCTGGCTAATTTTTGTATTTTAGTAGAGTCAGGGTTTTACCATGTTGGCCAGGCTGGTCTGGAACTCCTGATCTCAAGTTATCTACCTGCCTTGGCCTCCCAAAGTGCTGGGATTATAGTTGTGAGCCACCGTGCCCAGCCCACAGCTTGGTTTTACACGTTTTAGGGAGACATAAGGTATCCATCAACGCATGTAAGATGTACATTGGTTCAGTATAGAAAAGCAAGACAAGTTGTGGGGTGGCTTCCAGGTCATAGGTGGATTCAAAGATTTTGTGATTGACAATTGGTTGAAAGAGTTAGATTATTAGCTAAATACCTGGAATCAATAGAAGGGAGTGTCTGGGTTAAGATAGGGGGTTGTGGAACCAAGGTTCTTATTATGCAGAGGAAGCCTCCAGGTAGCAGGTTTCAGAGAGAATAGATTGTAAATGTTTCTTATCAGACTTTAAAAGTTGCAGGTTACAAAATTAACCTACAAAAATCAGCAGCATTTCTATATATTAATAACAAATTATCTGGAAAAGAAATTAAGAAAACTCATTTATGATAACATAAACAAATAAAGTACTTAGGAGTAAATTTAACCAAGGAACTGAACGATCTGTACACTGAAAACTAAACATTAATGAGAGAAATAAAAGAAAACACAAATAAACAGAAAATATTTCATGTTCATAGATTAGAATAAATAACATGATTAAAATGCCCCTACTACCCAAAGCAGAAAGTGACAAGTGTTGGTGGTGTCTGGGTGAGAACAATAAACATTAAATAGACAAATTAATGCAGTCATCCCTTAGTATGAAAGGACGTTTGGTTCCAGAACCCCCATGGTCACTAGAGTGACAAATGCGGGGGAACTAACGGAGCCCTTGCTGTGGAGTGACATTTTTGCCTTCCAGGTTTCTAGGAGTCTTTACTTCAGCTTGGATTTGGAGCAAGTATTTATTGGGCACCTACTATGTTTTGTGCACTGGACTGGAAGCTGGGGAGACAGAGATGAATAAAGCTCGGTCCTTGTATTAACGAGCACGTGGCATTAACCTGGATTGTCTTATGCAACTCTGCATAAAAAGGCCAGTGGGCTGATGGAGCCTGCTGTATCCCAACACTCTGGAGAAACTGCTTGCTTTGATTCAAGACGCTCACTATCCAATTTGTCACTCACTTTTAAGCACCATGGGCCATCTGCCTTAGTCAGTTCTCCTTCCCACCATGTTTTTGGCTAGACTCTGCTGATTCTCTGTGTGACAATATTACTGCTCCCTTAATCTCTAATATTAAAACTAAACCTGAATGTGCCTTAACCCTGTTTCTATCCTTATTTCTAACCTTCACCCCACCCTAGCTCTAATCTTAACATTCACTCATTCTGCCTATCCATATCCTCTTTGTTCTTTAACGGCAAAATCCTACCTCACTTCCTCCAAGTGGCCTTCTTTGATTTCTTCAGCCCAGAGCACTTGGGACCCACAAAGCATAGTATTTTCTAGAAAATGCACTGCACCAATGATTTATTTTCTTCTTCTTTATCACTGCCTCCCTTCTTATGATAGCTCACATGTTCACATGTACTGATGGCCTACTATATCCTGAGTACCACACTAATTATTATATATTTTTTTGAGACAGGGTCTGTTGCTCAGGCTACAGTACAGTGACGTGAATTCGGCTCACTGCAACCTCCACCTCCCAGGCTCAAGGGATCCTTCCACCTTAGCCTCCCGAGTAATTGGGACTACAGGCACATGCCACCATGCCTGGCTAGTTTTTTGTATTTTTTGTAGAGATAGAGTTTTGTCTTGTTCCCTAGGCTGATCTTGAATTCCTGGGCTCAAACAATTTATCCACCCTGGCCTCCCAGAGTGCTGGGATTACAGGCTTGAGCCACTATGCCTGGTCAACACTTTAAAATGTAATCATTACAAGTTCATATTGTTGTCCCTCAAATGAGGAAACCGAGGTTTGCTGAGATTCAGTTTCTTGCCCAGGCATCCCAGCTATCTCCAGAGCCCACTAGGTAATACTCTCTCTCATAGCATTTGACTGCCTCCCAGATCCTTTTGTGAATCTGGTACAAGATAAAGAGTCATTCTCAGGAAAAATTTATGCATGCATTTATACATAAAACTTCATTCAAATTTAGGGGTTTGTATTAGTCTGTTTTCACAATGCTGATAAAGATGTACCTGAGACTCAGTAATTTATAAAGAAAAAGAGGTTTAATGGACTCACAGTTCCACGTGACTTGAGAGGCCTCACAATCATGATTGAAGGCAAAAGACATGTCTTGCATGGCGGCTGGCAAGAGAGCATGAGAGCCACGCTAAAGGGGAAACCCCTTATAAAACTGTCAGATCTCATGAGACTTCCTTACTACTACAAGAACAGTATGGGTGAAATTGCCCCCATGATTCAATTATCTCCCACTGGGCCCCTCCCATAACATGTGAGAATTATGGGAACTACAATCAAGATGTGATTTGGGTGGGGATGCAGCCAAACCATATCAGGGTTCATAAGCCACAATACTCATTTGTTCCTAACAGTCTCTGAAGGCCCAGTGAAGACTCCCTGCTTTATTCTGTCTCTTTTATACCATCATACCTTACAGGCCCACGTCCTATCAGTCATATCTGGAGTCTGCTCGAACAATAATGTTCAGTTTCTAATAAATATGCTGATTGGCTGAACTAAGAAAGTTTGTTTGATATTCCTATGGTGGTCTGCTTAGAAGCAAAAATATAGCTGAACAGTTTGAAGGTATTTGCAAAACTGAAATTAACTGAATCAGGCTTAGCTATTGTAGCCAAAACGCTAATCAAGAATGCAAAGTTCAGTGTACCTTGTACCCCATGCTCCTCAGGCAAAGTTCACACATGCAGGCATGTGCATGCACATTCACACGTAGCACCTCTTAGCTCTAGTATGAGAAATGGATGCAGATCCCTAAGTGCTCCAAACACCTGAGGGGGACACAAAAACTGATTTTTCATGCAATAGATAAGTCCAGGACAACCGAAACTGAAACAAAAATTTTGCAAACATTATGAAGTATATTAGTCTGGGCAGAGTCAAAATCACTAAATTTTCCTTCAGATATGTTTTGAGCCTCATTCTTGAAGTCCTGGGCTCTGATACATGCTTGCCTCTATAGTGGGTGAAAGAGTCGTTAATTTAGTTTTGCACAATGAAGATAATGGCTTGCAAGAAGTTATTTTTGCACTGGGCATATTTCAAGGGTATTGGCCTCATTGTCATCAAAATGTAGCCGCTGCCCTCCACTTGCCCTCGGCCCATCTGAAAATGTATGCGTGTGCATGGCTGAGGAGCTCTGGTACCTTGCAAATTATCCATTCAGACTGTCAAGCATCATTTGTTTGGAAGGAAAAGAGATGTGACAAATGTAAACACTGGAGAATGGGGCCCGCTGCAGAGGACGGATGCCCTGTCAAACCTGATCAAAGCTGATGGTGCATTCCCTTGCTGTTAGTCAGCTGGCTGCTTTCTCCTTCCAGCTGTCTCCAGCCCCCTTTTCCTCTGCTCTATTCTTTCTTTCTAACGCCTCAGGCATGATCTAGAGCAAGGTTCTGATTAGTACAAAACTGCCCACCTTAAGTTTTTGTTTGTATCCATTTTTCTAGTTTGGTGCCAGGCCACAGGATACAAAAACACAGATCATATTAGATGAGGGTTGCTGGTTTCCTAGGGCACAAGGCAAAGAGGATTCCTTTCTGTCACCATGAGTGGAAGGGCCATCTGATTCCAATGTTAATGGTGGCCGTGCCTTCAGTTATGGAGGTTCTGGTTTCATGTAATTTCCTGAGGCCAAGCTGGAGGTTTAAAGGCCCAGGAAGCAGTCAAAAGAAAGGAATAGCCCCTGGAAGACTTTAAAAACCAAATCAAGGTCTTACTCTAACTACATTCCCCAAATGTGGTGGAATTAGCTCCCAGGATGCTTAAAAGTTATGCTAAAGTTGCTGTTGGCTGGCTATGGATGGTGCCTCTCAGAGTAGTTATCCAGGTTGGAAACCTAGAAGCAAGGGTTACAGAATATCAGCTGCTAGCTTCAGCCTTCCCCGGCATGTTAGGATATCTCATTTCGTCCTTCTCCATTTGCACAGCTGTTGCCTCATAAAAGCCACTGTATAGAGTATGAGAAGAGGTTATGAGAATATGTGTGACGAGTCAGACAGATTTGGGCTTAAGTTTCAGCTCCATCTTTTCACTCTCAGACAAGGTTGCATTTGGATGCAAGTAACCGAAAAGTTGACCAATGATGGCTTAAAGTAAGGGAGTTACTCATCTCCTACAACCAGAAGTCCAGAAGGAGGCAGGCCAGGGCTAGCACAAGGGCTCAGGGAGTCCCCTGTGGACCAGCTCCTGCTGGCTTCCTGTTTTGAATCCTTAGAGAGTTGTCATGGACAAGAATCTAACCCCAAAGATCTTTGTGGAATGTCGTTTATTTTCTGGGAAGGGAGCAGTGATGGTGAGTAACCAAGCCAAATCACTCGGTGCATCTCAGAATTCCCAGGACAGATGCTGCTCTCAATTTGTGCTGGAAGCTTCCCTAAGTGTGGAAGCAGAGCAGAGCTTCCGTAGGGTGAAGAGCTCTAAAATCCTCTCTTGGGTCTTGTCAGGCGTCAAGCACATACTCATCCAAATAGATGATGTCTTTTGTTTTCATGGAAGGCTCACTTATTTGAGAACTGATCAGCTCTGAGCAGACATTCTAGACCTTACTTTACATTTGTACTACTTCACAGTCAGGTGCCTGAGCCAAAGTGGTGACGGTTGGGGCCATAATGAAGGCAGCAGTGGAAGGATTAGAAAAGAAAATATGTAAGCAAGAAACTCTCCAGAGGGAGAGTGACTGGGTCTAGAGAGGCTCAAGTTGACAATGGATTCTTGAGTCAGAGGTGCTGGAAGATGGTGAGGCCATTCATCAGAATGAGGAAGTCAAAAGGAGGAAACAAGTTGTTTGGGATGAAAATCTAGAAGTTCATTCTGGGACACACATAGGTTGTAGGGTTGAGCAGAGGCATATCTAGGTGGAAATACCCAAGCCTGGAGCTCATGATGGAAGTCTGTGGCATCAAACTGCACTGACCTTTTAATAACATTAAGGAGAGAAGATAGATTTTTCTTCAAAAATGTTTTTGCCCATTAGTTATGGGCACGCATCCTGGGACTGAATCCACAAGTCGCATACAATGAAGTCTGCAATTATCTGGTGAATATAATCTTTGTGGTGAGCCTGTTGAGAGGAAAACACAAACCTCTGATTCCCCATAACTGCAGGGGAAGTGGGAAGGGTGGTTATTTCTGAGTTCATAGGAATAAATAATTCCTTAGGTTATATAAGTTTTAAAAGCTTTTTTACACATCAGCTCATTTTATGTTCACGAAAACACCATGAAAGAGGCAGTGGAGAGCTGCCTCTCTATGATCACAGATGAGGAAGGAGAGATGCAGGCAATCCCTCTGATGTGTCCAGATCCTGGGATGGCTGAGCACCCAGGCCAGCTGCCCCAGGGCTGTTTCCACCCTGACTACAGTGAGTGGCTGCCAGGTCTTTAGCCCCTTCCTCACTGCAATGCTGCCTCCACTCCTCATTGACTTCATAGTGAATTAGACAAATGGTTCTCAAATTTTAATCCATTTGGGGAAATTGTAAGATGCACAGTCTTTTTTTTTTTTTTGAGTCAGAGTCTTGCTCTCACCCAGGCTAGAGTGCAGTGGCACGACCTTGGTTCCCTGCAACCTCCACCTCCCAGGTTCAAGTAATTCTCATGCCTCCTGAGTAGCTGGGTCTATAGGCCTATGCCACCATGACCAGCTATTTTTTTTTTTTTTTCATTTTTAGTAGAGACAGTGTTTTGCCATGTTGGCCAGGCTGGTCTCAAATTCCTGACCTCAAGGGATCCACCTGCCTCAGCCTCCCGAAGTGCTGGGATTACAGGTGTGAGCCACCACATCCAGCCCAAGATGCAGATTCTTGACCCCCACCCCAAAGGTTCAGTTTCAGTGTGTTTGTGGATAGTCCAGGAATTTGCATCCCCGGTGAGTCTGATACAGATGGCTCACCCACCACATTTTGAGAATCACTGAAGCCAGGGGATTTTGAATGGGGAAAGGCTGTCTAACTCCTTTTTCGTTTCCTTTCCTGATCTTTCTCTACCCTTCTTTACATAAGGAGAAGTTGCTTTTCTGATTGGTTGGATTCTAGGACATAAACCAGGCCATATTTACTAATGGATATTGTCATTGTATTTTAAATGTCGAGTACTTGTATGTCTTCCCTCTTTTCTGCTTCTTGCTGCCACTGTGATGTGGTATCACTAGGCTGAGACAAGGTACCTTGGTGTCTGACTACTTTGTCCTTGTCTTTTGCTTTTTTTCTGAATGCTTTCCTAAATGTCCTCATGAAAACTCTGGGCCCTAGATCATATTGTGATAAGAACCAAGAGTTTCAATTGATAGGCAGGGGCTCTTCTAGATACTTAGACTAAGTTGCAAGCTGTCCTCAGTCTTACCACAATTCCACATTGGTTATACCAGGCATTGGTCCTCATAAAATGAAGTGTATCTTGTTCACATTTGATCTTATTTCTTATGTGCACAGAATCTTCAGTATAATAACTTTTATTGAGTGTATGCTACTTGGCCAACAGTGAGTACTTCACATGAATTAACATACTTAATCTTCCTAACAATGCTGTAAGAAAGTATCATTATTATTCCTTTTTGTCCAGATAGAAAAAATTGCCCAAAGTTTTTTGCTGGTGAATGATGAAGCAAGAGTTTGAACCTACACCTGTAGGTTCTTGAGCCTACTCTACTAACTCACTATACTTTACCTTCTTAGGATCTCCCTGTGGGAGAAGATGGCTGGGTCTGAGTAGAATGTGAGCATTCTTGGGTCCCCTAATCATGCACTATCTTAATATAATCAAAATTTTGCCTAGAACCCCTTACAGAGTCCCATTGTCTGGAAAACACACATAGGAAAGAAAAGTCATTATCTGGAAAATTAGAACCAAAACCCTATTTCAAGTTGCATTATCTTGATAAATTTTTCAATAGTTTTCCGACTCTCTTCTGAATGAGAACTTAACTCATTGACTCCCGTAGCTGCAATTTCTACAACTTCAGTGGTTCTGGGATCAACAAATAATGAAACTTTAGTAGTTCCATTTTCTCTGAGCCAGTTGCAAGAATGGGGCTGGTATTCTCTCTCTTAGAACAAACTATTAATCAGAAAGAAAGGTCACACCATAAATCGACATCAATTAGGTATGATCATCCCAAATGGCTTTGCCCTGCCAAAAGTGTTCTTAGCTTTATAACATTGGTCGACGCTGGCCCAAGTCCAGTGGTTTCCAGTTTTTCTTTATGGAGGTGAATAGACTAAACTCAGCACTTTCTCAGTCTCTCAAATAAGTGTGCTTACATCATTTGGAAGTTATAAGAATCCACATATCAAGCCAAGTTCCACCCTGGGTTCTACATCCGCTGCCCCTCCTGAAATCAACCCCCAAGAGTATGGTTAAGTAAGGGTAGAACTTGGCCGAAAGCTTATTATTTTTGCAGTTTTAATTACACATACCTCACCCATTTGCCCAAATTAGGAGAGAAGATTTGCTGAGGGAACCTTTGTCGATTGGCTTGCTCCCATGTGTGGTTCTTCCAGTACCTAACTTGGGAATTTCAAGAAAATAGTCAAGAATACATTCTACATTTTTAGAGCTGAAAAGAACTTGGAAATGGATCATCAAGTCCAAACCCCGTAGTTTCACACACCAAAAAACAAAAGCAGAAAACAAATAAAACCCTCAGATTCAGAGAATAAATATGTTCAAGGTCATGCAAAAAGGTATGGTGAGCCAGGCCAAAAAAAAAAAGAATCTGTCTCCTTTGTTTAGTCTGCTTCCCACATACCCCACTGGAAAGAGCTGTTTATCACAAAGATTTGCTTCTGCTGTATTCAGTGGTGAAAGGACCTAGGTTTTAGAGCCAGGAAGACAAAGGATTGAATCCTAGTTCAGCTACTTTCTCATTGTGTGTGCCTAGTTTCTTGACTTCTGTGGGTCTTAGTTTTCCTAACTGTAAAATGGGGAAAGATAATATGTACTTTTTAAGGCTGTTGTGACAATTAAATAAGATGTTCCCAAGGCAAGAGGGACACAGTACGTGTTGTTGATAAATCTTGGTCCTTTTCTCCTTAGGACTATTGAGCTGCCAATGGTAGAAGCTCAAACTGGTTTGAACATAAAAGGAAATTGGTTAGGCTATCTAACCTATTGGATAGATAGTGTTGGTCCATTCATGAGGGTAGATCCCTCATGGTCTGAATACCTCTGAAAGGTCCCATCTCTTAATACTATTACAATGGCAAGTAAATTTCAATATGAGTCTTGGAGGGGACAAACAGTCAAACCATAGCACCTGTCAAGGACATTCTATTGTTTTATGGAGAGCTAACCCTCCCCCAATCTCATGGGCCCAAATGGTAGCATTAGGAATCACAACTTTCCTCTGCATTGGTGACATTCTTAGGCCAGCTCCCTCTCGGTGTGACAAGATGGTTGTTGGCAGCTCCAGACTTCCCTCTTGTAAGGTTCCACTACAGAAAAATAAATGCTTCTTTTCTACTATTTTCACTGGTGGTCTTGGGATTAAGTCACACTGACCCAGCTCTGATAAAACAAAATGAGGCTGGGTACAGTGACTTACACCTGTAATCCCAAAACTTTGGGAGGCCAAGGCAGGCAGATCATTTGAGATCAGGAGTTCAAAACCAGCCTGGCCAACATGGTGAGACCCTGTCTCTAATAAAAATACAACCATTAGCCAGGCGTGGTAGTGCACACCTGTAATCCCAGCTATTTGGGAGGCTGAGGTGGGAGGATCACTGGAATCCAGGAGGCGTAGTTTGCAAGCTGGGTGACAGAGCGAGACTCTATCTCAAAAACAAAACAAAACAAAACAAAAAAACATAAAGTGAAATAAATCAGGTACAGAATAAGTCACTGTGCTATATGGTTGGGTAATAAATCAAAAGGTCAGGTTAGGGCCACATGCCTGCTTCTGGATCTTCAAGGTGCTGGTGACAGAGGATGGGATGATTTTCCAGGAACACATAAATTGAGAGTGAAGGAGGGTTAGTTCTCCATAAAAGAATTAGAATGTCTGTGACAGGTGCTATAATTTGAATGTTTGTCCCTTCCAAAACTCATGTTGAAATTTAGTTGCTGTTGTAACAGTATTAAGAGGTGGGAACTTTAAGAGGTGTTACGGTCATGAGGGTTCTGCCTTCATTAGTAGACTAACACTGTTGCCCCAGAAATGGGTTCAGGACTGGGTTTTTATTGTGGAGTAGGTTTGTCCCCTCCTGCTCTTTCTCTCTTGTCTTTTCTTTGCCCTTCTGCCATGTTATGATGCAGCAAGAAGGTCCTTGCAAGATGCTGGCACCTTGATATTGGACTTCCCAGCCTCTAGAGCTGTGAGCCAATTGATCGCTGTTTATTATAGATTACCCAGTTTGTGGTATTTCATTGTAGCAGCCCAAAATAGACTAAGACAATATGATGAATGTGAATGGACACTAGAGAAGCAAAAACAAGATTCACTTTCCTTCTTCTCAGCCTGGGCTTGTTCACACCGAGGAGACTGTTTGTTCTCTCAGAATAACTTTACATTTGATCTGTGCAGAGATGATATTGAAGTTATTGCCTCTTAGTGGGCTAAGTAATGAGACTTCCATGGTTAAGAAAGAAATGTTCAACAAAAGTATTTTTTTTCTCACTCAGCTATGCTTTATCTCTATAATTAAAACAGCAAGTTATATTAAAAGAGGCAACAAACACTTGCAAACAGGTATACAAAATGCAACCTACTATCAAACATAAGTGAAGTCACACTCCGTAGTAGTATGTTTTCCTTAGATAGTTGAAACGTTGCATGTTGAAACAAAAATATTTATTAAATATTTTTTATGTGGTAGGCATTGTGATTGAGTGAAGTGCTAAGAACACAAATACTTTTAAATATTTTTGAAAAGAATCAATCTTAACCATTCAGTAATGGCAAAAGCATTGATATAGACCCAGGTATATCTTTACCATCCTTCTAGGCAATATAGGAAGTAAAATTTTAAAATTCAGACAAGGATAGTAATTAATGGCATAAGTCTTTTAAGAGACATGAATAGATGTTAAAAACCTGGCTTCATCACAGATCTACTGCATGACCTTGAGGAACTTGCCCTTGAACTCAGGTTCTTCATCTGTTAAATGAGCATAAGAATTGTACTCATTTTCCAGGGGAACTGAAGATTAAAGGCCACAAAGTATTTGAAGTCATTTGGCACATTGTGCAAGTCATAAAGTAGACTACAAAATGGTGGTGAATACGAAATTTTTGCTTTGATTTCCTGCCAACTATCCCCCAGCCCCAGCATGGACATGTGTATATATATATACTTCTCTCACCCCCATAACCCAAAACACACACATGAAGCACAGGCTTATATAGGAGAGCTGGGTTCATGAAAAAAGACAAGCAAATAAGGTCATGTATCTTTCTTCACTGTTGCAATAAGAGCAAGGACTAAATAGATATGCTATGCCAGAACCTGGAAATATTTTATAACCTATAATTGTTATAGGTTATTTTGCTTTCAGTGCCTTTGGCCAAAAGTTCCACCATGGAACACATGTCCAAGAACATGCTAAATGTGAGCTGTTAAAAACAGATGAGAAACTAGGCAGGCAGAACATTTGGGTCTCTGCATGGTTCATAGCTGTGACTCTCATACAGAAAGTAGACTGATTGCATTGAGGCCAACCCAAGTACTAATTGTGTGACAGAGAAAGGTGAAAGAAGAGCATTGAAATAGCAATGAGAGGACTTCTACCTCTGGTCATAATAGACTAATAGGTACTGGATTTAGCCTACCATGTTAAGCAACTAAAAACCAGATAAAATTGTGAAACAAAGCTAGCGCATGACATTGGACAGCAGGCAACTCAGGACAGTGATCTCTGAGAGAAGAGAAATTAGTGATTTTCCTAAATTACTCCCTGGAATATAATTTCAGGGGGCAGCATAGGGAGTAGCAGCTGATACAGAGCCCAGGAGTCTCCTTGAGTTGAGAAATGAGAGTTTGGAGTTCAGGGAGACCAAGGCAGACGGAATTCTCAGGGTAGAGAGTACTGGAGATGGGGTGGGGGTTGGGGAAAGAATAAGTGCACTTTGGGATCAGAAGAGGGTTTCCCTTTAGTCTTAGGTGCTGTGAGCATGTGTGTGAGGAAACTACAAAGACTGAGAACAAAGAACCACTAGAAAGGCATGTGGAATAATTCTTGTAGCACACCGGAGGCCTGAGGTCTGTGAATAGTTCATGTTTCCACCAAACAGAATGGAAAATCCTCTAAACATATAAAGCATCATGTAAATACATGTAGAGCATCATGTAAAGCATCATGTAAATACAGAAGATTAGGCCAGATAACTCCAGACAACAGGCTCTTCTGATTCTGCCCAAAACCTTAAAACTTGAGAAAAATAGAACTGTTTCCAAGTAACTTAACTGCATCTCAGAACAAAGCCCCAAATTATTTATTTAAAGGCATAACAAAAAAGAAATCTATCGTTCAACGATGTAAAATTCACAGTGTCTGGTATCTAATAAAAAAAATACCAGGCATACAAAGAAGCAAGGAAATATGATCCATAATGAGGAAAAAAAATCAATTTACAGAAGATGATCCAAAAATGATACTGATTATAAAATTAGTAGACAAAGATATTAAAACTGCGATTATGAATACATTCCATATGATGGAGAAAGTAGAGGAAAATGAGCGTGATAAAAAGAATAGTGTAAGGTATAAACAAGACCCCAATCCAATGTCTAGACTTGAAAAATAAAATACCAGAAATGAAAAATGTAAGATTAACAGTTTGTTGGACATTGCAGAAGAAAGTATTAATGAAGTGGAAGACACAGCGATAGAAGTTATCACAAATAAAACAACAGAGAGATGAAAGAAAATGAACCCAGCATCGGTGAGCTATGAAACAATATCAAATGACTTAATATACATGTATATGGAGTACTATGGAAAGAGAACGGAGATAGAGGGACAGAAAATCACCACCACCACCAACAACAACAACAAAGCCCCAGCAGTAATAGGAATAAGATTTTGAGGGGGTCGGGAATTCAGGAAAGCCTACTGGTTCTAGCTTGGGGATTCATGCAATTGCAATCTGACGGTGGTAGAATCTGAAACAATGGAGGACTAGGACAGCTGGGGGCTAGCAAAATGACTCTCTTTTCCTGTAGTCTTGGATTCTTTTTATGTGATCCCTTGGCATGCACTACTCTGGGCTTCCTTACAGTATGGTGACCTCAGGACACTCAAATTGCTTACATGACAGCTGAGACTTTTGTGATAGGCATGGAGATGTTCTTCCCAGAACCCCTTTTAAGAAAGGATTTCTTGCCGGGTGCGGTGGCTCACACCTGTAATCCTAGCACTTTGGGAAGCTGAGGTGGGTGGATCACCTGAGGTCAGGAGTTCAAGACCAGCCTGGCCATCATGGAGAAACCACATCTTTAAAAATAAAAAAAAAAAAGAAAGGATTTCTTGCTCAATTGCATGAAGTTCAGTCAGCAGATAGCTTCTATCTATCTGCTCTCTCAAGGTCTGCCTTAACTACAAAGACATGCCTCACTTGACATCATGTTCCTCCTGAGGTATCCCATACCTGGTAACTGGACAAAGTCAGGATAAAAAGTCCTGGCCATTTTGGCCCATTTTGAGATAATTATGGTTGGAAAATTTTCTCTAGAGATCTCTGCTAGGTTGGTCAAAACTTTGATGGATTTTGCATCCCTATTTAACTATCTCCTCTGCCCAATTCTGTGTCCTTCCTTCCTTTAACATGATCGATCCCTAATATTCTTCAGACATTGTCCCATTGTCTGCTTCAGGAGAACCCAACTGCCATAGTTCCTACTAAAAGTCATCTTAGAAAACAGGGGCTGTGACGGGTTTTTAAAACCAGATCACTCGCTAACTAGCTGACAGTGAGGACCCCCTCATCGGTAGCAGGTGGAGCAAAGATACCTCCTGGCATAAAGTGGGAGTCCAGTTGTTTAAACTTTTACTGGTAGTGAATTGGGGTAGGTGTCAGTGGATACAGATGCATCAGAATTTGCGTCAGGCGCTTAAGATACACAGAGGAGGCGTTCAGTATAAGGGTAATGGTATTGGATGACAATTGCTAAGTGCCACTGATGTGCTACAGAAAGATAAGGAAAAGTGAAGGACAGGTAGTAGACAACAGAAATCTAGGAGTGAAAGTCAGAGGACCTCTTTGGTTGCAGACAAAAAATTTCTCTTTTCCTGTATGGGAGGATGGAGAAAGCAGAAATTGATAGTTAAGTAGCTGAACTTTAAAGAAAGTTAAACACCCAGCCAGGCGCAGTGGCTCACGCCTGTAATCCCAGCACTTTGGGAGGCCGACGCGGGTGGGTCACAAGGTGAGGAGTTTAAGAACAGCTTGGCCAAGAGGTGAAACCCTGTCTTTCCTAAAAATACAAAAATTAGCTAGGCATGGTGGTGTACGCCTATAATCCCAGCTACTCAGGAGGCTGAGGCCCAAGAATTGCCTGAACTCCAGAGGCAGAGGTTGCAGTGAGCCAAGATTGTGCCACTGCACTTCAGCCTGGGAGGCTGGGTGACAAAGCGAGACTCCATCTCAAAAAAAAAAAAAAAAAAAAGAACGTCAAACACCCAACCCAACCAAGGTGTAAACTGACTGCTATGCCAGTCTGAGCTCATTATGAGAGAAATCTAGGACCCCAACATATATGACAGGTAGACAACTGGGTAGATTCCTCTCAGGATTTGCACTTGTTGGATTTTTCTGAGCCTTCTGAGAGTGCAGAAGTAGGCCATTACATTACCCTATTAAGAGCTAGCACCCCTATGCCTCATGCTGGGACATGATACAGAAGCATCTTCCTTGAAAGTCACCCCTCAGGATCTCTCTACCTCAGCTTCTGGCTACTAGGCTTGCAAGTGGAGCTAAATGAAGTCAATCCCTCATCCAATATTTAGAACTTATCCAGTTTCAGACCCAGAACATGTTGACTGAAGAGGTATCCATGTACCCGAGAGGATGGACCTTGTGACAACATGAAGTGTACCTGATAATGATTTGTCATTTATTCCTGAAAGGCATTTGCGAGCCTTTGGTTGGTATATTAATTTCCTAGGACTGCTGGAACAAAATACTACAAACTGGATGGCTTAAAACAACATATATGTATCGTTTCATAGTTCTGGAGGCCAGAAGTCCAAAATTAAGTTGTTATCAGGGCTATGCTCCCTTTGAATTCTCCTTAGAAGGATTCTTCCTTGTCTCTTCTAGCTTTGGTTGCCCCAGGTATTCTTCAGATTGTGGCAGCATTGCTCCAATTTCTTTCTCCATCTTCACATAGCTGTCTTTCCTCTGTGTCTGTGCCCCATTTTTCCTCCTTATAAGGACACCTGTCACATTGGATTAAAGGTCCACTCTACTCCATTGTGACCTTATCATAACTGATTACATCTGGAGTGTACCTGTTTCTAAATAAGGTCATATTCTGAAGTACTGGAGGTAGGGCTTTAATATATCCTTTTGGGAAATATGATTCAACCCATAACACTTGAATAATTGTGCACTGGGGAGAGGGGGTCACTAAGACATTTGAGGAGGATTGAACAGAGTGTCTGAAGTCTTTGTGACCAAAGGGTCATCACAGCCTCTGTGTTAGAGTTGGGCATATGGAGGTCAGGTCATAAATTGATCTGTTACATCCATGACATTATGTTGATTAGGCTGTAGGAGCAAGAGGTGGCTGAGCACTAGAGACTTTGATAAGATCTATGTGCTCCAGGAGGTGGTAGATAAGCCATGTTCAGCTCCAGGGTCTGATACATCCATACAGTTTTTAGATATCCAGTGTATTATACATGTTGGGGAATCCTTTTCAAAGTAAAAGATACATTGTTGAACCCTGAACCTCTTATTACAAAGAAGAGAACACAAAGCCTAGTAAATCTCTTTGGGTTCTGGAGGAAGCATATTCTACACTTAGGGATACTGCTCTGGTCCATATATTGGCTGATGCCAAAGGCTATGAATGGGCTGCAGATAGAAAAAGGCTTTGCTGTAGGTCCAGGCTATGGTATGAGAATCCCTACCCTTTGGACCTATGATCCAGTAGACTCCATACTTTTTTAAATATCCATGGTGGGAAAAGTTCCAAAGTAGAATTTATTTCAAACCCTCTTGATGGAACTACAACACAGGTATCTCAGGTTATGGAGCAAGACCATGCCATCTGCAGCAGATAATCATGTAGCTTTTGAAGAAAGAACTCCTGGCATGCCATTCGACACTCATAGAAACAGAATGCTGGATCATATGGAACGCCAGGTGGTCGTGTGGCTTCAACTGTGTCATGAGTTTGGTCTTGTCAGATGTACCAAGTCATAAGCGTGAGTGAGTCTAGCAACAATCCATTATAAGACAGAAGTTGTAAAGCCAAGGTAGAGCACAAAGAGGGGTAGATGGCAAGTAGACGGCATAGGCAAGTTGTCAGAGAAGGTAACCCAGACCCCCATACATGAACCACTGTTGTAACAATGTCCCCTCTGTTACCTCAAGGCCATGGGTGGGTAGGGGAAGGCTCTAACCAGCTGAAGGAGGAGGGAAGAGTCCAAGTTGAGTTATTAGCAAGATTGGTACAGCATGTGTAAGAAGCAAAAGTGGATGTCGCTATACTATAGCCTCATGAGGGGTGGCCTTAAAACAGCGGTCCTCAAACTTTTTGGCACCAGTTTAGTGGAAGACGATTTTCCATTTTCCAATGGTTTGGGGATGATTTCAGTGCATAACATTTATTGTGCACTTTATTTCTATAATTATTACACTGTAATATATAATGAAATAATTATGCAACTCACCATAATGTAGAATCAGTGGGAGCCCGGAGCTTGTTTTTCTGCAGCTAAATGGTCCCATCTCGGGGTGGTGGGAGGCAGTGACAGATCATCAGGCATTAGATTCTCATAAGGAGCATGCAACCTAGATGCATCACATGCACAGTTCACAGTAGGATTCACACTCCTGTGAGAATCTAATGCCACTGCTGATCTGACAAGAGGTGGAGCTCAGGCAGTAATACGAGTGATGGGGAGCAGCTATAAATACAGATGCAACTTCAATCACCCCTTGCTGTATGACCACGTACTGGTCTGTAGCCCTGGGGTTGGGGACCTCTGCCTTAAAAGACTGTATAGAGAGGAGAAACTTCCCAATAGGCAGACCTTCTCAGGGGCAAACATGGTCATCCACTTTGTGTGGAAAGAGAAATGGTAAGAGGTTATAAAATAGATGAACTCATGGAGACTGGCAATTGCCTGGCTGGGTGGTGAGGAGCCTGAAGGGAAAACATTTGAAAGACTGGAGATAGGGAAGCCTGGCATAGAGGCATATGGAAGAAAACATGGAGGTGGGCATGACATGCGAAGGTCTTTGTGTCACAGATTAACATTACCAGAAAGCATTCCCCATGGAAGAAACACTAAATAACCAGATAGACAAAATGACTGACCAGGCAAAGTCCCATGTGGAGATGTTTTTTGAGGGGAGAAACTGACCATGTGATGGCAAGTTGAGTACATTGGCCCCCTCTATTGTGGAAGGACCATTGGTTTCTTCTCATAGAAATGGACATGTATTCTTGGAATGAGTTTGCCTTTCCTGTTGGCAAGGCCTTACCCATCACAACTATCTAGGCTTAAGCATAGGTTTTGATCCACCAGCTGACAGTCCCTCAAGCCCATGGCTTCTACTTTACAGCAGAAAAGGTATGGTGGTAGGCCGCTGACCACACATACCCACCACCGGGAAGCTGTTAGCCTGGTAGAGCACTGGGACCATCTGAAAGGAGAGCTGACGGGCCAGCCACGAGCCAACTCTCTGTGAAGATGTGGTGCATCCTCCTGGATGCAGTACATTCTTTGAATCAATGAACTTTATATATATCACTACCTCCCCAACAGGAAGCATAAATGGGAGCCATGGAAAAATCATGAGTGTTCCCACTTACCATTACATCCAACAGCCCACTGGGGAACTTTGTGCTTCTTACCTCTCTAGCTTTGGACTTTTCAGGGTTGAAGATTCTGGTCCCAAAAAGGGTGGGCTTTCACTAGAGAACAGAGCAAGGGGCCCACTGAATTATTAGTTATGGCTTTCACCTGGGCACTTTGAGCTCCTTGAGTATGGGTTCCAGCAAGTGAAAAGAAAGGTCACTGCTTTGCAAAGCTGTTGACCCCAATGATCAGGAGAAGGTGGGGCTCCTGTTAAACGATAAGGATGGGAAGGAATACATGGGGAACCCAGGAGATCAGTGTGGGTGTCTCTTGGTCCTCCCTTACACAATTGTAACTATAAATATGGCACAGGACCCCATGCTTTAAAAGGCCTTACACTTGGTTTAACGTTCTGCTGTAGACATCTTAAAATTCTTAGGTGTTTTTTCTGTTTTAACAAGGAGTTCAGCTATTTTTCTGAATGTTTGTGTCTTTCGAGAATTCATATGTTGAAATTCTAATCCCCAAGGTGAATGTATTAGGAGGTAGACCTTTGGGAGGTGATTAGGTCACAAAGGCAGAATCCTCATGAATGTCATTAATGCCCTGATAAAAGAGGCCAGAAAGAGCTTCCTTATCCCTTCTGCCAAGTGAGTTACAGTGAAAAGGTGGCCATTTATGAACCAGGAAGCAGGCCCTGATCAGACACCAAATCTGTTGGTACCTTGCTATGGTTTGGATGTTTGTCTCTTCCAAACATGCTGAAATTTAGTTGCCATTATAACAGTGTTGAAAGTGTGATTGAGCCATGAGGGCAGAACCCTCACAGCTGGGATTATGGTCATTGTAAAGGGTGAGTTTGGCCCTCTTGTGTCTCTTGGATCTTCTGCCATAGGATGACATAGCAACAAGTCCCTTGCCAAATGCCAGTAACTTGATGCTAGACTTCCTAGTCTCAAGAATGGTGACCTAATAACTTTCTGTTTATTATAAATTACCCAATCTGTGTATTCTGTTGTAGCAGCACAAAACAGATGGAAATGTGACATAATCTTGAACTTCTCCACCTCCAGAACTGTAAAACATAAAATACATTCTGGTGTTTGTAATCCACCCAGTTTACAGTATTTTGTTATAGCATCCCTCCCTAGTGGACTAAGATAGACCCATTTTTTTTATTTTTCACTGAACCCTTCAAGTTATGTGGCTGGTCCTGAATGGTAAATTGATATCATAACAACTCAGGCCTGAAAGGGGTATAGTGACCAGGGCTAAGGAAACCTTGGGAAGGAGCATCTAGGTTATGACACCACTAAGATATCATAGCCAGAAAAGGTGGTGGTGAGGATGACAAATCTAGAAAGGCGGTAGAGGAGGACAAAACCTTCTCAAGGTGATGATGGTAGGGCGATAATTTAAGCCCAAGTTGTTTGAAAGTCTATGTTAATCATGTCAGCGCTGCCTGTTTAGTTAGTTTCCTGATTTTTCCCCAAGTTTCACTGAGGGGTAATTAACATAATACAACAAACTGCATATTATTCAAGTGAACAAAGAAAAAAAGTAAACCCATGGCCCCCATAAGGTTCCTTGTTTCTCTTTGTAGGCCCCCCACATCCATCCCACTTTCCCAAGCAATCACTGATCTGTTTTCTGCCATTATACATTAGTTCAAATTGTTTCTAATTTTACATAAATGAAATAATACAGAATATTCTCCTTTTGTCTGTTTTCTTTCACTCTGTATAATTCATTCATGTTGGAGGGTATATCAGTAGTTCCTTCATTTTTATTGCTAAGTAGTATATTCCATTGTATGGCTATACCAGTATTTATTTCTCTGTTCACCTGTTGATGAACATTTTAAGTTGTTTCTAGCTTTTGAGTATTACAAATTGTATTAGTCTGTTCTTACACTGCTATAAAGAACTACCTGAGTCTAGGTAATTTATGAAGAAAAGAGGTGTAATTGACTCAGAGTTCCACAGGTTGTATGGGAAGCATGGTTGGGAGGCCTCATGAAACTTACAATCATGGCGGAAGGCAAACGGGAAGCAAGCCTGTCTTACCATGATGGAGCAGGAGACACAGCATGAAGGGGAATGTGATACACACTTTCTAAACAACCAGCTCTTGTGAGAACGCTATAACAAGAACAGCAAGGGGGATTCAATCACCCCATGATTCAATCACCTCCCGTTAGGTTCCTCCCCAACACCAGGATTACAATTCAACATGTGATTTGGGTGGGGACACAGAGCCTAACCATATCACAAATAAAGTAGTTATGAATATTTGTATACAAGGCATTGCATAGACATATATTTTTATTTCTCTTGGATTAATATATATAAATGGGCAGGCAAGATTGTATGGTAAGTGTGTGCTTAGTGTTTAAGAAACATGCTCTGGTTTCTCTTGATAACAAATAAATCTTTCTCCTTTTACTAAAGATTTCCATGGAGAGGAACAATTATGAATTTATAACTGAATTTTTTTATGTCCTGCTTAGGCAGGGCTGATAAAAAAAATTGCCAAGGTCTCTTCTAAAGTGACTTAAAACACACTAACAAGCTTCATGGATGCCTCCACAGGAAAAAAATAGAGAAAAAATTATTTTTGGAAACTCCATCCTCACTATACTTACCTTTTACTACTCAGCTCCCCCTGCCTATTATCTGGCATCTTATCCTTGTCTAGCAGTTTGGAGATCTCACCATTGCTTCTGCTCATCCAAATCAAATTTTTCTTCAATCCTTACCCTTTTACCTCAAATTGACCCATCCCTATCTTATAATCACAAAATAAGATCTTCTACCTTTAAACTCCTCAACTGTAGTCTGGGGTAGCAAAAGCAGCACTAGCTTGTACATTTGCCACATACTAATTCATTTCATCCTTGAAAGGAAGGACATCTATGCCTAGCTTCATTTTTCCTGTGGAGGCATCCATGAAGCTTGCTTTTTGCTGGTAATCATGAAGCACATTATCTCCTGGGGAGACAAACTGGGGAATGGAGTCCCCCAAGCACAAATGTTCAGTCACAGTCTATTTTGGTTAAGGTTAGAGCTGCAACCTGGTGAAATCCAAGACTGGTTGGTGAAAAAAAGTTTCTTTTTTGCTTTCCTTTAAGAACTAATTTCTATAAACAAAATTTTCCAGGCAGGAAGAGGAAACTGAGTTCCAGTAAAAACAAGCCACTTGAGGAGAGCCAGGAAGGAAGCCGGGTGGGTGTTTGGGGCTACTAGCTTCGGTTCTGGATGGTCTTTTAGTCCATTGAGTGTGGCCAAAGTATTTAATTTAAGCTTTGGAATAAAGCTGAGAAGAATCCTGTGCGCTTCTAGAGCCTTCACATTGGTGCCTTCTGATGGACAGGGTATCCCATTGTGCCTGAAGCCTCCACGTGCTTGCTATTCGTGCCACCTGAGGAATTGTAAGCCCTCTTTAGTATCTGGCTTTTGTATTCTGTTTCCTTTCTTTTCAAAGTATTTGGTGATTGTTGTCTCAAAGGATTCACAACAACCACACTGAGGTAGGCAGGACAGAGTCTTTATTCCAACTTCACAGATGAGAAAACAGTTCCTCGGAGAACACATTTCCTGCCCAAGGTCATACAACTGATAAGTCGTTGTGTTAAGGTTGAACTCGGAGTTTAATAATATACTCCACTGGATGGGGAGGGTTTGTGGCGTTGGGGGAGTGTAGCTGTGAGGAATGAGGACAGACTATAAAAGATTTGAAAACAGAGGCTCATATTTTCTGCACCTTTGAATCCCTGCTGCCTGGTCTATGCCTGGCCATCACAAGAGGTCTCAGATATTTGTTAAAATGAATTAAAAGGAAGCCACCAGGAGTCAGGATTGGCTTCAGCCCAGGGAAGGGCGGAGCCTTTATGTAGCAGGAACGGTAGTCCTGACTGGGGAGAAAGGGTAGGGGAATTATTTGGGGTGGGGGGCCTGATGCACAGTAAGTAAGTTTCTAATAAAAGACTGCCCAAGAAATGTGCTTTTTAACTGTATGGTGCAATGGCAACAAAATCTATTTGCTTTCATTTATTTCAGTCATAGAGGAAGTAAAACAGACACCTTTCTCTGCTTCCACATTGCCTCAATATGTTGCCAAACAGCAATCCTTCAGAGCCCAGCAGTTCTGTGTCTGTAATACCTGGGCCACCCTCTGTTCTCTCCTGCCTGATACCCTGATTGCTCTAGGGACATGGTCATCTTCCTCCCCAATATGAAGCTTGTTGGAGCCAACTCAAGAAAGACAAATGGCTCCCCCTTCATTGTGGTAGGAAGGCAAAAAGCTTTGCAGTCATGTAGCCTTGGGCCTACAGCGTCCCTTGACTCAGATCAAGGTTGTCCACATCCACCCCAGGCTTGACAGCAGCTTTCCCCTCCTTTGCCCTCTGCCATGGCCCAAACCACAGGCCCAGGTGTGCAGTCTGGATGAGTCATATTTGGCTCCTTGAAGAACAAGTAGGGAAAACAGTCTGCTCTCAGGATGCTGAGAAAGAGAGACCTGAGAGCGCTTATTAGGTGTGGACTCCCAGGCAGTGTCTAAGGGCTATGAAAGAGGGCGCTTTGTTCTTCTTCCCCCTCCACCCCAGCCTCTGGCAGACTGGTCTCTGCTCTTTGACATGAAGGGCTGCCAGAATCTCAGCTGCCTTGTGCAGCTGCCAGACCTTCACTGAAGAATACAGTTGCTGTTTCTGCAAATATAAGTGGCTTCCATTGCTGAGAAGACTCCTTTTGGTTTTGAATATTTAGCCTGGCTTAGGGAGATCCTAATCCAGTGATTGTGCCTGTTATGCTGAATAAATACAAATAAATAATAACAGTAATAATAATGATAATAGCACCTGTGAGCTTTAATTGGACAATTGGACAGAGAATACATTACTAAGTGCCAGACACTGTTTCTTTTTTTTTTTTTTTTTTTGAGATGGAGTCTTGCTCTGTTGCCAGGTTGGAGTGCAGTGGTGCAATCTTGGCTCACTGCAGCCTCTGCCTCCTGAGTTCAAGCGATTCTTCCACCTCAACCCCCTGAGTAGCTGGGACCACAGTCACATGCCACCATGCCCAGCTAATTTTTTTGGTATTTTTAGTAGAGACAGGGTTTCACAATGGCCAGAATGGTCTCGATCTCTTGACCTCATGATCTGCTTGCCTTAGCCTCCCAAAGTGCTGGGATTACAGGCATAAGCCACCGCACCTGGCCCAGACACTGTTTAAATGGCTTGCATACATTATTTTGCTGAGTCCTCACAAAAATGTAAGGTAGGTATGACAATTGCAATATTAAGATGAAAAAGTTGAGACTTAGAGAGTTTACATAATTTCCCCAGGGGCAAAGGATATACCTTAGTCCATTTTGTGTTGCTGTAACAGAATACCACAGACTGGATAGTTTATAAAGACCAGAAACATTCTCTCACAGTTCTGGAGGCTGAGAAGTTCATGATCAAGCCCTCTGCATTTGATGGGGACTTTCTTGTTGTGTCATCTCATGGTGGAAGATAGAAGGGTCAAAAAGGGGTGAACCCTGTGTCCTCACATGGCAGAAGAGCAAGGGAGAGAGAACCCCACTGGTGCAAACCCTTTTTATGGCAGCATTAATCCATTCATGTGGATGGAGCCCCCGTGATCTAAACAGTTACCCTGAGTCCTCACCTCTAAATACTGTTGCACTGGGGATTAAATTTCCAATACATGAAATTTGGGAACACATTCAGACCATACCAGTATGTGATAGCAAGTACATGATGAAAACTGGATTCCACTCTGACCCCAATCTCAGCCTTGTAACCACTATGTCCCATGACTTCTCTCATGTGCTGAGCTGGAGGTGACTTCATTCGTGTATGTGGATATTATATGATGGCCTTTGCTACTGTGTCTCTTCCCCTAGATGGAATTCAGTGAAGCAGCTTTGTGGGAGCATGCATGCTCCTCCACCATCCCTTCCACAGACCTGCCTACAAGGCCTATGAACCTTCATCTACGTGCTTTGGGAGCCTCTCACCTCACCTCCTGCTGTCATTCTACCCCCTTGTCCCTCCTGTGCTCACCTACCCCCTCATTCTTCCTCAAACACATCAAGCATTCTCCTGTCTTAGGAATTTAGTGCTTCCTGTTCTTTCATTCTAGAATGTTCTTCACGCCACTGACTGCCGAGTTCACTCCCTCACTTCACTCAGATCTGCTAAATGGCACCTTAGCTGAAAGGCTGTAAGTCTTGAATCATTGTGCATGAAAAAGCATCCTCTCCTCGGATCCTCCACTTCGATTCCCTGGGACTCTATCCCTTTCCACTGCTTCATTACCCTTCAGCGCTCACACCGCCACCTGTCATAGTATAGCAGATGCTTGGTTAGTGTTGTTTTCTGCTGTGTCTTCGCATTTAGACCAGTGCATGGCCCATAGCATGCTCAGTAAACAGTTGTTGAATACTGTATTCATGAGCGAATCAGGCACACCATTCCAGACGATTAGGCCAATTTCACATTATAATTTCAAGTAAATATTGACATATCAAGGTAGAAGCTGATGAAATTGTTTCTATTAAATATGGTAGCCAGAATTAATACAAAGATTTTAAATAAAAATATGAAAAATGTTTATATTATGCTCATATGCAGGTTGTGTGCTTGTGATCATTACATGAAAAGTTAGAGTTTTGGATTTGATCCCACTTAGGAAGAGTTATTTTGTTGTTTTCCATGTGAATGGGCATTTAGAGCTCCATAGAGAAATCATTCATGCCTTCCCATGAAGTCTTTTATTAGGTTGGTGCAAACGTTTTTACAGCTTTTAGCATTACTATTAATGGCAAGAACTGCAATTAAGTTTGCAACAACCTGCTAACTTTCCCAATAAGAATGAATACCTATATCTTTGGACATTCCAAAACATGTTATCTATATGTCTTAATAAATAAGAGAGCTAGGCCAAAGTGATTCAAATAAGCGTTGGATTTGGAGCTTGGCAAATGCAAGTTCAAATTTTTCTTTCACATTTGACAGCTAGGTGACTGGCTGATCCTCATAACTGTTCTCCACTTGCATTTCCACATTTGTAAAACGAGGGTGCAAGGACACAGCTAGGATTTCATTCATCCCACAAATATTTCTTGAGTACCTACTCAAGTACCTATGCACCAGGTACTTTCTATATATTTGAGATACTTCCTAGAACAAAACATACACAGATTCCTGAGTTTATGGAATTTATATTCGAATGATAATGTGTATGAAAATGATTTGTATACCATTCATTGCAAGGCTAATGTTAACTATTTTAGCAGATATTGCTGGTTGTCCTCTTGCCATCTATCCACCATTTTTTCCTGACATCCAGATTCTCGATTATGTTTTGGTTATGTTACATCTGGAATTGGCAGAGAGGACTTAAGTAACTTCCAAACTAAGGACAGAACCCTAAAGATGCGGAGTAGAGCAACAGAAGGGATCTGGGTTCTCCATGATATTATCAGCCAAAAAATTACCCCAACGTGAAATTTACCCCACATTTGGACTTGCTCCTACAGTTTCAAATTACTAAAGCCAAGGTGCCTTAGCGTTTTCTGTCATTTGCATACAGAAACACTTTGATTGATAACACTTATTATGATACAATTTCTGCTGTTTGTCAGCAGGATCATTGAGAGTTGGGCTTGTTTCATATTCATATTTGTATTTGTGTTCCTGGTCACATATAGCCCCATGTTTTATATCTATAGACAGTGAACGCATATTTCAATGAAAATGTATCTATAATCATACATTTATACATTTATATTTATATAATCTTTTAAGCTTTCTGCAGGTTTCAGTTTTAGTGCTTTATATCATTATATAAGAAAATGATTGATGACAACTTACTTCCAAATGCTTTGGATGTGGCAAATCCAAAATTTTAAAAGACCCCAGGTTTTGACATTCATGTACTTTCAGTTCAGATTCTCAGATTCACTATGGCTAGGCTGGGTTTACTGGAAGCACTGGCCTATAAAGTAAGTCAACACAAATATCTTTTGTAAAATCCTGTGAGTGTGGCTGAGGCAGCAACTCCACTGAATTAGCAAGGATGATCCAAATGCTGATGTCTGCTGTGCGTTCATACCACTGAGTTGAATTGAGGGTGGGGTCCACCCCTCCCCATGGTTTTGCTCAATGAGGTCATAAGAACTAGACAAAGTTTGCCCCAGGCTCTGAGCTGACAGCCTGTGGTCTGGTGATGTAGTGTTGGCATGCCATGGGACAATTAACTCTGCTTCCACAGGTGAAGAAGCTGAGACAAAAGCAGCAGAAAGACAACTGATCTACCTTTGAAGCACACTGAGGATTAATGGAGAGAGGTTTCCCTGGTGTACATGGCCCTCTACAGAGTTGGCCTTTCAACTAGACTCTCTTTAATATCCAACACCTATTTCATGTTAGGCACTGTGAGAGATAGAAAGATAAGAAATATGCAATTCTTCCTCTAGGGAATAACTATCTATTAGGAGACTATAAAGAGTATTTAATTCATTCACCTATATGTTCATTCATTCATTCATTCATTCTCCACCCATGCAACCAAGTCCTAGAAACTTGGAATAAAGCAGTAAATAATGTAGATGAGGTATCTGTTTCAGTGGAGCTCATATTCTAAGAGAGACGATATATATATACTAAAACGTCAATTCCTAGTTAACGACTTCATTACATTTGTTCTATGTGCCACAAAGGAAAGAAATACAGAGTATCACCAGAGCATTATGAGGGGAGCTGATCCAACTGGGAATACTATTATTTCCATCTGTAAGATGGAGAGAAAACTGAAGCAGAGAAGAATTAAGTAACTTGCCCAAGTTCATCCATGATGGTGCATGATGGAGCAGATTGTCTCTCTCGAGCTCTTAACCACTATACTCTGCAGGGAGAATCACAAGCTCCAGGTTTGCCATGGAGCCAGCGGTTGGATACATTGGCTTGGACCTTAGAGGGGGTGTCTAAAGGGCAAGGTTATAACACAAGTTAAGATGCAGCAAATGCCAGAAGAGAAATGCAACATGCTATGGGGGGAAATCAGAGAGGAAACATATCTATCCAAGGAAACATAAGTCACTTCTTGGGGAGGGTGACATGTTCCTCAGATCCCAAAAGATAGATGACAGATCTTCCCCAGACAGAGAGGGATCGAAGGTAATGAGGGGATTCCAGGCAGAGAGGAGTGTGAACAAGGAGTGAAGGGAGGCAAGGTGGTTACTTAAGAAGATCCTGCCAGCGTTACTTAAGAAGACCCTCTCTTGCCTTACCTATTTCTTCTTGCCATTCTCAATAACACCTGGTGCAAGGAATGTGTGAGGGAACAGAGTTATTTATAGCTAATTGTTGCATATTTATTAGGGCCTCCCATTTCTACAACCCATGGAGCAACCAAAAGAGAGAAGGATAAAGGAACTAACATTAGCAGAACCCCTGCTATATACCAGGTGCTTTCCTGTGTTATTTCACTTCATCCTCATATTAAGGACAATTTAGTTAAAAAATGACAAATATCCCATTTGAACTAGCATACAAAGGACATAATAATGCTACTGAATAACTCATGAAACCCAAGGTGAATAAAACTCCTGAGCTTCGAGAATGACTGGAGTGAAATATTTCATGCAGTTTAGGTCTCTGTCTCTCATCCCTAGTCCTCTCTGCATGGTCATGTATTTGTTTCATTCTTGGCAGACTAATTTCCTTTGCTTCTCTAGGCCATGCAGCCAGAGACCAATAGCCAACCTCACTCAAGATTTACAAATCATTGTATGGTTTCTAAATCCCAGAAGATTTGTGAGTGACACAATTTCACTAATTTTTAATACTAATTAAAAATTAGTATTAGGACTAACCCCAAACCGAAGCATTGCTATGTACCCGGGCCATGTTACCCTAACAGGGTAGTTTTCCTGCTAACCAGATAGATGAAATGCAGGAGAAAGTCCCATAAAAGGGGGTGATAGATATATTACATGATTGACATAGTTTATAGTCCACACAATCTATGAAGTAGGTATTAATTACCTCATTTTACAGATGAGGAAACAGGCACAGAAGGGCTGTGTACCTTATCCGAGGTCACACACCTCACAGGACTGTCTGACTTTGAAGTAGGACACATGACCCCTGAAGCTCTGAGAGTAATGAGACAATCCTGCAAGACTGACTGTGGACTTTCTCCCTTCCCTCTACGCCCCCTACTCCACCACACATGACACACACAAATGGGTGTCACACACACAAATGGGTGTGTGCTCAGATGCCTTGAGCAGTAAAGAAACCAAGTACAGCATCGACTCTAACTTCAGAACAGTATGTTTCTGGCCATCCTGGCCCATTTCTAATGTTGATTTGAAGCATGAGAAAGGAGCCTAGCTTAAGAAATGGGTGGCTAATGCTGGCCCAAACACAGGGCACAACAAACACATTATTTTTGGGAGGTCAGGAATTTCCATACTTACTCTGGCTGACAAAATCCTAGACCTTTAGAGCTAGAAGGGACACAGAGATGACACAGGGATGATCCATCCCAAAGCTTCCATTTTACTGCCTAGAAACTGAGGCTCGAGATGGGACGTGACCAGCCCAAGGTCATGTATCCACTATTCAGCAATTTCGTTCCCTCCCTGGTCTCTTTCTCTTAGGCACCACTCCCTACCTCTACCACCCTACTTTCTTCCGACCCAACAACTCCAATAAATTTCTCTCCCTTCAGGCACGCACACTAATTCATTACCTCCATGGTTTGGCTTTGCAAGGTGCATCAATTCTCCCTTTCCTGCCCCCATTTGGTTTTTGTAGGCTTGTTTTGTTGTGTTTTCTTTTGTTTTTACCACTTAATGGGTGTAAACATGGGTCAAGGCATAACCATGCCTGCTAACTGATTTGCAAACATCATTTTTTGTCATCCTACAACCGTCGTATGAATTATAGCTTTTCTTAAGCCCTTTGCATTTTTCACAGTTGCAAAAACTGAAACACTGGGAAATCACAGTGCTCAGCCTTATTTGGTTTTTAGTTGAGCCAGCTCAGCCTCAGAGCTGGTTTTTAGTTGAGCCAGAATTTCACCCCTTAGCTACCTGACAAAACCTGTGTTTACACCCAGTCTCCTATAAAGCCTCTCACCCACCGCTTCTTAGTGGAAGCTTGATTATGTGTAGGCTGGAAGCACAAATTGGCTATCAGTCTATATTCTCCTTGAGACATGGATGTCCCTACACAAACATAATAAGCTTCCTCTTTTAAAAGTGTATTTCTTCCCATTGCCATCCATTTTGATAACATGGTATTTGCAGGCAAGTCTGAAATAAAAATTCATCCTATATTGCAATGGCTTCTCTTTTTCTCATCCAGGTAAGCAGTGCAATTTTTAATACTAATTTTTGTTGACTTCTTATCTAGGAAAATTATCTAACCCTCAGAACTTTAGGGGAGAGGGGAAGCGTTGCTAACCTTGACTGTCTTAATTGTGGGTAAACACTTAATTTCTACATCCCATATATTTTTCCTTGGGAAAAATAGAATCAATTTTGTCTGGTACCTAAAAGGGTAAGATGCTTCGTCTCATTGTTTTCTATGTCTTTCTGATGGAGTGCCAGCCATGGCTCTTATTCTGAATTCATTCAGTCTGGCCTGGAACCAGAGAACATTATCTCTGTTCCCAGAATGCTTTTGGGTGAGGCTATATGTCAAATTACTATACATTACCCAGGAATGCCAGGACTCTTGCTGCTTACCGTGAATTTACAGTTCTTCATTTTCTTCCAAACTCCTAGCATTGCTTTTGATGTGAAAAAGCAATTTTAGAATGTACCATATCTAATGTAACACATGGACATATTCACCACACACATTCTTTTAATTAAAAGAATTGGTACGCTGCCTTTTGCTGACAGTTAACACCAATGCTTTAATGCCATTTTCTATTATTGATTAATGAGGTGTATACTCAAAGCAAATTAGAAAATAAATCATCAATGACATTGATTTGCTTACCAGCTCTCCAATAAATGTATATAATTAATTGTGGGTATGCTACCTGTCTCTGCTAGTGTAAGACCTTCCCTGAGTTCTTGGCCTCTCCTCTTCATCATCCTGTTATCCTGCTGGGCTTAATGGAGGAGGATTGGGAGCATAACTGAATGTGTAGTGTGGGTGAGAGCTTAAGCCGTGGGTATATCTGATATCCTGAGGCAGAAAGGAATTTCTGCACATTCCTCAAAAGAAGGGATGAGGAGGCTGGTGGAGAGGAAGTTTCTGCTTGAGTGAGGCAGCTCATTCTTTAAAGGGTGTGCGTGGGTTTCAGTAACACCTCTGGAACAGATTACTTCTGAGTCAGGTGGTTGGAGGATCAAGTAGTCTGTGCTTTCATGGTCATGCTGGGAAGAAACCTTGGTCAGCAGGTGCCAGGTGAGAGGCACAGGCAACTATATTAGTCTGTTTTCACACTGCTAATAAAGACAAACCTGAGAATGGGTAATTTATAAAGGAAAGAGGTTTAATGGACTCACAGTTCCACATGGCTGGGGAAGCTTCACATTCATGGTAGAAGAGGAAGGAAGAGCAAAGGGATGTCTTACATGGTGGCAGGCAAGAGAACATGTGCAGGGGAACTCCCCTTTATGAAACCATCAGATCTTGTGAAACTTATCCACTATCAGGAGAACAGCACTGGAAAGGCCCGCCCCTTGATTCAATTACCTCCCACTGTGTCCCTCCCATGACATGTGGAAACTACTATAATTCACCGTGATATTTGGGAGGGACACAGAGACAAACCATATCAGTGGCCCACACTTGTTTTATGGTCAGAGTCTGTTCCTGAAAGAGAGCAAGTTTCTTCTTTGGATGCAGAAGGGAGGGGAGCTCAGTAGGCCACAAGGAGGCTGAGCCTTGTGAAGCAGTTGGTGTGCTGGGCGAGTGCACTTCTTTTAGAGCCAATATGGTTCAAATCCTGGCACTACCTCTTACTCTCATACTTTGTGTGATCAATGCAAGTTATCTAACTCCTCAGGCTTAGTTTCCTTGTCTGTAAAGGAGGAAATAACAGTAGTAGTTAACCCTTAGGGTTACTCTAAGGATTAAATGAGATAATTTGTGTGAAATTATTAGTATTTATTATTTTGAAATCCATGGTTGGGCTTTTGTGTGTCCGTAAATTTGAAGAACTGTACAAACTTTGTGTGTCTATACATATTTCTGGGAGTAGGTCTGTGGTATTCATCAGCGTCTCTCAGAGGGATCCAGACTTCCTCAGAGCTGAAGCGTTTCTTCCCAAGGGGCTCTCCTCCCTGTTTTGGAGCACTGCTGACTTGGGCTCTCTGCTTTGAACATATTGTGCCCCTTGTGTGGAATACACTGCCCTAAACTCCCCCCACCTTCTGTAATAATAATAAAAATGCTGATTATACTAATAGCAGCAGATGTTTATAGAGCATTTGCTATGTGGACCCAAGTTAGTTAGTAATCTTCCTCTGAGCCTCAGTTTTCTACCTTTTAGGAGTATTGTGAAAATTAAATGAGATGATATGAGCAGAACAGCTTATATCTTATTCATATATAGAATATATCAATACATCCTGTTTACCCTCCTGCTTTTGGATATCTTCTGTGTTGTTTTCTTGAAGTAAGCTAAGTTCCTTCTGAATCAATTCCGAGAGTCTGCATCAAACTCTTTCTATGGTAACCCCTTGTCTAGGTCATACAGTGGTAATGATTATAGGTATGTAGCATTTTTACCAAGCTGTATTCCATATACTGACTAATGTCACAAAGGGCAATAGCATATTCATTCATCATTCTTAACCATCAGTTCAGGACCTGCCATAATCCAACCCTATAGCTAGGGACTTGGTTTCTGCCCCCAAGGAATTTGTCCCTTGGAGTGAGGAGTTTTGCAGAGCAAAAGCATAATTGATAGTACCTGTGAACTGAGGCGTTTCATCAGACTGAGGTGTTGGAGAAGATTTCTGGAGGAAGTGACACTGGAGTGAGTTGAGTGAGGAAGGATGGGGGAGGATGTTTCAGCAGAGGGCCAAGCTCTGCAAGGGCTTGATCCCCTTAGAAGCTAAGGTGGGCTTTGTTTGTTTGCTAAGATTAAATATAAAGACAAAATAAAGAGTTGGAAAACAACTCTAACTCCCTGCCCTGGTCTGTGAGGTCCAGGAGAGTGTGGATGTCTGGCCACCTTGCAGGCCATACCCTCCACTGCTTTCTCTGTCACTCACCAGGGTCCAGCTGCCCAGGCCATGTTCACTGGTTGTGAACAAGCCTGCTCCTAATACAAGGCCTTGCTTGATACTGATGCTCCCTCTTGAAATGCTCTTCCACCAGATCCTCCCAAGCCTACCTCCTTCTCATACTCCATGGCTTAACTCACAGTCACCCCCTCTGAGAGCCCTACCTGACCACATAATTAGAGGAACTTCTCCCAGGAACTCCCTCATATGCTTGTGCCTCTTTTGACTGTCTTTGATGGCAGCCAACAACATTCCAGATTCTGGAAGTTCTATCGGATTAGTTTTCTGTCTAAGGATTTTGTGAGATCAGAGCCCTCCAAAAACTCTCAATGGATAAGAAGCAGGAGAATAAACCTTTATTGTTTTAAGACATTAAGTTCCTGAGATTGTTCGTTATTGCAACATAACAATACACCCTGAAAGATACTTTGCTGTATCCCCCAGCACCTCAGAATAATCAGGCACATAGCTAAGTACAACATAATTATGTGTCAGCCAACTGAATGAGGGAAAGAAGAAAAGAAAGGTGGGAAGACGAGGGGGGAAAAAGTCAAAGTTAGGATGAGGCTAAATAAAGTGACTCAGAATGGGTCATCTTCTGCAGGACAGAGGCCTAAAACAGAATTCTTCCATCTAGAGATATACTCCCCAAAGACTGAGATATCATGATAAAAGGCAGGTGCATTTGGGGTTTGTGATAAAATCCAGAAGTCTTGGAGACTCCCACTCTTTTTAGTTGGTCATCAGATAGATTTCTCAGTGATGTTACCGATCACTTGGGATGCCTATGGTCTCCAGATAAAGACAGGGCTTTATCTGCTCTTCAAGCAGGTTATTTTACATCTAGGCCCTTGATCCAATCTTTCATTCCTGGCATTGAACAAGAAAGCCTTCCCTATTCACATTGTATTGACCATATCCCTGTTCCTGTTGGAAGGTGGCTCACAGCTCTGGGATTCTATCTGGCCCCAGAGGCACTCAGCAGTGATGTATGTTGGAGCTCAATGTACTCCTGGCTGGATGTCCCATAGAATAAAGAATGAGATCAATTAAAAACAGATGCCTTGAAACAGCCATCAGGAGTCCTCTCTATTTCTAATCTCCAGAAGCCACACTGCGCTGTTTCTCGGAGCTCAGGAAGGCTCTGGCTGGTGACGTAGCAGCATGAAGGACCGCTGAATTGTTGGCATTCTTTTGTTCTGAGGAGAATAAACCAGTTTCAGTTAAAATAAGAACCAGATTGCCCAAAAATGTTTAAGTCTTGGGATTCACTGCTTAAAAACAACTTCTTGAGTGTTTGAATGAGAACTTTTCCCAAGGATGGCTCTGGTGAGGGAGGAGAGGCTGCCAGATACTGCATCATTAACTAAATACCACAGAAAATGGCTCTGTATTTTATTGCCCTATGTGTTAAACTATGGAGAACAAGAAATTGGAAAGGCTAAACCCAGCCATGTTTAAAGAATGGAAAACAAAATGCCCCAGCTGTTCTGTTCAGGGAAGGATAATTCATAAACAGAGAAACAGGCAACGTATTTTTGGATCTGGTTCCAAACAAGTTGGAAACCATCATGCTGGCAGGGTTCCTTTGGCCACCAAGCCCCAATCCCCACCTTCTCCCCTCGGATGTGCCTGAGGCCATGTCTCAATCTTATACTTGAAGAAGTCATGCAGCAGGCATGAGTCCGTTGAATTGCCTTGGTCCTTTTGGTGGCCATTTCTTGTTCACCTGGGCCTTGCAGGGTAACCTACAACCTGAAACTAGTCCAGGGCTGCTGCCATGACTCTTAAGGTTAGGTTTAAAAGGAAAAAAAGGAAGAAAGAAAGTGGCAGTGATGAGATCCTGTTTGAACCCTCTTAGAGCCTCCATTCAGGCCTGGAACAATTTATCTGATGACATCTGCTTAACCTCCTGTGACATGGAAAAGGGGTGGGGCTTGTCGCCAAGAGGACTTCCTCCTTCCTCTGCTTCCTGCAGCCCCTTGTTCAGCAGTGACCTGGCTGCCTTCCCGCTGGGCCTGGATACCCGGCTATCAGGGACCCCACCCTGCATGTTTGTGTCTGCGTCTGGAGGCCCCACGGCCCCTGGCTGTTGGCCTACTAGAGCAAGGCAGGCTTTCTCAGTCCAGCGCAGGCATTGGCTCCGGAGACAATGCTAGAGAGGACTCCAGAAGCCAATGGGTAAGAAATCCTAAGGTCTTTGTGGAGCTCCCAGTGAAAAACATGGGTCAATATTTACTTTTTAGTAAGAGTTCTTTTTTCAGGGATGTTGGACTCAGCTATTTCCTTTGAGCAAAAGCATGGAATAATATAAATAAATTCCATTCCATTGCATTTTGTTTGTAGATTAATTGCTACTACACCACTCTTTTTGAGAGTAGCATTTTTTTTCACGTGGTTCAACTGCAGTATTACTTTGACAGTGTCTTGGGCACTGTGGACAAGAAGTACACGTAAGAAAATGTCTTTCAGAGAACACAGCATCTAGTAGGGAGATAGGCATGTAGGTGGACGATTATAGAACATTGTGGTTAGTGCAACTGTAGAGGTATACACAAGGGGCAGAAAGAAAGGGGTGTCAAATCCTGCTTAAGTAGAATAGGAGAGCATACCATAATTGGTTCTTGGTGACAGCATGTTCACAAATTTTTTAAGACTACTTACTCTCTACCAGTACCTAGAGTAGGAAGAAGGAGAAGTATAGCATTCTCTTTTAAATTAATTTTTTTGAGACAGGGTCTCACTTTGTTACCCAGGTTGAAGTGTAGTGATGCAATCATAGCTCACTGCAGCCTCTACATCCTGGGCTCAAGCAATCCTCCTGCTTGGCCTCCTAAATCCTTGACTGAGATTACGGCATGAGCCATAGCACCTGGCCTAAATTAAATTTTTTTTCCTAATAATTTTAGGCTTATAGAAAAGTTGCAAAGATAGAACAAAGCATCCTCACATACCCAGCACCCAATTTCCCATAATCCTTTACACTGCCATGGTGTATTTCTCAAAACTAAGAAATTAGCATTGATATACTACTATTAACTGAATTCTAGACTTTATTTAATTTCACCAGTTTTTCCACTGATATCCCTTTGTTGTCCACATTGCATTTAAGTGTAGCAGTTTTAAAATACATTTGCGAATTCTGTGACACTCTTCCCAGAGAGTGAGGTCTATGTCTCCTTGCCTTGAAACTGGACAGGCTTTTGTGACTGTTTTGACCAACATAGAACAGTGGAATTGACAATGGGTGATTTCTGCATCTAGGCCAAACATGGTTGTTCAGATTCTGCCTTGCTCACTGAAACACTCATCCTTGAAGCCTTCAGCCTCCATATAAGAGGGCCAACTGCCCTGAGACTGCCATGCTGCCAGGAAGCCAATCAGCCATGGAGAGAGACAACATGGAGAGGCCTTCAGATTCCACAAAGAGGGATGCTTACTTCTCTACCCAACAGCAGCTCTGGCCTGGCCCTGTTCCAGCCTTACCCACGGTCAGACTGTAACTGAGGAAAGAGACCCTAAGTCAAAGCCCTCCAGCCAAGCCTTTCCTGCATCCTAACTCACAGACACTGTAAGGGATAGTAAAATGATTGTTGTTTTAAGTGACTACATATCGGGGAGTTTTGTTACACAGCAGTAGATAAGTAGAATATGACAGCTCCACTAGGAGATCTTAAATGAGGTATGAGGCCCATTCACATGACATAACCTCCCAGACATTCCAGCATTTCATTTTTCACACATTCCTTGAGTATCTATTGTGTACCAGGTACTCCACCAGGTGCTGGGGGAAGTAGGTGACTACCATAGTTTCTAACCTTGAAGGTTAGAAATCAGAAAGAAAAGCAGACATACAAATGTCCACAGTACAAACTGTTTTGTCAAAGTGTCCTGAGACCAGAGAAAAGGGACAAGTGTTCCTGGGGGACATGCTTGAGCTAGGACTTGAAGGATGAATCAGAGTTTCCCATTGGGATAGGGGTGAAAGCACATGCTATGTTTGGGGAACCTGGAATACCTCTTCATGGCTGTAAACACAGGATTTATTTGCATAGTGTGCTTTTGGAGGTCGGAGTGGGTCAGGCATAAAATAGGAAGTAAAAGTGAAAAAGTTTCAATGGAGAGACGGAGGTCAAGTTTTCAGAGTGGAATCTGGGGTCACAAGTGGTATGTCATATCTCTTAGCCTGCGTCTGATTGTCCTTCCAGAAACTTCCTAAGAAGATGATGTTTAAATGTTAGTCACTAAAAGGTACTCTCAGGAATTTGGACTCAAAATATACATCCACTGCATGTAGCTTGACTTCCTGGAAGAATAAACTTTGCAAATGACCAAAGGTTAGGGTTTGAAAACTCTAAGAAAATCTGCCAAAGTATTGGCCAAGGGGTTTATGAGGTTTCTATTTCCATAGTTTGCCTTTTCCGTGGAACCAAGTTGATGGAGGGTGGAGGTGGGTGGGTGTGGAATGGAAGCATGCATCTTCAAAAGTAGACAGAGCTTTGGTGAAAGGAAATTGAATAAACTCTGCTCTGGGAAGGCAACAACTGAGGACTGACATAGAAAGAGCAGAGTGAGGGATAGTGAACTCAGGATCGTAAAAAAGTAAGTTAGAGGAAGGGCCTGGCAGAGGAGATGGGGAACCTGGTGATTTGGACTTGGCGACTTGGCCTCAGTTAGACTCTTGCTTGGGCCAATGCAGTCCCTTCTTGTGTTTAACCTACCTAGCTTGAGTTTGTTTCTGTCCCCTGCCCACAGGAGAGTCCTGACGAATTCTCCATGCTTATATTTTCTTCTGCATTTGATTCCCTCCAAAATGCTGGGGCTCAAGAAGACCAAATCATCTGCCCAAAGCCACACAACTGGTGAATGGCAGAGCCATTTGACCCAGATATTCTGGTTCCAAACTGTTCTTTCCAGAAACCAGAGCCACATTGCATGCTTACTGCCTCCTTCTTACCCATCTTTCCGACAACCTGACTCTTTCTTCCCTCACCCCATCTGCCAGGGAGAGATGGCTCATACCCTGGAAGCTGCCCTGGACTCTCACAGACTCTGGATGACGGGCAGGAATGTCACTGTACAAAGTGACGTCTCCTCTAATTTTGTTTCTCCAACTTAGAAGTAGGTAGAGAGGAAATAGCACTCGGGCCATTCAGGGCAAGGCAAGGAAGATAGTACTGCTATAATGTCAAAGGTTAGGTGACTGAGCCTCAAAGAAATTGTCCCTGAGCCAAGTTTTCACAGCCAAGAAGTGGACAGGGTAGAATTTAAGACCCAGTCTCTCTGACTTCAAAATCTATGATCTCCATGTTCAGAACTTTTGATGCATTATTATCATGACTGATGATAAAACAATACAATTAGCTAATACTTGCATAGTACTTACTGTGTGTCAGGCAGTCCTTATGCTTACAGTAATTAACTAATTTAATCTTCATGACAATCCTATGCTATATTTTACAGGCAGAAAATGCAAATGCAAAAATAATTAGAAATGAGTATTCAGAGTAGGTGATCTTTTACCTTTGCTTTACCCCCTTACTCTCTAGCTTGGCACCTTTTCTGCATCCTGTTTGTACTTGCTGGTCTGGGTAAAAAGTTGGGCCTTGGGGAATCTAGATCACCCCAGATAAAGATCTGTAATTTGCTTTCTCGCACCCTTCCGGGTTCAGTGGCTTCTTTTCACACCCTCCTCATTTCTTAGAGTTCTCGGCCAGGGGGCCTTTTCCATTTGAGTCTCATTTCCTTACCTGCCTTCCCACCTACTCCCGGCCAAGACCAATCTGTCTCTTTGACAGCAGGACACCTGCTGCCAAAAGCAATAATCCCCATGTGTACAGGGTGTTACCAAAGGGAACAGGGCGGGGAGAGAGAAGGGAAGGGCTTCCTACCAGCAGCTCAGTGGGCAAGGGGAGAGGAGTTGAAAGGTTTCTTGGGCCTGGAGGATTTGTCCAAGGGAGGCAGGAGGGGCCAGGAGCAGCTAGTGAATGACAGAGGGTGGGAGAAGCAAGGAATCAGTGGGAAACAAGGGCAATTTCTAACCGGAAAGGGAGGGACGGAATGATTGGAGGGGAGTGGTGCTAGTGGAGGAGGCAGGAGTGGGGGATGTTAGTTACATTTGCACAGAATTTCATTGTTCACACAGCCATTTTGACCTCCATTATTGCACCAGGGAGGCTTCACGAGGCTGCCCATTTTGCTGAAAAGTAAGTTGAGGCTGAAATAGTAAGTGGGTCATTGAACGCTTGCTGGGCACCAACTACATGCCAGGTAAGGTTCCCGCTGCTTTTCTAATGGTTCGTTGGGGCAATCTTCAAAAGCCAGCTGCAGGAAGTAGGTAGAAGTAGCTTCTTTATAGCTAAGGAAACGGGCTCTGGTTAATTCCCACATTTTAGAAATAGGCACGGAGCAAGCACTATTTTCCAGGGGCCACATAAAGGCGGGAGGGGCAATCAATGCCAACACTTTCTCTGAGCCAGGGTTGTCCCCAGGGCTTTGCACCCATGTTTTTCTTATGTTTGTATAAACATGCTATTATTATCAACCACTTTTTACTGATGAAGAAACTGAGTCACAGAGAGGGAAAGTGGCAAAGGGGTAAGTTGTGAGTAGATTTGAACTGAGGTAGTCTGGTTCTAGAATATACGGGTTCATCTACTAGGCTCTACAGCAGTGAGCAAAAGAAATGTAGCTTTGTTCTTAAATTTGAGTAAACAACTCCAAATATCATGTACCTTCCACTAAGCCAGATTGCCTTTCAGCCTTAGTGGGAAGGGTCATGTGCATGTCTCACACATAGCAAAAACGGGGTGATTTTACAACACGTGATGTGCTGAGCTGAACAGGTGGTCCCTTCCCTAAGTGCCAGGACATAGCCAGGCAATACTACTCCACATCAGGATCTTAACAAATAAACATGTCAAAGAAGGTATTATGGCCTCTCGGTCCTTGCAAATTAACTATGTCTTAAGCACTTGAGTCACCTAACGGCTCTGGGATAATCTCTATACGTGGGGAAGTAGGATTTTGAAGTAGTCTAGATGCCAGGTGCACACGTGACAAACATGGCTTCACATTTTGGTTTTGACACTTGCTGCCTTGGAAGCTTCAGCTCATTGCCTGACCTTAGTCAGCTTTAATTTTCTACTATAAAATGGATAAAATGTAGAACTGGTTTCTTTTAGTTAGGATTAATGAGATCATGCTGGTGAAGGCTTGCTCCCTGTAGTCGGGTGAATGGTTAAATGGGAAGCAACGTTAACATCAGGGTTAAGAACTTAAGTGCTGAACCATACTCTCCCTCTTTAAGCCCAGGCTCTGATATTTACTCTTTGAGTGACGTCAGCAAGTCAGCCAAGGTTCCTGGACCTTGGTTTCCTTGTTTGTAAAATGGAAATAGCAGCACCTACCACATAGGACTGCTGGGAAGATAGGATGAGCTGATGCAAGGGGGACTCTCAGTAGCCATTGAGATTATGAAGGAGGATGGCTTCTCTCCACTCTGACTTGCTTCCCCTTTGCAATTTTCCAAGCAGGCTGGAAACTCAGTAAGTCACCATCACTCGGCAAACATGGCTACTCATGGAATTTGGAGGATTTCACTAGTGTAGAGGTTTAAGAGGCTGTGTTGGTTAATACTGACTGTCAACTTGATTGGATTGAAGGATGCAAAGTATTGATCCTGGGTGTGTCTGTGAGAGTGTTGCTAAAGATTAACATTTGAGTCAGTTAGCTCGGAAAGGCAGACCCACCCTTATCTGGTAGGCCCCATCTAATCAGCTTCTAGGGAATATAAAGCAGGCAGAAAAACATGAAAAGGTGAGAGTGGCCTACTCTCCCAGCCTACATCTTTCTCCTGTGCTGGATGCTTCCTGCCCTCAAATATCAGACTTCAAGTTCTTCAGTTTTGGGACTCTGACTGGCTCTCCTTGCTCCTCAAGTTTACAGACAGTCTATTACGGGAACTTGTGATTGTGTAAGTTAATACTTAATAAACCAATGGGCAAAAGTAGCAAGCACACTGGTCTTATTGGTGAGACATTTGTGTGCCAGAGGATGGTAAATGTGACTAAAATTCAGGGACCTTCTACCTTCGTAAAATTTGTAGGGGTCCAGTTGTGTGGGGCCTGTTGGGATAGTCCTTCTAAGTTGAAGGATAAGTTGCTGCATTTGGCCCCTCCTGCACCCAAGAAAGAGGCACAACACCTAGTGAGTCTATTTGGACTTTGGAGGCAACACATTCCTCATTTATTGAGTGACCTGAAAGGCTGCCAGTTTTGAGTGGAACCCAGAACAGGAGGAGGCTCTGCAGCAGGTCCAGGCTGCTATGCAAGCTGCTCTGCCACTTGGATCACATGACCCAGCAGGTCCAATGGTGCTTGAGGTGTCAGTGGCAGATGGAGATGCTGTCTGGAGCCTAAAGCAGGCTCCCATAGGTGAATCACAGCAGAGACCTATAGGACTTTGGAGCAAGGCCCTGCCATCTTCTGCAGATAACTCTGCTCTTCTTGAGAGACAGCTCTTGGCCTGTTACTGGGCTTCGGTGGAAACTGAACATTGACTATGGGTCATCAAGTCACCATGTGACCTGAACTGCCTGTCATGAACTGGGCGCTTTCTAACTCATCTAGCCATGAAGTGAGTCGTGCACAGCAGCATTCCATCAGCCAGTGGAAGTGGTATGTACGTGACTGGGCTCAAGCAGGTCCTGAAGGCACAAGTAACTTACATGAGGAAGTGGCTCAAACGCCCGTGTCTCCACTCCTGCTGCCCTGCCTTCTTTCCCCCAGTGTGCTCCGATGACCTCATGGGGAATTCCCTATGATCAACTGACAGAGGAAGAGAAGACTAGGGCCTGGTTCACAAATGTTTTTGCACAATATACAGTCACCACTGGAAAGTGTACAGCTATAGCACTACAGCCCCTTTCTAGGACAACCCTGAAGGGCAACGGTGAAGGAAATCTTCCCAGTGAGCAGAACTTTGAGCAGTGCACCTGGTTGTGCCCTTTGCATGGAAGGAGAAATGGCCAGATATGAAATTATATGTTACTGATCCATGGGCTGTGGCCAATGGTTGGGCTGGATGGTCAGGTACTTGGAGACGCATGATTAGAAAATTGGTGACAAAGAAACTTGGGGAGGAGGTGTGTGGGTGGACTTTTCTGACTGGTCAAAAACTGTGAAGATATTTGCATCCCATGTGAGTGCTCACCAATACGTGACCTCAGCAGAGGAGGATTTTAATAATCAAATGGGTAGGATGACCCAGTCTGTGGATACCACTCAGCCTCTTTCCCCAGCCACCCCTGTCATCACCCAATGGGCCCGTGAACAAAGTAGCCATGGTGGCAGGGATGGAGGTTACACATGGGCTCAGTGATATGGACTTCTACTCACCAGGGCTGACATAGCTACAGCCACTGCTGAGTGCCCAATTTGCCAGCGGCAGAGACCAACACTGAGCCCTAAATATGGCATCATTCTTCAGGGTGATTAGCCAGCTACCTGGTGGCAGGTTGTTTATATTGGACCTCTTCCATCATTGAAAGGGCAGAGGTTTCTCCTCACTGGAATGCCACTTTCTCTGGAGGTGGGTTTGCCTAGCCTGCACACAATGCTTCTGCCAAGACTACCATCCATGGACTCACGGAATGCCTTATCTACCATCATGGTATTCCACACAGCATTGCCTCTGACAAAGGCACTCAACTTACGGCTGAAGAAGTGTAGCAGTGGAATCGTGCTCATGGAATTCACTGGTCCTGAAGCAGCTGGATTGATAGAACATTGGAATGGCCTTTTGAAGTCATGATTACAACATGAACTAGGTGACAGTACTTTGCATTGCTGAGGCAAAGTTCTCCAGAAGGGCATGTATGCTCTGCATCAGCATCCAATATATGGTACTGTTTCTTCACAGCCAGGATTCATGGGTCCAAGAATCAGGGGGTGAAAGTGGAAGTGCCATCACTTGCCATCACCCCTAGTGATCCACTAGTAAAATTTTTGCTTCCTGTTCCCATGACATTAACTTCTGCTGGCCTAGAGGTCTTCGTTCCAGAGGGAGGAATGCTGCCACCAGGAGACACAACAATGATTCCATTAAATTGGAAGTTAAGGTTACCACCTGGACACTTTGGAATGCTCCTACCTTTAAGTCAACAGGCTAAGGTGGGAGTTACAGTGTTGGCTAGGGTGATTGACCCAGACTATCAAGATGAAATCAGTCTACTGCTCCGCAATGGAGGTAAGGAAAAGTATGCATGGAATACAGGGGATCCATTAGGATGTCTCTTAGTATTACCATGCCTTGTGGTTAAAGTCAATGGGAAACTACAATAGCCCAATCCAGGCAGGGCTACAAATGGCCCAGACCCTTCAGGAATGAAGTTTTGGGTCACCCCACCAGAAAAAAACCCATGATCTGCTGAGGTGGTTACTGAAAACAAAGGGAATACAGAATGGGTAGTAGAAGAAGGTAGTCATCGATACCAGCTACGACCATGTGATCAGCTGCAGAAACGAGGACTGTAATTGTCATGAGTATTTCCTCCTTCTTTTGTTAAAAACATATCTGTGCATGTGTACACTGGTACTAAGAAAATATCTTCATTTTATTTCCTTTCTCCTTTATTATGAGACATAAGATTTATTGACTTCACATCAGTATTTAAATATTGTTGACTTTATGTTATAGTATTTGGGTTTGGGATGGATGTGTTTCCAGCTATACTATCCCTCACACAGTTTCATATCCTTCTTGGTCTGTTACTGTGCTTTTGGTGGAAACTGAACATTTGACTATGGGCCATCAAGTCACTATGTGACCTGGACTGCTTATCATGAACTAGCTGCTTTCCAACCCATCTAGCGACGAAGTGGGTCATGCACAGCAGCATTTCGTCATCCAACGGAAGTGGTATATACGTGATTGGGCTCAAGCAGGTCCCTAAGGCATAAGTAAGTTACATGAGGAAGTGGCTCAAATGCCCATGTCTCCACTCCTGCCGCCCTGCCTTCTCTCCCCCAGCCTGCAGCAATGACCTCATGGGGAGTTTCGTATGATCAGCTGACAGGAAGAATATATTATGTTAGGTGTAATTATGACATTATTTTCTTTATTTGAAGATTATTTGTGATCTCAGGAGCTGTACGTGGGTTCAAGATGGGAGTTACAGTGTTGGCTGGGGCGATTGACTTGTAATGGTTAATACTGAGTGTGAACTTGATTAGATTGAAGGATGCAACATATTGGTCTTGGGTGTGTCTGTGAGGGTGTTTCCCAAGGAGATTAACATTTGAGTCAGTGGACTGGGAAAGGCAGACCCACCAGATTAAAAGCCTGCCCCATCTAACCAGCTGGAATATATATATATATATATACACACATATATATATATATATACACACACACACACACACACACACACATATACACACATATATATACACACACACACACACACACACATATATATACACACACACACATATATATATATACACACACACACACACACACACACACACACATATATATACACACACACACACATATATATATACACACACACACACATATATATATATTAGGATATATAGATATAGATAGTTTTGTGTGTGTGTGTATGTGTGTGTGTATATGTATATATTCCTATTAGTTCTGTCCCTCTAGGGAACCCTGTCTAATTCAGAGGCCTTTATTGTTCTATATGCTACAGATTAAGGGATATACAGAAAAGCTCAAGACAAGATCCCTTCATATAAGCTTTGCATTCAGACAATCCTGGGTTTCAAAGTCTGGGCAGGCTACTTTGGCTTCTTGATTTGCCATTTACTGGTCTGTAAAATGGGGGAGAATAATTTTTACTTTGCATGCACTACTGGATGATCAGATGAAAAGGCTGGAACTTTGTCTGGCATAGAGCAAGTATTAGGTAACTGATTATTACTCTTGACCATAAAGCTCTAACATTTTTCTTTTTAAAACATAGGTAACAGTTGATGGAAAAGATCTCATTTTCTTTTGATAAGAAATAACATATAATATCAACTTTACATCTCTAGTGACTGCCACATAATAATTGATTTTTTAGTTGGAAGGAAGGAAGGATTTAACTGGAGTGATAATAGTCCCTGCCACAATCTCGTAGTTCCTGCTTTATACTTTCTGTACTGTCCTCTCCTCCCCACAACTACCCCTTCTTCAAATCCATTTATACTTTCTGTTGGACACTTGTGTCCTGTGAAGTGGTCTAGTTAATAGTTCCTGTACAGGGAGTAAGTTTAAGACTAAAATATAACTTAATTACAAATGTATAAATATGGCAACTGATATTTACAGAAAAAAGAGAGTCAGTTACCATAGAAAAGCTAATTATAGACTTTGTCTCCACAGTCTTCTGGTTTTAACTAAGTCAACTTCTAAAGAGTTTTCATTTAAACAATTCTTTTAAGACATCATCTGTGCACCCAGTTCCTCCCAGGACCCTGCATTCCAGGCGAAAGCTTAAGGGGCAAGAATGATTGTGTTTTCTGTTTCAGAAATCAAATGGAATTTTTTGCCTCCTCTCTTTTTTTCTATTCTGAAACCTTAAACTCACTTTGGCTCCTTGAAATGAAAATGATCCTTGATGGTGTGATTACAAAGAAATCCATTTCCTAGTTTTATTTCTTAATGAGAATATATAATAAGGAATCAATGAATTTCTGGTACAGCAGTAGCTAAAAAGACATTTAATCTCGACTTGATCTGGGTCCTCTTCAACATTTATTGTCTTTTACCTGAATTGTTTTCTGGTGTGCTGCAACATGCATTGCTCATGGATCATGCTTGTGAGCCTTGGCTGAGTTATTTAGCATCCCCTGTAGGGTCTTTCACAGAGCAACAGTTGTTAATTTTGATAAAATCCAAATTATCAAGCTTTTATTTTATGAATCGTGCTTTTGGTGTCATAGCTAAGAGCTCTTCACAAAGCCCCAAGCCCTAAACATTTTCTCCTTTGTTTTCTTTTCAAAAGTTTAAACATTTTATGTTTTAAATCTATGATCCATTTTGAGTTAATTTTTATAAGGTGATAGATTTCAGGTTACATCATTATTTTTTTCTGTCTATGGATATCCAATTGCTCCAGCACCCATTTGTTAAAGGGACTATCCTTCCTTTACTGAACTGTGCCTTTGTTAAAAACTAAATGGCTGTATATGCATTTAGGATAGCTATGTCTGCTTGATGGCTTAGCGTTTTTAACATTATGTGATGTCACTCTATGTCCCTGGTAATTTCCTTTGCTCCAAAGCCTACTTTATCTGATTGTATCTTAGCCATTCCTGCCTTCTTTTGATTCATATTTTTATGGTTCATCTTTCCCTCTCCTTTCATGTTCAGCCTACCTATGTCACTATATTAGAAGTAAGTTTTCTGTTAGATAGTGTATCATTGGGTCACGTTTTGTTAACCCATTCTGCAAACCTCTGTTTTTAAAATTTTGTATGTTTAGACTATTTACCCCTAATGCAATTACTATGTTAAAGCTTAAGTCTGCCATGTTATTTTTTGTTATTTTCTTTGTTCTCTGTTTTCTGTCACTATGTTTTCATTTCTCTGTGGGTTACTTTAACATGTTTACAATGTTTTTGAGTAGTTATATTTGTACAGATTTTTAGTGGCTGCTCTAGGTACTGTATTACATATATATGCAATGTGGTATATCGTATATATAATATATGTGATTATATATCACATCATATGTGATCATATGTCATATATGTGATCCTATATAACCTATATGTATATGCATATATGATCATATGTAACATATTACATAATATGCAGTGTATTACATGACATATGTAACATATAGAACATACATGTAACATGTGTTATATATAACACATTACTTGTTATATATGATCATATATGTTATATATAAATGTATATATCACATAATTAGTATGTATAATATGTATGTTACATAATATGTTATATATGATAATATTTTATATATATAAAATCACAATTTACTTGTGTTAACATTTTATTTAATATGCTATTAAATATATATATATATATATAAAATCACAATGTAATTGTGTTAACGTTTTATTTGAAACTTTAACAGTTTAAGGAAAGTAGAGAAATTTTATTTCCCTTTACATCCCTTAGCTCTCTCACTATTTACAGTATACTTGTCTTAAATATTTCCTTCATGTTGAAAATCACATCAGACATAATTTTTGCTTCAATTGATAGACACAATTTAGAAAACTCAAGAGAAAATATATTATATTTCTGCATATTTTCCCCTTTCTGTGTTCTTTCTTACTGATATTTTTAGATTCATTCTTTTGTAATTTTCTTTCTTTTTAAAGTCATTCTTTTAGTGTTGTTCTGTTGCCAATAAATTCTCTTACTTTTTCTTCATTTGAGAATGTCTTGATTCCTGAAGGATATTTTCTTAGTATATAGAATGTTGAGTTCACAGGTTTTTTTAGCTCTTAAAAAATATTGTGCCACTTCTTTATGACCTTGAAATATACTGTCATTACAATTTTTTTTCTTTATAGGTAATGCATTGTTTCTCTCTGTCTGCTAATAACATTTTTTTTACTCTTTTGTTTTTCAGAGGTTTGAGTATAATAGGTCTTTGTGTGAATTTCCTTGGGTTTTCCCATTTTAAAGTTTTCCAAGCTTCTTGAGTCTATCATCTCTCTCTCTCTCTCTCTCTCTCTGTCTCTCTCTAGCCAAGTTTGAAAAATTTTTCAACCATCGTTTCTCAAATGCCATTTCAGCCTGACCCTCTTTCTCCTCTCTTTATGAAACTCAAATGACATGAAGTTTAAATCTTTTGTCACATTCCCACATATTTCTAAGCTTTGTTAATTTTTTTCAGTCTGTTGCTATCTCTGTCATCCAGGTTGCATAATTTTGATTGTTTTGTTTTCAGGTTCTCACTGTTTCCTTCTTTTGTTCTCTCCATTCTCTTGATTGGCTCATCCATTTTTTTATTAATAATTTTAGTTTTTTATTTAGATAATTTTATTAATAATTTTAGTTATTGATTTTTAGTTCTAAATTTTTTTTTTTTTTTTTTTAGTTTTTCCTTATATCATATCTTTCATTTTCTTTCCAGGACTTTCTATTTCTTTGCTGAGACTTTGTATTTTAAAAATTTGTTCATAATTGCTCTTTGAAGTGTTTTTTCTTTGTAATGGCTATTTTAAAATTCTTGTCAGTTCTAGCTTCTGTGTCATCTCACATTGGCATCCATTGATTGTATTTTTTCATTCCGCTTTCCCATTTTTTGCAGCTTTCAGTGTGCATTGTTTCACTCTGCATGTCTGTGTTTACTCATTATTTAGCTTCCATTTGTAAATAACAGCATGCGGTTTTTTACTTTCTGTTTCTGGGTAATGTCGCTAAGGATAATGGCCTCCATGTCCATCTGTGTTGCTGCAAAAGACATGATTTCACTTATTTTTATGGCTGAGTAGTATTCCATAGATGAGATTGCATACACATACATACTATGAAATACTACTTAGCCATAAAAATGAATGAAATCGTATATATATATATATATATATATATATATATATATATATATATCTCACAGTTTTTTTATCCAGTCATCCATTGATGAACACTTAGGTTGATTTTATGATTTTGCTATTGTGACTAGTGCTGTCATAAATGTATGAGTGCAGATGTTTTCTTTGATAAAATGATTTCTTTTCCTTTGGGTAGATACCCAGTAGCAGGACTGATGCATTGAAGAGTAGTTCTATTTTTAGTTCCTTGACAAATTTCCATATTGTTTTTTATAGATGTCGTACTAGTTTACATTCCTACCACTAGTGCATAAGCTTCCCTTTTCTCCATATCCCTGCCAATATCTATTGCTTTTGGACTTTTTAATAATAGCCATTCTACCTGGTGTGAGATAGTAACTCATTGTAATTTTGATTTGCATTTCTCTGATGATTAGTGATGTTGAGCATTTTTCATTTGTTTGTTGGCCACTTGAATGTCTTCTTTTGAAAAGTGTCTGTTCATGTTCTTTGACCACTTTTTAATGGGATTATTTGATTTTCTTTTTCTTGTTGAGTTGTTTGAGTTCCTCATATATTCTGGATATTGTCCCTTGCAATATTGCACATATTTTATCACATTCTTTAGGTTGTCTGTTTACTCTGTTGATTATTTCTTTTACATTGCAAAAGCTTTTTAGTTTAATTAAGTCTCAATTGTCTCTTGGTTTTGTTTTATTTCCTTTTGAGGACTTAGTCATAAATTCTTTGCCTAGACCAATGTCCAGAATTTTTCCTGGGATTTCTTCTAGGATTTTTATAGTTTCAGACCTTAAGTCTTTAATCTATCTTGAATTAATTTTTTCATATGGTGACAGATAGGGGTCCAGTTTCATTCTTCTGCATATGGCTTTCCAATTTTCCCAGTACTATTTATTGAATAAGGTGTTTTTTTCCAAGTTTATATTTTTGTTGACTTTTTCAAAGATTAGTTCGTTGTGAATCTGTAGCTTTATTTCTGGGTTCTCTATTCTTTTCCATTGCTCTATGTGTCTATTTTTATGCTAGTACTCTAATGCTGATTTTTATTTTTAAATTTTTTTTAGTACCATGCAGTTTTGATTACTATAGACTTATAGTATAATTTGAAGTGAAGTAATGTGATAACTCCAGCTTTACTCTTTTTGCTTGGGATTGCTTGGCTATTTGGGCTCTTTCAGTTCCATATGAATTTTAGGATAGTTTTTTTCTAATTCTGTAAAGAATGACATTGATAACTTAATGGAAATTGTGTTGAACCTGTAGATTGCTTTGGGAAATATAGTCATGTTAACAACATTGATTCTTCCAATCCATGAGCATGAGATGCTTTTCCATTTGTTTTTGTCACCTATGTGCTATTTCATCAGTTTTGTAGTTCTCCTTCTAAAGATCATTCACTTCCTTGGTTAAATATGTTCCTAGGTATTTTATTTTTTTGTAGCTATTATAAATGGGATTGAGTTCTTAATTTGATTTTCAGCTTGTTATTGGCATATAGAAATGCTACTGATTTTGTACATTAATTTTGTATTCTGAAACTTTACTGAAGACATTTATCAAATCTAGAAGTCTTTTGGAGTACTCCTTAGGGTTTTCTAGATATAAGAGTATATCAACTGTAAATACATAATTTGGCTTCCTCTTCTTCAATTTAAATGCCTTTTATTTCTTTCTCTTGACTGACTGCTCTAGCTAGGACTTCTCATAGTATATTGAGTAGAAGTGATAAAAGTGGGCATCCTTGTCTTGTTCCAGCTCTTAGGGGAAATGCTTTCAACATTTCCCAATTGAGTATGATATTGGCTTGTGAATTTCTCATATATGGCTTTTATTATTTTTAAGTATGTTACTACTACATCTAGTTCAGTAAGTGTTTTTATCATTAAGTGATGCAGGATCTTATCAAATAATTTTTCTGTATTCATAAGCTTATATGGTTTTTATTTTAATTCTGTTTATGTGGTGAATTGCATTTATTTATTTGCATATGTTGAACCAACTTTACATCCTTGGAATAAAACCCATTTGATTGTGCTGTATTATTTTTTATGTGCTCTTGGGTCTAGTTAGCTAATATTTTTTTCAGGATTTTTGCATTTATGTGGAACAAACTCTTATATCAGGACTTTTCAAAGCCTAATCTGTAAAACACTGAATGAAAAGAACTTGTGAAATCATATATAAATGCATATTTCTGGGTTTTCTCCCCAAATTATAAGTTGAATTTCTGAGGAAATGAATCACAAATTTGCATTTTTGACAAGTTCTGACATGATTTATAGTCATTCCAAAGCTTGAGAATCAACTTAATATTTTACTTCCATTCAAAATATTTAGTGTTCTCTATCATAGAGCCATTAAGAAGATTGAGGTGATCTTTAAAAATTGCAACCATATGCTATGTCAAACTTAATTTCCAAACACAATTATCTCTTTCTTAAAATGAATAAATAGGAATTTCTTAAATTGTGTTGTTAAATTTGTTTTAACCTTTGATATGATCACTACCAGAAAAATAACTTTGTGTGCTTGTGGCAATCTTATAATGAAATACATAATAACTAATTTTTTTTTAATCAAAGAAATTTTTATTTATGCTACCAACAAACATTATGACAGCACTATTGTAGAAATTCACCCAGTCCACATCGTTTATATATATGTTCTCGTTAAAATACTGCTAGGTCTTGTAACAAACTTCCAAATCTTAATGCCTTAAGAAAGAATTTTTCTCACTCATGCAATAGTCCAATAAAGATATTTCTTCTTCTTTTAAATTTATTTCCATAGGTTATTGGGGAAGGGGTGGTATTTGGTTACATGAGTAAGTTTTTTAGTGGTTACTTGTGAGATTTTGGTGCACCCACCACCTAAGCAGTATACACTGCATCCTATTTGGGGTCTTTTATCCCTCATTTTCTTTCCTACCCTTTCTCCCCAGTCCCCAAAGTCCATTGTGTCATTCTCATATCTTTGCAACTTCATAGCTTAGCTCCCACTTATGAGTGGGAACATATGGTGTTTGGTTTTCTATTCCTGAGTTACTTCACTTAATAATAGTCTCTGATCTCATTCAGGTGACTGCAAATGCCACTAATTCATTCCTTTTTAAGGCCAATTAGTATTCCATGGTGTATATACATACCACAGTTTCTTTATTCACTCGTTGATTGATGGGCATTTGGGTTGGTTCCACGTTTTTGCAATTGCAAATTGTGCTGCTATAAACATACATGTGCAAGTATCTTTTTCATATAATGACTTCTTTTCCTCTGGGTAGATAACCAGTAGTGGGATTGCTGGATCAAATGGTAAGTTCTATTTTAGTTCTTTAAGGATTCTCCACACTGTTTTCCATAGTGGTTGTACTAGTTGACATTCCCAACAGCAGTGTAGAAGTGTTCTCTGTTCACCACATCCACACCAACATCTACTGTTTTTTGTTTTTTGTTTTATTATGGCCATTCTTGCAGGACTAAGGTGGTATTGCATTGTGGTTTTGATTTGCATTTCCCTGATCATTAGTGATGTTGAGCATTTTTTCATATTTTTTTGGCCATTTGTATATTTTCTTTTGAGAATCATCTATTCCTGTCTTTAGCCCAATTTTTGATGAGATCGTTTGTTTTCCTCTTGCTGATTTGAGTTCACTGTAGATCTGGATATTAGCCCTTTGTCAGATGTATAGATTGTGGAGTTTTCTCAGATTCTGTGGGTTGTCTGTTTACTCTGCTGACTGTTCCTTTTCCTGTGCAAAAGCTCTTTAGTTTAATTAAGTCCCAGCTATTTATCTTTGTTTTAACTGCATTTGCTTTTGGGTTCTTTGTCATGAAATCCTTGCCTAAGCCAATGTCTCGAAGGGTTTTTTCAATGTTATCTTCTAGAATTTTTATGGCTTAAGGTTTTAAAGTTAAGTCCTTAATCTATCTTGATACGATTTTTTTTATAAGGTGAGAGATGAGGATACAGTTTCATTCTCCTACATGTGGCTAGCCAATTATCCCAGCACCATGTGTTGTCCTTTCCCCACTTTATGTTTGTGTTTGCTTTCTCAAAGATCAGTTGGATGTAAGTATTTGGGTTTATTTCTGCGTTCTGTATTCTGTTCCATTGGTCTATTTTTTTTTTTCCCGAGTACCATGCTGTTTTGTTGACTATGGCCTTATAGCATAGTTTGAAATCAGGTAATGTGATGCCTCCAGATTTGTTCTTTTCGTTTAGTCTTGCTTTGGCCAAGTGGGCTCTTTGTTGGTTCCATATGAATTTCAGAATTGTTATTTCCAATTGTGTGAAGAGTGATGTTGGCATATTGGTGAGAATTGCCTTGAATTTGTAGATTGCTTTTGGCAACATGGTCATTTTCACAATATTAATTCTACCTATTTGTGAACATGGGATGCATTTTCATTTGTTTGTGTCATCTATGATTTCTTTCAGCAGCTTTTCTTGCAGAAGTCTTTCATCTCCTTGGTTAGGTATATTCCTAAGTATTTTATTTTGTTTTTGCAGCTATTGTAAAGGGGTTGCGTTCTTGATATGATTCTCAGCTTGGTTGCTGTTGGTGTATAGAAGAGCTACTGATTTGTGTACATTAATTTCGTATCCAGACACTTTGCTAAACTCTTTCATCAGTTCTAGGAGCTTTTTGGAGGAGTCTTTAGGGATTTCTTGGTAAACAATCATGTCATCAGCAAACAAACGGTGACAGTTTGACTTTCTCTTTACCAATTTGGATGCCCTTTATTTCTTTGTCTTGTCTGTTTGCTCTGGCTAAGAATTCCAGCACGATGTTGAAGAGGAGTGGTGAAAATGTGCATCCCTGTCTTGTACCAGTTCTTAGAGGGAATGCTTTCAACTTTTCCCCATTCAGTATTATGTTGGCTGTGGGTTTGTCATAGGTGGCTTTTATGGCGATTTTGCTGAGAGTTTTAATCATAAAAGGATGCTGGATTTTTGTCAAATGCTTTTTCTGCATCTATTGAGATGATTATGTGATTTTGTTATTAATTCTGTTTATGTGGTATATCACATTTATTGACTTGCATATGTTAAACCATCCTTGTATCCCTGGTATAAAACCCACTTGGTCATGGCGGCTTATCTTTTTGATACGTTGTTGGATTCAGTTAACTAGTGTTTTGCTAAGGATTTTAGCATCTATATTCATCAGGGATATTGGTCTGTAGTTTTCTTTTTTGTTTATGTCCTTTACTGGTTTGGTATTAGGGTGATACTGGCTTCATAGAATGATTTGGGGAGGGTTCCCTTTCTCTATCTTGTGGAATAGTGTCATTAGGATTGGTACCAATTCTTCTTTGAATGTCTGGTAGAATTCTGCTGTGAATCTATCTGTACCTGGACTTTTTTTTTTTTTTGGTAATTTTTAAATTACCATTTCATTCTCACTGCTTGTCATTGTTCTGTTCAGGGTATCTAATTCTTTCTGATTTATGCTAGAGGGTTGTATGTTTCCAGGAAATTATCCATTTCATCTAGGTGTTCTAGTTTATGTGCATAAAGGTGTTCATAGTAACCTTGAATGATCTTCTGTATTTCTGTGGTGTCCGTTGTAATATCTCCCACTTCATTCTTATTGAGCTTATATGGACTTTCTCTTTTCTTGGTTAATATTGCTAATGATCTATCAATTTTATTTACCTTTTCAAAGAGCCAGCTTTTTGTTTCATTTATCTTTTGTATTTTTTCTTTTTGTTTCAATTTCATTTAGTTCTACTCTGATCTTGGTTATTTCCTTTCTTCTGCTGGGTTTGGGTTTTGTTGGTTCTTGTTTCTTTAGTTCCTTGAGGTGTAACCTTAGACTGTCTGCTTCTGCTCTTTCAGACTTTTTGATGTAGGTGTTTAGGGCTATGAACTTTCCTCTTAGCACCACCTTTGCTGTATTCCAGAGGTTTTGATAGGTTGTGTCACTATTGTCATTCAGTTCAAAGAATTTTTAAATTTCCATCTTGATTTCATTTTTGACCCAATGATTATTCAGGAGCAGGTTATTTAATTTCCATGTATTTGCATGGCTTGGATCCATTGCTGGTGAACTGTTATGATCTTTTGAGGGTGTTGAAGAACCTCGTTTTGTCATATTACCAGAATTATTTTTCTCGTTCCTTCTAGAAAAGGAATTTGGATAGACTATGTCAGAGGGAAGACCTGAAACTCAAGGGCTGCTATTCAAATTCTTTTCTCCCACAGGGTTCGCCCTTGATATGGTGTTCTCTGCTTTCCCCTATGAATGGGGCTTCCTGACATCCAAATTGTAGTGATTGATTTTCCTCTTCTGGGTCTAGCCATGCAGCAGAGCTACCAGACTATGGGCTGGTACTGTGGAGAGTCTGCAAAGAGTCCTGTGATGTGATCCATCTTCAGGTCGTCAGCTTTGGATACCAGCACCTGCTCCAGTGGAGGTAGCAAAGGAGTAAAGTGGACTCTGTGAGGGTCCTTGGTTATGTTTTTGTTTCATGCACTGTTTTTGTGTTGGTTGGCCTCCACCTAGGAGGTGGTGCTTTTAGAAGCACACCAGCTGTGGCTCTAAAGGGAGGAAGCAAATTTGCGCTAGGGACACTTAGTTAGGTATTCAGTTTCTCAGGTGGTGGTCAGGGCCATAGAGCTGTCAAGAGATTATGACCTTTGTCTTCAGCTACCAGTATGGGAAGAGAAAGACCACCAGGTTAGGGTGAGGATAGGCATGTCTGAGCTCTGTCTTTCCTTGGACAGGGCTTGCTGTGCTGCTGTGAAGGGTAGGGGTGTAGTTCCCAGTCTAATGGTGTTATATTCCCAGGGAGATTATGGCTGCCTCTGCTGAGTCATACAGGTTGCCAGGGAAGTGGGGGAAGCTGACAGTCACAGGCCTCACACTGCTCCCATGCAGCCCACAGTCCTAAAGGCCAATCTCACTCCCATTGTGCACCACCCCCCCATGCCAGATAGCACCAAGTCTACTTGCAGACATTCAGTGACCGGGACTGAAAACTTGCCTCCATGAGCCTCCCTGTTGAGAAAGCAAGCAGACTCACAGTTTTTTGGTGTCTCAGGGAGCCTGCTGTGGTGATCCAGTTCCTTTAAAAGGTCTGTAGATTCTCTCAATGTTCCTGGTATGTTCCTGCAGTAGTTCTTGGTGCAAAAGTTCATGATGTGAGTCTCCACACACTGCTCTGCCCCTCCAAGTGGGAACTGCAAGCTAGTCTTGCCTCCTATCTGCCATTTAAATCTAAAGTTCCATGATAATATTTTAAACCAAATATATAAATAAATGATATACAAACAAAGTATACAACATGACCAGGTTGCTTTTTTTCTCCCCAAAAAGCATGATTGATTTAGCATTAGAAAATCACCAATAAAGTTCAGTACGTTAATAGAAAAGAGAAATCAGATAATCATACTGATGTATGTAGACAAATATTTGATAACATTTAATATCAATTCAAGACTTAAGATTTATACCAAACTAAAATAGGGGAGACCTCCTTAATTTGATAAATGCCTATAAAAGAAATATACTGCAAACTCTACATTCAACAGTAAAATATTGAAGAGTTTCTTCCCAAGGTTGAGGTTGAAGAAGAAATACTACTGATCATCATTGTATCTCATCCTTGTGTCACCACTGTTCAACACTGTATTGGAGGGCCCAGTATTTGCAATAGGCAGAAAAAGGAATAAAATGTATAAAAATACAAAAGGAAGCAATTACCATTATTCACACATTATGATTGTGTACCTAGAAAATCTCAAGTAATCTGCAAATATTAAAATGAATAGTGCAAAACTACAAAATATTATAAAGAGAAATTAAAAAAGATCTAAATAAATACAGAGAGATATTATGTCCTCTCCACAAAATGAACTAGTTTCATTGCAATCTTAATAAAAATCCAGTAGCTTTTATTGGAAATTATCAAGTTGCTTTATAAAATTTATACAGTAATGCAAACTTCTCCCCCAACAACCAAGGCAATCTTGAGGAGGAAGAACAAGTTTAGACCTTACATACTACTGGATGTTAAGAGTTTTATGGCCGCAGTAATTAAAACAGAATGACATTCTTGACATAAAAATAGGCAAACCAATGGAGCAAAATAAAGTCCAGATAGAGACTCACACATATATGAACACATGATTTATGAAAAAGGGAATACAGTAAAGCCCTGGAAAGTGGGTATTCATCTTAATAAAATGTTTTGGTCAAATGGAGAAAAATGTAGACTCCTGTCTACATCATATTTAGAAAAACTAATTCCAGATGGAATTTGAATCTCAATTTGTAAGAAAAAAATTGTTTTTATGATATAACATATTCATGATACTGGGATAGGCAAAGATTCCTGAAACAGGATATAAAACCACTAAACTTAATGGAATTCATTTGTAAAATTGAGTATATTAAAATGAGAAATTATGTTCATTAGAGGTCACTATTCAGTGTGTGAAAATGCAAACCACAGAGTCAGAGATAATTTAAGCCTATATAACCAACAATCAGACTCATGTCTAATCTTACAAATCACTTATTTAAAAAGATAGGCATGTCAGTTTAAAAATGGGTAAAAGAATTAAGCAATTTACATCTAAATAAGCAATAAGTACACAATAAGCTGAAGGTCATCAGGGAAAGGCAAATTGAGATCATAATCCAATACCATTACAAACTTACTAGACTGACAATTTCAAATGTTGGTGAGGATGTGGAGCCACTGGAACTCTGTTTCTAGGATGAATTTGAAGGGTGACAACTGATACAACCATGCGGAAAAACTGAACATTTGTATATGCTATGACCCAGAAATTTTATTTCCAGGTATGTACTTAAGATAAAAGCTTATATTTATTTGCCAAAAATACCTGCAGAAGATATAGTGCCATATGAAGTACACAGCATTGCCAGTGAAGAAATCTGCCCTAAATATTCAACCTGAATCTACTCAAGCTTTTAACCTAATCCAGTTTACAGTAAATTCAGGGTGTAGACCATTGTGTTGCTGTAAAGGAATATCCGAGGCTGAGTAATTTATAAAGAAAAGAGATTTATTTGGCTCACAGTTCTGTATAGGAAGTATGGTTTCAGCAACTGCTTCTGGTGAAGGCTTCAGGAATCTTCTAATCATGGCAGAAAGTGGAGAGGGAGCAGGCATGTCACACAATAAGAGAGGGAGCCCTGTGACATACCTGCTCCCTCTGTACCTTCTGCCAAGATTAGAAGAGGAAGGAAGTGATAGGCTCTTTTTAACAATCAGATCTCATGAGAACTGACATAGTGAAAACTCACTCATTACTGCAATGACAGCACCAAGTCATACATAAGGGATCCACCTCCATGACACAAACACCTCTCACTAGGCTTTACCTTCAGTGTTGGGGATCAAATGTCCATATGAGATTCGGAAGGAACAAATATCCAAACTATATCACAGGGTAAAAAGAAACCATGTACCATGAGAAAATAGTTCAATTCAGAATATTACAACATGGTCTGAACTCTTCCAAAAGTCACTGTAAAAAAAATGGTTAGCCAAAAGTATATAACATCAAATGCAATGCATGAACCAAGACTGAATCTTGACTGAGAGAAAAGTGATCTCTAAAAGTCTCATGACAGTTAGGGAAATTTGAAGGCTAGATATAAGGTTTTATTTTAAAGTTACCATTATTTTTCTGGGTGTGAAAATGGTATACAGGCATGTTCTTATTCTCGGGAGGCACATGCTGATGTATTTATGGGTGAAGTGTCATGATGTTTGCAACTTATTTTCAAATATTTAGCAAAAAATGTATAGATGGATGATAGATAAATGGATGTAGATGCAGGCCTAAAAACGGCATGAGAAATAAGGTAAATATGACAAAATGTTAACAGTTGTTTAATTTAGGCAGTGGATATTTGGTGTTTATTTTGCCATTCTATCAACTTATCTATTTAAAATTTTAACAAATTCCTGAATTATATATTTTAATAGGATTTTGTACTTAGCTTATTTAGAAGGTACAAATATGTTTTACTCTACTTTAATAAAATAAACATTAGAAATCCTAGAATATATGTTACGGGTATAGTTTATGTTAGAAACAATACTGAAACTCCAATCAGAGAACTTAAAGTGAAAAAAAAAAAAAACCCTTTGGCTCCACATTAAAAGTCTGGTTCATGAATGTACATTTATATGTTTTAGGTTAAAATAAAATACTTACTGTATATATACATCACCTTTTAATGATTCCCAGATTTAGCTACATTTTTCCAATGAGCCAACCTACTACCAGTGCCAGTTAACTCCAGACGAGAGGGCTTTCTCTACATACTTTGTGTGTGTGTGGAAGGAATGTAGCATCCAGCTAACAACTGGGTCAGTGATTGTGATTGGAATAGCCATCTATTAGTATAGTTGGATATTCCAAGAGATAACATGATGAGTAGAGACTGCCCTGGCCTTCTAGGGAGCCCCATGCAACATGGTAGCGAGGGGTCCAGGTCTTGAAGCAGAGAAACATGTGGTTAATTCCTGGAGGTAGAATCTTGGGAAAGTCACTTAACTGACACGAGCCTCAATTTTCTCATATGAAGGATGAGACCTACCTTGCAGAGTTTTAGTACGGGCTTAAATACGACCATGGCTCTACAGCAACTGTATAATGTGGGTGCACCAGCGACAATGAATTAATTGCTGGTGGTGTCATGTGTAGGGATGTCTGGTCAGAGGAAGAGAGTCCTAAAGCTGTAGTTGCTGCTGATGACACATAGTAATAGGGGTTCTGCTGTTCCCAAAAAAATTCTAAAGGGGAGAAATGGGCTCAATTTACCAAACATGCTTAAAACAGCCTGATTCATAAACTGGATTAGACCAGTTTTCTACAAAAGATGCCCAGGACCATAGGCATTGGTATCACCTGCTGTAATTTTTTCAAGATGCAGATTCCTGAGCCAAGCCCTGTACCTACGGGATCAGAAGATCTTGAAATGAGGCCTGAGAAGCTTTATTTTAACAGGTATAAAAGTCATGAGTGTTGAGACTCTCTACCCTGTTCACTGTTGTATTCCCCGCACCTAGCAGAATGTCTGGGGTGCTCAATAAATACTGGATGGTTAAATGGACAAACAGTTGAATCAATAACATGACTGACAAATAGGGCAGAATGGGAGTTCTGATTTACATACACCTTAGGCTGCAAGTTGCCTTCTCTTTTCTTTTTCCTTTTAACGCTGTCCTTAGGGTCATCCTCACCTGATTTTGTTGCAGAGACTTGATGAGGCAGAAAAAGGTAAACCCCAGGCCCTTTCCCTGCCTGAGAAGTCCCAACCTGTAAGCTAGATTTATATACAGCAGTGGATTGAGCAGTGCTTCTCAATCCTGGCTGCACTTTAGAATGACCTGAGGCTTGGCCCCCACCCTAGACAAATTAAATCAGAATAACTGGAATGGAAGTCCGGGTATCGAAATTTTTCAAAAGCTCCCAAGTGATTCTGTTTCACAGTGAAGTTGAGAACCATTGGCAAACCGTAATATGGATACCTCTAAAAATCTTAGTGTTGAGTGCAAAAGGTGGAAAACGATTTATAGCACGTTACTACTTAAGGATATTAAACTTTAATATACACAGAAAACCAAGTTCTGTATTTTTTGGAGATAATCTAAGGACATATAAGAAGTTCCAAGAAGGAAGACAGGAGGAAATGGGACGAAACAGGGGTGAGAATAGAGAATAAATGGGGAAATATAAAATAAAACAAGAGAGAGAACTTACACAGACCTTAAAGACTAAAAAGTGTGGCTCCTAAACATCAAATCACCATAATTTGTACAAATAGAGCAGTTGTGTGTACTAAACACAGTGTATTGATTTACACACCTTATGTCTGTTAATCTTCATAACAACTCTGAGGTAGGTGTTATTATGTAGAGTCATTTTATAGATGAGGAAACCAAGGCTTAACCAAGATCATACAACTAGTAAGTGGCAGAACTGGTTATAAGCCCTGTCTGCCCGGACAGAGTCCAGGCTCTGTTTGCTCCATTCATCACCTCTTTGAGTCCTCTTGAGCACCTACTGGAAGGAAAATGTCCTCCTCCCCAAGCCCATGTCTCTGTTAGGCTGCTCAGGAACCACTAGCACATGCTTCATCCCAGCCCTTGCCTAAGATGGGAATGAGAATGACCATCCAATGCTCTGTGTCCAGTGCAGAAAAAAACCTACATACAATCTTCCCGACCTGGAAACATTCAAAACCAGCCTCAGTTTCCTAATGAAGACTGGCAATGTTTGTTGGGTTCAAGGAATAGAAAAAAGCCTCACATGGCTGGAATAGAAGAGGAGGATGGTGGGTGCTGGAGCAGGGGAGATGGGAGCTCAGGGCTCTTTGCCTTGCACCAGGCACCCCTTTTCCCTGGGAGTGGACTGAGCATGTGGAAGACTTTCCTTGCAAATTCATATCCGCTGCTCACAACACCTGCCTCTGAGGACATGATCTTCCCACCGATTCCAGGATCTTTCAAAATTAATTATAATAAGAATATATTTATTGAGTCACACACAAATATTAGTCCCCATTTTCTTCAGAGAAAATAGAAGCAGGGAGGAGTAGCTTGAACAAAATTTCCTATCCAGAAAGGGATGAGGGAGGAGAGACCGGAAGTGCAAGCTCCTCTGGGTTGGCGCCCTCTAGAGATGAGCTGATTCTGACAGCCCCTTCTCCCCTCCTAACTGGATATCCCGTTTGCAGGTGGGTCCTTTATTCCAGGTGCCTTCCTGACTTCAATGCGTGCTCTAGCTCTTGGGTGCACTCACAGGGGTAGGACATAGAATGTCAATTTAGGCCAGCTGCATGTGCTGCAGAAGAAATCAAGAGGCGCTGGAAGTCCTTCTCCCCACCCCCTTACTTAACAGCATCTCCCATGCTGCTCCACAGTAGAATCTGAAGTCCCCCTGTTGGCTAATGGAATTAAAGGTTTTTGTTAAAATATAAATCTGTAATCTGAGGGGATGTGAAAAGATTAAAGGATGGGCTGCCCAAACTTTACTGTGCTTGACACCCGACTTAAAAGTGTATTGGAAATGCAGATCTTAGGTTCCCGTACTGCAGATTCTGATTCAACAAGCACCAAATGGGCCCCAGGTAGCTGCAAGTCTAACAGACACTCCAGGTGTTTCTGATGCTCGTGTTCCCCGAATATCACTTTGAGAAACATTGTGTGAATATGAACTCTTCAACTTTAATTAGTTATTAAGACTTGGCCCAGAGGTCAATTCTGTCTGTAATGAAGCAGAGAGGAGAAGGATACAGCTGCTCCCCCTCTTACTTGGTCTTTCTCTGTCCAGTTCAGATCTGTGTTTATAGCTCAGGGCTTTAAGAGAGAGTGTTCAGAGCCTTCACTCAGGAGGACCACCTGGAGACCTGCCAGGGTTTTGTCTGGACATACATTTACAGGGGTGGTGAAGGCCTTGTGCTATCTCAAGACCTTGCACGTTACTTCTCAGTTTCATGGGCCCACTCAAGAGGTAAAGGTGGAAAAAGAAAAGTTACATGTATATATATATATATATATACACACACACACACACACACACACACACACATACATAGAGCAATAAAACAGAGCGATTTATTCATAAGATTCTAAGTTACGAATTGTCTCTACTTATAAAACACCAGCCTATAAATTATCATTCTGTCAAGCTTCATTTTGAACAAACCCACAATCTCAGAAACATCAGCAGTTCAACTAGAGAGAGAGATGATGAGGTGGCTTGAGAAGAATGATAAGATATCTCTAGATGGGATTCTGGACTTTCCAAGGAGGCCTCCTTGAAGGCCTCTGATGATCGCATGGATTCTGCTTCTCCCCGTAGTGACTGTGCTTCCCAGGTACTGAATGGATCTCTTCGAGCTCTTGGCGTGGCTGGTGTGTTCAATAGGAGTGCTGGGGGATACAGTTGGTGGATGGGCACTGACTCCCTTTATGGCTGGAGTCTCTCGGGATTCCTAAGCGTCACCGTGGTCCACAAGTAGCCATTAAAAATTTGAAAAAAGTCAGCTGTTTGTCTTCTGACTCTTCCTCAGGGCTCCCAGAAATTAAGACAGCAATGCTTCCTCTCCCTGGAAGGGCCCATCTCTTTCTGGAATTTAAATAATTTGGGTATTTTTTTAAATGTACAATTAAATTATTATTGACTATAGTTCTTCTGTTGTGCTATCAAGTACTAGGCCTTATTCATCCAGAAAAGTGATATTTTGAATTGTGGTGATACAGTGTTTCAACATATTCTTATATCCTTCCAAAGTATGATATTACAACAGGGCGTCACATGAGGGCGCTCTAGAGAATACAGAAGAGCAAATTCCATAGGAAATGGAGAGAGTTGTATTAATAGATTTTACTTTTTAGTTTAATTGAGTTTCCTTAGTCTAGAAGGACTCACAGAGCTTCCAGCTGTGCTTGCATGCCTGCTGTGCCCAGTGTGTGTGTGCGTGTGTGTGTGATGCATGCATGGAGGGGTTAGGGAGAATGCAGGAATAGAAGTTGAAGAGGGAATTAGGGGAGGGAAAATGTAAATGATTAGCTTCAGAAGTCACCTTCTTTACCATTTGAGAGGCAATTTTCTGCTCCTATCTCTTGAAATGTCCTCTATCTCTCCCTTTCAAGGGAAAAAACACCAGTTCCCACCCAAGAGTTCTCCAGGACAAGGGAGCCCTTGGAGAAATGCAGTCCGAGGCAAATGCGAACAGATAGCTGCTTCTCAGTGCAGGTGCATCTCTTCGGGTCTGCTTTGGCTGAGACCGTCCTGACCTTGCTCAGCCCTGGCCATGCTGTCAGCGCTCGCAGGCCGACAACAGGAGACCAGGCCACACTCCCCCCACAGCTGCCCAGGCGAGGTGCATTCCACAGAAAAAACAGCTCCAGTTACACATTAGTCACAGAACTAACAATGATCAAAGGGAGCCAAAGGCATGAAATGGCTTCATTTTCCCGATTTAATTATGGGACTGGAGGATCCATTTAGATCTGGAAGGGGCCTGATTTGAACTTGTTATAAAATGGTTGGATAAAGTGCTGAATATAAATTTTTGTTTCTCCCCTCATCCCTCCTCCCCATCTGCAATACAAGTTTTCATAGGCTGTTGAGTCCTCCTCCCTGTAGACCCATGATAAGAAATATAAATGTGCTCCTTACTTGCCTGGGGAGTCCTATTCAAGATGCTGATGTGCCTAATTCGAGCCTGTAGTTAAGACCCCTGGGACTCTTCTGGGCCCTGGAAAAGAATGGCAGCAGGTGAGTGACAAGAGGACCTCCCCCTCAGGGCAAAGGCAATGGTGGCCTCATTGAGAAAGTATTCAGCCATCTGTAAAAAGGGGCTTGTGGCTGTGGGGTCGGATGACAATGCCCCACATGCTTTAGTGGTTAAGATGCTTCAGTGCTCAGATGCTTTAGTGGCTACAAGTTGTTTTACTGGGCAGAGAAAGATGTGGATCAAAGCTGTGTTCCAGGTACACATGATGGACTTTCCATTCCCCCCCATACACATGCACACACGTGCACTTACACATATACACACATGGACCCTCCTGCCCCAAAGCCAGGCCTTGGGCTTTGAAAGGCTGGAGGCAAGAATTAGACCATGAATGTGTATTTCCATCCTTAGAAGTTGGCAGATTTTTTTATACTTATTAAATGACAAAGTGTAATTAAATTGTTGCCTGGTAAGGACAAAGTCACAAGGTTTTTTGTTTTTTGTTTTGTTTTGTTTTTTGTTTTTTGTTTTTTTTTTTGGCTGGGGTGGGCAATGATGAGACGATTCTTTTTGGGTCGGCCATCGTACCTAGCACATAAAAGATTTGATTGGGACCACATAGTGAATGCCACCCTTTAGAGCTTGAATGGGCAGCACAGAGCCAGGCAGGGGCTAGAAGTCAAGGGTGCAGTTTCTAGACCAGCTCTGCCACTGACTTGCCCTGTAAATTTGGGAGGGTCTCCTCTCCACTCTGGATTTCATGTTCTTCCTCTGAACTGGGCGATTTCTCTCGCTGTACCTTTTGGGCTGCAAGGATCTACTAGTCCATGCCTCTCTGATGCTTAAACATCCATGCACAGCATTTTTAGGAGGCCTCTTTCCTCTGCATTAGATGAGGCCTCTGCTATTACATTACTTTGGGATACGTTTGGAATTTTACTCATTCTCCGCAAGGTTTAACTATAGTACAAGGTAAGTCTTTCTCCTACTTCCCAGGAATTAATCTACGGTGTAAATGACAGGCAGAAATAGACAAGCAGATAAACATGGATTTCCTTTCCTCTTCCTCTTTCCTTGAATGTCTTTGCACATCCATGTTAAAACCCATCTCTGGCTTTCTCCCTTCACACTCCTATTTATGGGGTGTACAGAACAAGGATCTCTCAGCAAGATCAAACTTGCTCTCCCCTCATATAAAATTTGAGTGAGCTCTTCCTTGTGAAATGGATTCACCTTTTGTACTGAAAAAAAGAAAAAAAGCTTTTTAACATGAAGTTAAAAAAACAAAAAGGCAAAATTACATTGATATCTTCTCTTAAACAGAGAGGATATATTTCTTTACAAATTCTGTATGTCCAGATACCATTTAGAAGCAAACTCTGATTTCACATTGAGGTTAAAAATGTGTACACTCAAAACTGGTAAGAAGCGACACACAGTGATTTATGCCTTATATTTTATGTGATATTCTTGACAACATAAATCATCACATAGGAAGGCCCCCGTTTAGCACAGGCAAACAAAAACACAGACTATTTATGTATGGGTCAGGGAGAGCAGAAAGAATTTTAACCTTGGAACTCCCTTTCTATCGACTATTTAGGACCCTAATCATTTTTTTTTTTTTTTTTTTTTTTTTTTAGAGATGGAGTCTCACTCGTCGCCCAGGCTGGAGTGCAGTGGCACAATCTCGGCTCACTGCAACCTTCACCTCCTGGGTCCGAGCATTTCTCCTGCCTCAGCCTCCCAGATAGCTGGGACTACAAGCATGCGCTATCATGCCCAGCTAATTTTTGTATTTTTAGTGGAGAGGGGGTTTCACTATATTGGCCAAGCTGGCCTTGAACTCCTGATCTCAGGTGACCCGCCCACCTCAGTCTTCCAAAATGCTGGGATTACAGGTGTGAGCCGTTGCACCCAGCCTGGATTGTAATCTTGAAGCTGGATATACAAGGATTATAGTCCTGGTCACATTTAATATTTATTCATTTTTTTAAAGGACAACATAATAGAAAATGGAGTGTTAATTTTGTAATATCCAGATTCACTTCTGGTTTAATAGGGTGGTAATTTTAGTGGGCATTAGAATCTCTGGGGAACTTGTTTAAAATGTTGATTCTCAAGCCTCATCCCTTAGAGTACTTGATTCTGTAAAACTGTATTGGGTTCAAAAATCTATATTTTAACAGGCATTTCATGATGATTCATAAGCCTCTAGTCCAGGGAGATTGTAATTTAGGAAACATTTGTCTAACACGTATTCAATTTTGTCCAGTTATAGTTTTTCTATTTTTGTGTTAACTATTTTATGTACTAAAATGCATACATGTATTATTAATATTATTGTTTAACTTTATTCAATGGCATTTTATAGATTGCAAGAGAGCTAGTTGGAAGCCACATCTTATTCATCTTTCTAGTCTCAGAACTTAGTACACTGCCTGTGACACAGTAGACTCTCAATATATGTTCCTGAATCTCAGTGAACCAAGGATGCAGCTGTGATTTAAAGTAGCTGCAATCTCAGATCTTGATCACTCAGCCTTAAACTCTGAAAGACAAAACATAAACACTCACCCCTAAAAAGGCCCATGGTGCATCTTTGCTCTAATTCATGCCCTCAGACATAAGACAATTCTTATTTGAGCAGAATCTATAACAAGCTTATGTATCTTGTTTACCAGTTTAAAGGAAATGGAGGAGAATTAGAAGAGGTACCCAGTAGTTCTTCCTTCCCTTGTCATCATCACCCAGGCCCTATGGTCTCCTGCCAGAGAACCTTTCCCCATCTCTGTAACTGCCTGAAACCTACCCATCATGGAAGGCACAGCTGAGGTCTCACTGGGAAGGCTGCCCTGACCATTCTCACCTCCCCTTCTGGTCTTCCATTGCACTTGGACATCTAGCAGCTCAATTATTTATCTTTTTTCTATCTTTTTGTAATATCCAGATTCGCTTCTGGTTTAATACGATGGTACTACTAAATATATTGAACCCATCCCAAATCCGATTACTTTCTTGAAAATCTCACAAATCTTTCTTCATCTTCACCACCACTTCTCTTGCTAGCCCAAGTTACCTGCTTCTCCCACTCAGGTTTTGTCCTAATGTTTTTCTTGTTGCTTATACATTCCAGTTGTTCACCTAGTAGCCAAAGTGATCTCAAAATGCAAAATGATCTTATCTCTTCCTGGCTTAAATGCTGCATATTTTCCCCTTACTCTTTTAAGATAGATGACACTTCTCAACATGAACCACAGGCCTGGCCTGGTGTGAACCCTGCCTACTTCTGCAACTTCATCTTCCAACAAGCTCATTTTGTTTTCTCTGCTCCACCATGACCTTCTTTTAGTTTCTCATACTTTCTAGACTCACTTCTACCACAGAGACTTTGCACACACTACTCCTTGTGTTTGATCCTCCCTCATGTCTTCATTGAAGTAGCTGCTATTCATAGTGCATAACTCAGCTCAAATCCTTCTCTGATTTCCCTGGCTAGGTCATAACCTAGTCTCATAATACCATGGATCTTCCTTCAGAACACTTAAAGCAGTTTAGTGCAGTTTTGATTTTACAGGTACCTGTTTTTGCTTCATTGATATCTATTCCTACAATTGACTAGGAACTTCCAGAGGACAGGGATCATATCTGGTTTTGCTCACCATTGTGTCCCAAGTATTTAGTTCAGTGCTTGTGAAATGGCAGGCACTTGATAAGTGGTTGTTGAATGACGAACGTTGGATAGATTTATTCAACAACACTAAATGTGACATTCTCTGGGGATGTGAATATACGTTAGATGTTGCCCTTTATATTTAGAATCTCATCATCTAGCGGAGAAAACAGACTTTAAAGCTCTTAATTTCAGGAATGTAATAATACAAGGATGACCATATATCTTAGGATACAAAGAAGAGAGCAATGAAATATGCCCAAAGGAACCCGTGGAGATGTCATGTAGAATGTAATATTTGAGATGTGTCTTGAAAGATAAATGTGAGGATTCAAAATGGAGAAACACCCAAATGGATGGAAAGCATATGCAAATTGCTGAAGGTGGGCTATAGGATAAAGTTCTGGAAGGTGTTGGGTTGGGGTGATGGGGCATGGATAAGGAATGGGTGGCAGATGGAGGTAAAATAACTTGCTAAGAGCATTGGATTGTAAGCTCTTAGCCAACAGAAATACAATAAAATAAATTCAAGGATGCTTATGTGTTAGGAAGGTCACTCTGTCTGGAGTGAGGAATGATGGGAGCTAGAGAGAAAAATGAAGCAACTGCACTATTTCAGATGAAAAAAAAAGAAGGGGGAAAGGTAACTCTGAGAGATGTTTTAGAGGAAGAATCAACAAGACTGAGTGACCAGCTGCATGTGGGACTTGAGAGACGGAAAGAAGTTTAAGGTCACTCGAGTTAAATAGACTAATAAGATGGTGGAATTGTTCACCATCATAAAAAATGCTCCAGGAGAACAGATTTGGGAATGAAGGAAGAGATAAACTGCTCAGTTTTGAGCATGCTGAGCTTTAGGTGCCTAGGAAACATCTAGTTAGAAATTTTCAGGAGGAGGCTGGACAATCATAATGCTAAACACAAGGAGCTTCCCATGACTACCCGTTACTTTTGTTTTATGACATTGGTGGCAACTTATAAGAATACATCACTCTTGTGTGTCTTTAAAAAGACAATAAGCAGTATCTGTCACCTGCCTGGAGCCAGGTACATCGTCACCATAGCAATGTACCATTCAGACAATAGCTTCAATGAAGGAGAGTCATATGTTGTCTGAATAATTGAAAAGACACCTCCAGCATTCAAATGTAGCTTTAACTTGGCATTATCTAACAACAGATGGATGCTGGCTAGCCAAGTGAGTAGAATAGAACTCTATTAAGGTTCCTATTACTATAATAGTGTACGGAAAATACCTATAAATGATCATTACATTCAATTGTACCATCTTCATCTAGAGAGGCCACTCAGTGTTCTGGGGTTTGGCATGGTGGGGTAGCTACCTCCCCTGGGTTTCCTCTTATTTTAAACCACTCATTGATTTCTTTATCCATCTAATAGTTGCAACATCTAGGTTCTAAATCTCTTGGCAAGATGAGAAGATGCCAGCTTTGGTCTTAGCTCTTGATTAAACGCATGGGCTCTAGAGCCAAAGAGCTATGAGGGCAAATCATGGCTCGGGTACTTATTGACTATGTGAATAATTTTATTTTGTGTGCCTCAGTTTCACTTTCTGTAAATCAGACATAGTAATGATAGCTATTTCAGGGTTTTTCAATTGATGATTTGTGATCCTTTTAGGGGCAAACCTGCTACTCAGGAAATGCTTTGTTACTGGACCTTTTGTTACTGGATCTTTGTTATGGATCAGGAATTGCAAACTGGAGTATTCTTGATAATCAGTGTCTTTAAAAACAAATTTAAACAACTGTAGAGGGGCAGGTACCATCCAGTTCCTCAGGCCCCACTCATTTCCATGGCTTTGATACTCTTCCCATTAACACATTTTTCTTAATCTACTGGCCCTCATATATTTTTGAGTCTACACACCCCAATGCAGCCCAATTTAAGAAAGCACTTTGTATTATGGCCTAATGATGGAAGGGAGGACAGTTTTTTCTAGTCTTTAAAACTAAGAACAATCTGCTTATATGATTACAGGATAAACGTTTGTGTGGTTGGAAGATGCTAATCAAATCTCACTGATTTTGAAACTCCAAAATTTAAGAATAATTCCTGGCTGGGCATAGTGGCTCATACTTGTAATCCAAGGCTGAAGGATCTCTTGAGCCCAGGAGTTTGAGACCAGCTTGGGCAACATAGTGAGACTGTCTCTACAAAACAGTATTTTAAAAGAATTAGCTAGACATGGTGGCATGAGAACCTGTAGTCCCAGCTACTCAGGAGGCTGAGGCAGGAGGATTGCTTGAGCTCGGGGGGATTGAGGCTGCAGTAAGCTGTGATTGTGCCACTGCACTCCAACCTGGGTGACAGAGTAAGACCCCCATCTCAAAAAAAATAAAAAAATTCCTTTGAATGAAATGCCATGGGGTTGGAGATATTCAGGGAAACAGGGACTAGTAAGGTCAGTTTCAGATATAAGTAGCACCTTGAAGTCCAGAGATAAAGCCCTTGTGAATGTCGATCCAGGCAAAAGAGTGCAGTGTTGTCTGAACCTGGTGGAAGATGAGTCTTTAATCCTATTAAGTGTGGCCCTCAAATGGACCCTCAGTGGTGTTAAAGCAAAATAAATATGTCCTGAGAAGGACTCCATAGTTCTATATTTGAATCCTTGTGGATGAAATGTAACCTAGCTTAAGTCAGACAAAACTGAAGACCTAACTTAGTATAATCCACCTGTAACAATAGCTGAGTGTTGGCCAATCCCAGCGGCCATACTTCAACCACTCTTAGATTGCTGAATTTTCAAACTGTGTTTAAATACAGCAAACGCCAAGCTGTAACCAATCTCACAGTTTCTGTACCTTACTTCCTATTCCTGCGCGTCACTTTACCCTTTCTGTCTATGAATTTGCCCTGACCATGAGGCACCCTTGGAGTCTCTGTGAATCTGCTGTGATTCTGGGGGCTGCCCGATTTGTGAATCGTTCTTTCCTCAATTAAACTTCTTTAAATTGAGTTGAGCTGAAGTTTTTCTTTTATCAGTGGGCTGGGCCTCTTTACTGTGAATCAGGCGATGTCAGTGGTGCTTTGTCACAGCAGTTCTTTTCTTCTTAAGCTCACTCCTGTTTGTCAGAGTTGGTTTTGGAAAGCATCAGACTTGCAGGTAGGCAGGAGTAACAACGACTGTGTTCATTCCTGTGCCCTTCCCCTATCATTTGCACTGACCCACGCTGGTTCTTTTTCAGAAAGCAGGGGACATAGCAAAAATAAATTCATGAATAAGGCTAATTATGTTCAGTGACAAGGCTAGCACCAAGCTGTTTTTAAACAGAAATTCAGTCACTCAGGCCACACAATTGAATCCCACAGCAAGAACGCAGAGAGTTCGCTGAAAGCTACTCACAGCTGTTACCGTTCATTCCAGCCCCTCCCGGAAAATTCCAAACAGAGGACATATGTCCTAGACACTGCCTTCCCTGTGTGTCCTGATGTTAATCCCTGGAGGAAAAACTCGATTGGATTCAATGACAAAGCTAGTATCAAGCTGTTTTTAAATTAAACTTTCCTTGTTAAGGAAAAGGGAACAATCTGTGGCCCACGACTTCTGAACTTAGAGATATCCACATGGCCCACTAAAAATTAGCCTCATTCATTTGTTGGTTTGTTGCCTTGCCTTCATTTTGCTTTGCTTTCTTATGTGTCGGGATAACCTGAAGCAACAATGGAAAATACTGAAAGTGTGTCTTCACCGCTCTTTCTCTCTGTACCTTTCTTTTTTAGAGGAAGAAACAGAGAAAGAAAGAAAAAGAAAAAAAAAAGAATAAAGGAAAGGAAGAAAGAGGAAGAGGAAGAAGGAGAGAGTCTGTACCTTTCTTTAGTCTTTTGCTGTACCAGTATTCAGTGGGCCAGATCCTTGGCTAATAATGGCTAGGCCACTAACTGATTGAGCTGGAGAACTTAAGGAAAGCCACTTCCCTGTTTCAGGCCACAGCTGTGCAAGCAATAAAATGAAGTTGGACCTGTTGATCTCACACCAATTAATGTGCCGTTAGTTTCTCTGCTGAACCTCTTAACTCTAGAAAAGAGTTCACTAATGCACAGAACTTGGTGCAGTTACTTTCCATCCTGTGCCCAGGGCTGACGTCATAACCCTCGTTCTGAGCGTAGAGACTCAGCCTCATGCCGGTTTTAAGACATCACTCTAAGAAGCCAACACCAATGGAATAGATTTGTAATCAAGTAGAATACCCCTTGCCCTTCCAATTCTGTGACTAGTCTGACCCCCTCTATACCATTAAACCATACTTGTTTATGTTGAATTAGCCATTTTTTCTCTATATATATACATATATATTTTATTGTACTTTAGGTTCTGGGGTACATGCAGGATTGTTGCATAGGTACATATATCGCAATGTGGTTTGCTGCCTCCATCCCCCTGTCACTTATATCTGGCATTTCTCCCCCTGTTATCCCTCCCCAACCTCCCTACCCCCACCGTCTCTCCCCTATTCCCTGCCAACAGACCCCAGTGTGTGATGCTCCCCTCCCTGTGTCCATGGGTTCTCATTGTTCAGCAACTGCCTATGAGTGAAAACATGCAGTGTTTTTCTGTTCTTGTGTCAGCTTGCTGAGAATGATGTTTTCCAGATTCACCCATGTCCCTACAAAAGACATGAACTCATCTTTTTTTATGGCTGCATAGTATTCCATGGTGTTGATGTGCCACATTTTCCTTGTCCAGTCTGTCATTGATGGGCATTTGGGTTGGTTCCAGGTCTTTTGCTATAGTATACAGTGCTGCAATGAACATACATGTGTATGTGTCTTTATAATAGAATGATTTATAGTCCTTTGGATATGTACTCAGTAATGGGATTGCTGGGTCAAATGGAATTTCTATTTCTAGGTCCTTGAGATATAGTCACACTGTCTTCCACAATAGTTGGCACTAATCTACACTCCCACCAACAGTGTAAAAGTGTTCCTGTTTTTCCACATCCTCTCCAGCATCTGTTGTCTCCAGTTTTTTTAATAATCGCCACCCTAACTGGCTTGAGACGGTATCTCAATGTAGTTTTGATTTGCATTTCTCTAATGACCAGTGATGATGAGCATTTTTTCATATGTTCATTGGCCTCATAAATGTCTTCTTTTGTAAAGTGTCTGTTCATGTCCTTCATCCACTTTTGAATGGGTTTGTTTGTTTTTTTCTTGTAAATCTGTTTTAGTTCTTTGTAGATTCTGGATATTGCCCTTTGTAAGGGGGTAGATTGCAAAGTTTTTTTCCCATTCTATTGGTTGCCAGTTCACTCTAATGATTGTTTCTTTTGCTGTACAGAAGCTCTGGATAATTAGATCCCATTTGTCTATTTTGGCTTTTGTTGCCATTGCTTTTGGGGTTTTAGTCATGAAGTCCTTGCCTATGCTCATGTCCTGAATGGTTTTGCCTAGGTTTTCTTTGAGGGTTTTTATGGTGTTAGGCCTTATGTTTAGATCTTTAATCCATCTGGAGTTAAAACAAACAAACCCATTCAAAAGTGGATGAATTGTCTCTATTTGCAGACGACATAGTTGTATATTTAGAAGACCCCATTGTCTCCACCCAAAATCTCCTGAATCTGATAAGCAACTTCAGCAAAGTCTCAGGATACAAAATCAATATGCAGAAATCACAAACATTCCTATACACCAATAATAGGCTTAAAGAGAGAGAAATCAAGAATGAACTGCCATTGACAATTGCTTTATGTCTCTGGGTGCTCCTGTATTGGTTGGGTATATATTTAGAATCATTAGCTCTTCTTGTTGCATTGATTCTTTTATCATTATGTAATGTCCTTCTTTGTCTCTTTTGATCTTTGTTGGTTTAAAGTCTATTTTATCAGAGAATAGGATTGCAACTCCTGCTTTTTGTTTGTTTGTTTGTTTGCTCTCCATTTGCATGGTAAATCTTCTTCCATCCCTTTATTTTGAGCCTATGTGTGTCTTTGCATGTGAGATGGGTTTCCTGGATACAGCACACTGTTGGGTTTTGACTTTTTATCCAATTTGCCAGTCTATGTCTTTTGATTGGGGCATTTAGCCCATTTATATTTAAGGTTAATATTGTTATGTGTGGATTTGATCCTGCCATTTTGATGCAAGCTGGTTATTTTGCCCATTAGTTGATGCAGTTTCTTCATTGTGTTGATGCTTTTTACCATTTGCTACATTTTTGGAGTGGATGGAACTGGTTGTCCCTTTCTATGTTTAGTGCTTCTTTCAGGAGCTCTTGTAAAGCAGGACTGGTGGTGACAAAATCTCTCCACAATTGCTTGTTTGTAAAGGATTTTATTTCTCCTTCATTTATGAAGTTTAGTTTGGCTGGATATGAAATTCTAGGTTGAAAGTTCATTTCTTTAAGGATGTTGAATATTGGCCCCCATTCTCTTCTGGTTTATTGTGTTTCTGCTGAGAGATCTGCTGTGAGTCTGATGGGCTTCCCTTTGTGGGTGACCCGACCTTTCTCTCTGGCTGCCCTTAGTATTTTTTCCTTCATTTCAACCCTGGTGAATCTGACGATTATGTGCCTTGGTGTTGCTCTTCTTGAGGAATATCTTTGTGGTGTTCTCTGTGTTTCCTGGATTTGAATGTTGACCTGCCTTGCTAGGTTGGGGAAGTTCTCCTGGATAATATCCTGAAGAGTATTTTCCAGCTTGGATTTATTCTCTCCACCACATTCAGGTATACCTGTCAAACATAGATTAGGTCTTTTTACATAATCCCATATTTCTTGGAGACTTTGCTCATTTCTTTTCACTCTTTTTTCTCCAATCTTGCCTTCTCATTTTATTTCATTGAGTTGATCTTCGATCTCTGATATCCTTTCTTCTGCTTGCTCGATTCAGCAATTGAAATTTGTGTATGCTTTGCAAAGTTCTTGTTTTGTGTTTTTCAGCTCCATCAATTCATTTATATTCTTCTCTAAGCGGTTTATTCTCATTAGCATTTCATCAAACCTTTTTCCAAGGTTCTTAGTTTCTTTGCATTGAGTTAGAACATGTTCTTTTAACTCAGAGAAGTTTATTACCTGCTTTCTGAAGCCTGTTTCTGTCAATTCATCAGACTCATTCTCCATCTAGCTTTGTTCCTTTGCTGGTGATGAGTTGTGATCCCTTGGAGGAGGAGAGGCGTTCTGGTTTTGAGTGTTTTCATTCTTTTTCTGCTGGTTTCTTCCCATCTTTGTGGATTTATCTACCTGTGGTCTTTGTAGTTGGTGACTTTTGGATGTGGTCTCTGAGTGGATGTCCCTTTTGTTGATGATGAAGCTATTTCTTTCTGTTTTTAAGTTTTCTTTCTAATAGCCAGGCCCCTCTGCTGTAGGACTGCTGGAGGTCCACTTCAGATCCTGCTTGCCTGGGGATCACCTGCAGTGGCTGCAGAACAGTAAGGGTTGCTGCCAGTTTCTTCTTCTGTTATATTTGTCCCAGAAGGATACCCGCCAGATGTCAGCCTGAGCTCTCCTTTACGAGGTGACTCTTTGGATATACAGGGGTCAGGGAGCTGCTTGAAGAGGCAGTCTATTCCTTACAGGAGCTCAAGTGCTGAGCTGTGAGCTCCATTGTTCTGTTCAGAGCTGCAGAGCTGGTACATTTAAGTCCGCTGCAGCAGAACCCATAACCGCCTTTTTTTCCCAGGTGCTCTGTCCTGGGAATGTGGGGCTTTATTTATAAGTTCCTGATGTGCTGCTGCCTTTTTTCAGAGCTGCTCTGCCCAGCAAGGAGGTAGCCTGGTCACAGTCTGCCAGCAGAGGTATTGCTGAGCTGCTGTGGGCTCTGCCCAGCTGCTGTGTGAACTTCCTTGTGGCTTTGTTTATAGAAGTATAGTTAGAACTGCCTGGGTAATGGTGGTCTGCCTTAGTAATGGCTGTCTGCCTCTGTAAGGGTGGACTGCCTTGTTAAGGGTGGACTGCCTCAGTAATGGCAGACTGCCTCAGTAGTGGCAGACTGACTTGGTAATGGTGGACGCCCTTCACCCAACAGAGCTGGACCTTCCCGGGTCCAGCTCCGCTTGCTGCGAAACTCTCACTCCAGAGCGTTTCAGATTGCTGGTCTTTGTGGGGGTGGACCCACTGAGCCAGATCACCTGGCTCCCTGTTTCAGCCCCCTTTCTTTCAGTTGAATGGGTAGCTCTGTCTCCCAGGCATTTCAGGTGCCAGTTGAAACAGCTGCCCATATTTGTGTGAGTTTTTGTGCAGAGACCCGCTGTGCTGGCTGAAACAGCCATTCTGGAAACTCGTGGCACTTTCCAGCCCGGGAATCTTCTGAGCTGTGGGCAGTAATAACTCATTTGGAAATGCGGTGTTCACTCACCCTCTGCATTGTTTTTGCTGGGAACTGCACTCCAGAGTTGTTCCTATTCAGCAATCTTGCAACCGCAACCCTCTCCCTTTTTTTTTTAGACAGAGATTTGCTCTTGTTGCTCAGGCTAGAATGCAATGGTGCCAACTTGGCTCACTGAAATATTCGCCTCCCTGGTTAAAGGAATTCGCCTGCCTCAGCCTCCCAAGTAGCTGGGATTACAGGCACCCACCACCATGCCCAGCTAATTTTTGTATTTTTAGTAGAGATGAGGTTTCACCATTTTGATCCACCCACATAGGCTTCCCAAAGTGCTGAGATCACAGGCGTGAGCCACCACACCCAGCCCTTCCTTCATCTTAAAGATGCTAAGGTGAAACTCACTGAATCCAATGCTTCTTTGAGCTTGGACAACCCAGGTAGCTATCATTCTCAAGCTGACCTTCTATATGTGTACTGGCATAAAGATACTAAAATTAGAAATTGACACGCAATGTTATGTCTCCAGATGTGCTACTTTCTTTTATCAGTTCCTCAAAGTGCAGAATTAAAGAATCTCTCTGTGAATTATCATGTCATGGGCCAGGTAGGCCATACTGGACAAGTAGTCAAGCTTCTGTTACCCGGAGTGGGAAAAATCAGGTAAGTAAACCCCTTCTCTCAGCAAACACACACATTTGTCTGAATAAGGCTTATTTCTATCTAATGTCACTAGAGGTACTTGAAAAGGTAATAAGAAAAATCCTCTAAACTGAGGAAAGGATTTCAAGGAAAGCAGGATGGGCACCTCACATACTGTAAGAATAAAATGACCCCTCAAGTTCAGTTTGCAATATGCTTATAACTGCAGAGTAGCAGTTTTTTAAAGTATGTCAAGACTATGGCTAGACCTAAGGAAGATAGCATGAGAAAATATTAAAAAAGAAAAGGAATGCAACAGACCCCAGAAGTTTATTCTTGTCAAAATATGCTTTTGTACATGGACTATAATTAGGGTGACAACATAAGTTATTGCCCAAACCAGGACATGTTTGAGAGTGAAAGGGACATTATTAATAATTGGCAACAGGTGTAAGCCAGGACAGATGCCACCCTTTGCAGAAACTTCTGAGTGTGTTTGTGAATCAGAAGGCAGTAAATAAAGAAAATATATTTGATAGAGTCACAATGTCTATGAACACTGCCTTCCTTCTTATTCGGGGCAATAAAGCAAGAGGCAAAGGTAAGATAAAGACATGAGGAAGAATGTTCAAAATTGGTAGTCTTTTAAAAACCAATCTGTTGTTTATCATCTATTTTTGTTTCAAAGTAGGGTGAACTAGAAGAAAAAATTCACTTAAAAATGAATTTTTACACTACTAGAAGAGAGTGCAATTCTTAAAGAGTAAGAAATCCCAATCATAGTTTTGAAACTAGCTATGTAGCTCTAACGATAAGAAATTTCTATCTGGTCTCGAAGGAGAAGTCACATTTCTGTGTTCAGGACACTACAGGATGTTGCCACAAGGATCTCTTGACTGTCTTTGTATCATCCCAGGGTTCCTAGAGGAAAAACTAACATATTATTTCATCTCATAAAAATTTCAAGTGTTTTATAAATTGGCTGCTTCATTTTACAAATATCAAAATAGAGGCTCAGAGATTACTTGCCCAAGATAACCCATTAAACACAGATGAGGATTCAAACTCACCATGTTTTACTCTTCCAATATTGTCTAAAACAAAGCCGTCAAACAAAAAATGGCAAAACATAGACTCATTCATTAGACCTTCGATTTTATTGAGTGCCTGCCTTGTACCAGACATTTTCCTATGAATTAGGGATACAGAGATGAGCCTAAATCAGTGCCCTGACACTTACAGCATTCGAAAAGGTTGTGAAAAGATGATCTCTTTGTTGTGTTCAGGAAATATCAAAGATACTAATCCAGACGTAGAGAAGTGGGTTAGAGAAGGCTGAGAGAGAACCATGGGAGAGAGCTTGTGGGGTCCTGTAGCCCCAGGTAAACACTTTGCATTCCAAGTACAATGAGAAATCAGGAAAATGACATGTTATTCATAGCAGTGGGAAGCCTGGACTATAAGGGAAAAAGAGGCAGCAGAAAGACCTGCGAAGAGGTGCCCGTGGTCTTCACAGATGCCAGAGATAATGGCGTTAGGTGAGAGCAGTAACAGTGGACTCGGTGAGAAATGGATACAGCCAGGGTGTACTCCAAAGGCCAGGGGAAAGGATTTGCTCATAGAGTAGATGCTGGCCTTAGGCGCTGGGGAGGTACCAAGGAACTCCCATTAGTGGAACCACAAATGCAGATTGGGAATAGGAGTATGAGGCTGAGGAGGCAGGCATGATTTCATTTTGAAGTTCTCTTCAAATGAAAGGATTTCAGATGTTCAGGAAATCTTTGGGGAGTTTTAAGTAAAGGAGGAAAATCGTTCCATTTTTCTTGCGGAGAGATCACGCTGGTGGCAGTGTTTGGGATGGATTAGGGAAAGGAGGAGAGGAGAAGCAGTGAAAGCAGCTGGCAAATTAAATGCTGAGTTAAGTGGGGGATTATGAAGGCTTGGACTGAGACAATGGCCGTGGGGATAAAGAAGAGAGGCTACATTTGAAATATTATGGGGCAAGGGAGTTAATTAAAAAACAGTGGCTTATAAGATGTGAGAAGAGAAGATTAAAATCATCTCCCTTTTCTGAACATTCTGAAGTCTGGGAGGTTCAAGAATCTCAGCAAATCCCACATTTTCTTAAAGGGCCAGTAAATTTAATGAACAGTTAAAAAATATTCAAATAACTATAAAGAGTTTTTAAAAGAGACAGCAGAGGCAAGATATTTCTTTTTATATTGGACATTTCTTTTATATTGGATCCAGAATTTAAATTTCTACCAACAGTTTGAATTGTAGTGATCATTCTGTTGACTCTGTATACCATAAATAAGTGTAGCCATTATATAGGGTGACAGTTTAACACTCCAAAGTGTTGTCTGTCTCAAGGGGTCACCTTGGAAGTTTACAGTCTGACTGTAATGATGCTCCCTGTCATTAATGCAAATTTTCTACCCTTTATGCAGGAGGTTATTTTTAAAGTCAGCTGGGAATTGCATCAGAAAGAGTTCCCACTACTTTGGCCACCAACCTAATTTTTTATTTTAAAATAGAAACATCCTGGCCAGGTGCTATAGCTCATGCCTATAATCCCAACATTTTGGGATGCTGAATCAGGTGGATCACTTGAGGCCAGGAGTTTGAGACTAGCCTGGCCAACATGATGAAACCCCAGCTCTACTAAAAATACAAAAACTAGCTGGCTGTGGTGGCATGTGCCTGTAATTCCAGCTACTTGAGAGACTGAGACAGGAGAATCATTTGAATCCCGGAGGCAGAGGTTGCAGTGAGCCAAGATCATGCCATTGCACTTCAGTTTGGGCAACAGAGTGAGACCTCGTCTCAAAAAAAAAAAAGAAAAAGAAAAAAGAAAAAAATAGAAACACTCATCTCAATTGCCCACTTTGTTCACACTACTTGGCTGTTTCAAAAAGTCAGGTCAGTATACAAAGGAGGAAAATTTTCTTCCCTGAGGATATGTAAGATGCTATGCTGCAGGTTCTTAAAGCCGTATGGAACCACAGCTTAACCACAGGGGTTCTTTCTGGTATCTGGGCCTTTGGGCTTCTTCCCGCTTCAGGGCTCCTCATCCCTCCCACCTTTATTTTCACAGCTTGTCTTTCAGAATCATTTCAGCTCTCTGTGCACCAGAATTTACCCTCTGACCTCCAAGGCCATTTCGTTCATCCTATGCTCTCCTGGACCGCCAATGTTTACCTCTGTCCTCACCATTTTGTAACATTCTGTTGGCTGCTTCCACCATTTCTTTGCGAGGTCTTAGAGAATTGGAACTGATATCTTTATAATGTCCAGCACTTAGCATAGGGCCTAAGTACTAAATAAATATATATATTTCAAATTATTCAATTATTTTCAAATGATTGATTTGATAATTGAAACATTTGAATAATGGCTAGCTCTACAGATTAAAACAATGTTTTGGGTTTATTTGTTTTGTTTTCATTTAAAAAAAAAAAGCAACCTCAAAACAGTTAATCTAAACTCCCTTGGTAACAACTTCAGCAGGGAATGCTCATTTGGAGGTACACATGAGCTCTGACATGTGGGTGTCTGAATTAGTTATATTATTTTATTGGTCATATAGCATAATAGGAGTATACTTTAAAGATTCATTTTTCATTGGCATATCTCTAACCACAATAGCAGCAGCAACTAATCTTAGGCAGCTGGCTTTGCACCAGCTCCTATGGCAGAATCCACCACTTATTCCTAACAGAACGTCCATTTTATTGACAGTAATGATGCGTATGTCTACATGCTCTTTTGAGTTGGCTATGGCCTTGCGACCAAGTTCTAGCCAGTGAGCTGGAACAAAGGTGTTGAGAAGGACTTCCAGAGGGCTTCCTAAAAGGTAGACAGACATTCTGGGGAAGTTCTTTTCCCTGTTCTCAATTGTCTTAGTCCATTTGGGCTGCTATAACAAGATGCTATAAACTCAGTGGCTGATAAAAAGTAAATTTATTTCTCACAATCTAGAGGTTGGGAAGCCCAAAATCAAGGTGTTGGCAAATTTGGTGTCTGGTGGGCTCTTATTTCCCGGTTCATAGACGGTGACTTCTCCATGTGTTCTTATGTGATGGAAGGGGCAAGACAGCTCTCAGGAACCTCTTAGAAGACACTAAACCTATTCATGAGGCCACCATCCTCATGACCTAATCACTTCTCAAAGGCACCCCCTTTTAATACCACCACCTTGGGGTTAGGATTTCAACATATGAATTTGTGGGAGGACATAAGCATTTGGTAGGTCACTCTGATACTTGCACTGAGCCATTTTGACCATGAGATTACCTAGAAGGAGCAGTCTGTCTCTAAGACACCAGACCCAAGAGAACAAATTCTGTTATTGTTCCTGTAATGTCAGGGGACCAACATGTTAGCAGCAATCTGTATTTTTATTTTTGAGGCAGTATGTTGCTTTGTCACCCAGGCTGGAGTGCAGTGGTGCGATCATAGCTCACTGTATGCTCAAACTCCTGGACTCAAGAGATTCTCCCACCTCAACTTCCCAAGTCGCTGGGACTACAGGTTCACACCACCACACTGGGCTGATTTTTTAAAAAACTTTTTTTAGAGATGGGGGGGGTCTCACCATATTGCCCAGGCTGGTCATGAACTCCTGGCCCCAAGTAATCCTCCTGCCTTGGCCTCCCAAAGCACTGGGATTACAGGCATGAGCCACTGCTGCCAGCCTCCAGATGTCTTTGCATGTGGAAATGAAACCTTGTGCAGTTAAGCTGTTTTTATTTTGGATTTTCTATACTAAGCAGCTACACTTACTCCTAATGAGCTTAGGTGTTTTACAGAGAGTGTTTCAGTTCACCTTTACCACATCCCTGTGCGTTAGGGGTTATTGTCCCCATTTTTCGGTTGAGGAAATTGAGATAGCAAAGTTGAGTTTGAACCATGACTGCTTGACTCTAGATCCCGTTATTATATGAGAATGGTTGTCCATTTTGAATGATTTATGCGTCTCCACCTATATGAAATTGTTGACTTTATACTTTCCTATACATTTCTTTAGATCACTCTTATCTTCTTTCACGTGTTTTCTTGTGATCAGAATTGATGGTTGGACAGGAAATCAGAAGGACTTTCTTTCCAAAGTTTTTGGCCCAAAGAATGAGGCCAAATAATATGTTCTATTACTCTCCAAGTATCTGTATAGTTGGAGTTTTGTTTTAGAGAGACCCTGATACTTTGTCCTGTTTCACCTTCGTGATGCTCTGAGAGCAAGACAAAGTGACTGATGTTTCTGTTATTTAATGAATGAAAAGACTGGGCCAGTCTAAGGCTGTCGACCACTTTTCATCCTATACACAGGATCCAATACCTGAAGTCACTCTGTCCTGTCTGGGGAGTTTTGGAGACCAGTATAGTCAGTAATGCACTGGAAGAATTTTAGAACTCAAGAGAACCTCTTTAATATCACTCTCTCAATTTATTTCTTTTAATTCAATTCTAATCATCAAAACTTATATAAAATATTTATACCAAGAATTTTAAAGAACTCTAAAACTAATAGAAAGGATAGGATTACAGGTAATTTTTCATTTGTTTGTTGGGGTTGTAAAAAGGCCACGAGGCAAACTTACTTTATCTGGACTTCATCTACCACATCTTATACATTTGTAAAGAGATAATTCAATTTCTAATAAAAATCTCTTGGATTCCTTTACAAGATATTTAGCTTAGCCATGTCGTTCCCTTTCATCTGGTGAAACTCATTCTAGCTCTTAAGAGGATCATGTCAGTTTGCACATCAGTGAATAGCCTCATAACCCCCGTTTCTACTCACAGCAAACACCCTTGAGGTTAGAGCTTGATGGTTAAACACAAAGAGTCCCAATGCCCTAAGATTCCGCAGATGCCTGTTGAATTACCAGGATGCTCATAGACTGCAAATACTTAACAAAAGGAGTTTCTTCTCCTTGACGCCCTCCTCACCCTCACCCTAGCCACTCTCACTCCCACCACAAGTGAAAGAAAAAAAAAAATCTCACTTCAAACAGTGCACCTGGCCATAATCTTTTCTACTTCAACTAATCGCTATTTGCAGTGGCATGAGGTCGGGGGATGGGGAGAGGGTGGAGATTTCACTGGCTAATAATGAAGTATCAAACCACAAAATGATTTCATACGGTCGATTGTTCCATTCCAGAGCAGCCAACATCTTACATTAATTTTCAGTTGCAGGAACTATAGTTCTCATACAAAGAAATACATTCCTAACAAGGCACAGGAATTAATTTTCAAAATGGCCTTAATGCAAAAGCAGGCAAAGAGTTTCAAGTTGTTTCAGAGTTTCAGAATGACTTTCACAGATATCTGAAAATCACTCAACTTCTGGACTTTTAAAAAGCATTAGTGTTCTTAAAAGAGGCAAACCCCAGTTTTTATAGTTAACCAAGTTTTGAATTACACTTTCGTGTTTGTAACTATTTGTTTAAGATCTGTCTAGTTAGATTGTACATGTCATGTGAACAGAAACTTTGCCGATTTTTGTTCACTACTTTATCATCAGTGTTCAGCAGAGTGCCTGGGACATAGTAGGTGTTCAATAAATATTCTCGATTTCATGAATGAATGAAATCCCAAGGCTATAGATAATTCTTTAAATGTTTGTTATAATAACATCCTGTTGCCAAATGGCCAAAAGGGAAGAGACAGTAGGAAGGGAGGGAATTTATAAAATTGTATAAATGTTATTGTTTATAGAATGCCTTATTTAAGTGGAAATATTTTCACATATAGTAATAATAATGGTGATCATCAGTAACAGTAGAGTTAGTAACAGTAGTAGTAATAGTCACAGGGTAGTGGTAGTAGCCTTGAGTGATTATTATGTGCCAGGTGTTGGGGTTAGCTCTTTGCATGAATCGCATTTTATTTTCACAGCTTCTCTGTAGGATACTTATTTATACTATCCCCATTTCACAGATGAGAAAACTGAGGCATAGACGCGGAAATAACTTTTTCAAGGTTCCAGGATCACATAGGTAGGAAGTAGCAGATTTGGAACTAAACTTTATCTCATCAGATTAAAAGAAAAAAAAAATCCAGAGACAAAGAGGAAACCTGATAATCCATGCATAGATATCCATACATTTTAAAGGACCCTGCATTGTTGCTCAAAAAGCCCAAAGAGCTTTTGTGGTCTGACATGGAGAACTAATAGGGACTGTGATCAGTCACTTAAGAGGTTGTGTGAATTCCTGCCATTCTTTTTCCTTTTTGTCACAATAAAAGGAAAACTTACTTAAAACCTGCCTAAGTGGTAACCTCAAATTAAGGAGTTTTACATGTCCCATATTTGTAAGCCTGCTGGCAGCTCTCTACTGATACATGTTGGCTCTTCTGTCAATTTGGAATGATCTCCTCTGTCTAGATAGAACATTCTTGGCCTTTAGGAGAGAGAGATTATGTTCATTCATCCGGACTATGGCATAAATTAATCTGGCAATTTGTTTCTCCAAATCATTCAGTTCAGTTCCTTCATTCATTCAACATCATGAGCAACACTTAAGGGCTGTGTTTCTTGGAGTGCTGTCTTGTTGGCAGTCAGAAGTGGCTTGATAGTTTCCAAGGAAAAAATGATGATTTAAACTTATTAATATTTATTTGCAAATTTGAAATGTAAAATAATTGTGGTTGTCACAGAAATTCCATTATATTTTTACAAGTTGTCTTGCTAATATTCACTTAACTTGACTAGTGTGGTTTTAGCTCATTTGTATATTTGCTGAAGTGGACATTTGCTGAATTCTTGTTTTCCATCATTATTGTGTGGCTTTACAATTCTCATAAATAGATAAGTGTCTCAAAAGTGATTTGCTGAACATAATGTTAATGATGACAACAGGCACATAGTTATATAGCTCAAAATAATGTCATATACGCGAATATGAAATAGAATTTGAGTGTAAATGTGAATATTTATGTCTTGGAACAAGTAAATATGTGTGCTATAATGTCATATACATGAATAAGAAATAGAATTTGAATGTAAATGTGAATATTTATGTCTTGGAACAAGTGAAATGTGACCAGTTTCTAACCGTTCCTCCCTCCTCCACAAACGTGTGCATAGAAAGAATCAGAATGAATTTCTGAGGGTACATTTCACTGTAAGCAGATTACACCCAAGTAATCCTGACTTGAAAAATGAATGAATGAATGAATGAATGAATGACTATCTGAAGGTTGTTTATATTACTTGTCAACACCTAGGCTATTAGATATTTTGAAATTTTTAGAATAGAAACATAAACCCAACAAAACAAAGCTTGATGATATGATTGTTTAGCACTTGAATTTCTCTAAAACAAGATCGAAATAATGCTTTTTCTTACAAAATTGGCAAATTAAGTCAGTAAAGAGACAAAAGTTCTTGAAGTATCCAAGTCCATACTATGGCTAAGATCATTATAATTAAAAAAAATACTATGCCCTCTATGCCCTGAGAGAAATCAGGGGCCTTTGACAAGAATCCTTTATTTGGTGACACTTTTGGACTTCTTGTTATTAGCAGTAGGAGAGGGAAAGAAGTTGCTATGGCTTCATTGTTAGATGAATCTATTGATATTCAGAATGTGAACCAGCTCCTAGCCTTTATGCAGAACACGTATGAGGCGAAGGCGCAAGACAACATCTTGTTCCATTGAATTACTTAAAGCCCCTGCCACAGGAGAGGGCATTTCCACAGTTAACAGTTATTTTGTGATTCATGTGCAGGCTGCAAGAGGTGGCTAGACTCAGTAGTGAAGCATTTCTACACAAATAAAAGAGCTGCACTGAATGCCAGGTCACACACTACTTGATCCAAAGAGAACAGGCAGACACCACTCCAAAGAACACTATTGGCTTTGTGCTCCAGGGAAATACAACGTCTGTGTGACCACTCCAAGTTGTGCAACAAGGTGGCCCCTACTCTGCCTCCTGCTCTTGATTCAGGGTTGAAAGAATTGGTGAAAATCACAAGTCCACACAACTCCATCTAATGAGGATATGTCTTTTCTAGCTCTTTGTTATTAACTAAGCAGTGAGAAATAACATTCTGCTTTCTGGCACTAGAGTATGCTAGCTTTTGAGGGAGAATGTGTTCTTACAATTTTTTTTTCAAGTGAAGGATAAGGAAAAAAAACACATTTTTCTATGGTGCTATAATACCTTTTAAAAAATTGATTTTAAGTGGTTTGCTTAAGCAGACTGTCTCAATATATATATTCCAGTTCCAAAAATGCTATCACTATAAATGACAAGAATTAGATAAGATATTAGGATTACTTAAGAAAACCAAAGTGGAAGAAATACTTCCATTACTGGGAATTTGATTCATTTCCAATGCATGATAATTTTCTTTACTTGTTGAAAATAATCACTGATGCTATATTATTGGTCATATTTTAAAACCACATCCAAATGCTCCAACATACCATGAAGAAATACTTTTGAGAACAGAAGGCAACAAATGGGTCCATTAGGAATTCACTGACCATCATCTCCCAAGTTGAAAAATATAGTTTCTAGCTTTTGGATAAGGTCTGTTTAACAACTAGATATCCAAACTATTATGTGCTTTTTGCCATCCCCAGCCACTTTCCTCTATGCTCAAACATGTTAAACGTGTATAAATACATGCATATATGTTCTTGGTTGGCTCATTTTTTTAATTAACAAAAAGAAGATATTCTACCATGCATTTTACTCTGCAACTTGCTTTTTAATCACCCCAAATTATAACATGGATAACTCTCCACATCAATAGATTTAAAAATATGTTTAGAAAAATCTAATGTTGTCAATACAATAATATAACAAAAAAGAAACCAACTGAATGTGAAACTTTTCTTGAATTGAGAACAAATGCAAAAGAATCCCTCATTAATATGACAAAACCCTGTTATCAATCTTGAAATTTTATGTTAACAGCTCATCATTTAAAAACTAGGAGATGTCTTTTAAACAGTTATTAAGGTATATAATAAACTGCAAATATTTAAAACATATAATTTGATAAGTTTTGGCATATAAATATACCTGTGAAGCCATTGATACAATCAGGATAATGAGCATATCTATCAACCCAAAAAGTTTGCTCATGTGTAACCTCTCATGTGTAATTTCTCTATCCAGTTCCACTTGGTTTCTCATTTCTAGCAAGCTACCAATTTGCTTTCTGTACCATAGATTGCTTTGCATTTTCTAGATTTTTATGTAAATAGAATCATACCATGTATTCTTTTTTGGTTTGGATTTTCTCCAGTGTAACTATTTTGTATTGAATGTGTTCTTTTTTATTATTAAGGAGTGTACTTTTATATGTATATGCAGTTAGCCCTCGGTATTGGCAGCTTCTGCACCCTTGGATTCAACCAACTGTTGATCAAAAATATTCAGGAAAAAAAGAACAATAGAAAATAACAATACAGCATAAGAAATGCAAATAAAAATAAAGCAAAACAACTATTCATGTAGCATTTACATTATTTAAGTATTGTAAGTAATCTAGACAGGACTTAAAATATGAGAGGATGTCTGTGAGTTACATGCAAATACTCCACCATTTCATGTAAGTGACTTGAGCATCTGCAGATTTTGGTATCCAAGGGAGATCCTGCAGCCAATCCCCCATAGATATGGAGGGACTGCTGTACTACAATGCATATATCCAGTTACTAATAGACATTTGAATTACTTCCAGTTTGGAGCAATTGTAAATAAAACTGCTGTGGATCATTTTCCAAAGTGGTTATATGATTTTACATTTTTACTAACAGTATATGAGAGTTGTTTCATGTTCTTGCATGATCAATCTTTTTAATATTAGCAATTCTAATTGGGGCATAATAGTATCTCACTATTGTTTTAATTTGTATTTCCCTCTTAATAATATTAAGCATCTTTTCATATGCTTATTTACCATCTGTATCTCTTCTTTTATAAAATATCAATTCTTTTGTCTATTCTTAATGGGTTGTTTTGTTATTGAGTTTTAAGAATGCTTTATATATTCTTGAGTTAAGTTTGTTACCAGATATGCGATTAGCAAATACTTTCAGTCCGTGCCTTGTCTTTTTGTTCTCTTTACAGTGTTTCTCTTAAAAAGAAGTTCCGCTTGAAAGTTCCATTTATTAATTCTTCTTTTATGGATTAAGCTACTCATATCATATCTAAGACATCTTTGCCTAATATAAGTTCAGAAAAATTTTCTCATGAAATATTTGTGTATGTTACAAATTATGACTCAGTTTCCTTCATCTTCCTCCTTTTCCTTCTTGCAAATATTTTAGCACCATGTCTTAAAAGCGCTATTCTTTCTCCACTGAATTGCCTTTGTGTCTTTGTCAAAAATCAGTTGCCCATACATTATGGTTCTATTTCAGAACACTCTATCTGTACTACTGGCCTTTATATCTGTCTCTATAATACCACACTGTCTTGAAAAATGCAGCTTTATAAAGATCTTGAAGCCAGGTATTGTTGGTCTTCAAACTTTGATTTACTTTTTGAAAGTTATTTCAGTTATTCTAGGTTCTTTGCATTCTCATATTGTAAATTTTTACAAAAATCCTGGAGTTTTCTTTGTGAGGAGCTTTTTATTCACATTTAATTCATTTATTAGGTTTTGAACTAATAAGCATTGGTAGTTTGTGTCGTTCAAATAATTTGTCTATGCAGTTACAGTTTCTGATATTCTTCATTCCGCCACAAACAGCCATATTTCCACCTGTTACATTTTTTCTTCTCCCTGAAGAATTCCATTTAACATTTATTATACTGAGGGTCTTCTGATGATTTAACATTTATTACACTGAGGGTCTTCTGGTGTTGAATTACTTCACCTTTTACATTGGTGAAAAAGTCGTCATTTCCCCTTTATTTTGAAAGCTACATTTACTAGATACAAAATGCTACATTAATAGCTTTTCATTTTTAGTACTTCAAAAATGTTGCTTCAATGTCTTTTTTGCTTAAATTGTTCTCAATAAGAAATCTGCTGTCATCCTTTCACTGTTCCTCTGAATGTCATGTGTCTTTTTTTTTTTTTTCTGGCTGCTTTTAGAGTTTTCTCTTTATCACTAGTTTTCAGCAATGTCTGTATTTTTCTTCATGCTTCCTGTGTTTGGGGTTTGTTAAGCTTCTTGGGTCTGTGGGTAGAAAGTTCTCAAAAATTTGGCAAAAAAATAGCCATTATTTTTGTCCCTTCCTTCTCCTTCTGGCATTCTATATATATATATGTATTTGAAAGCTTTATGTTGTTTTTAGTTTATGTTGTTCTCTTTACATCTTTTTAAACAGTCTTTTTTTAAAAAACAAATCTCTGTGCTTCATTTTTAATGTTTTGTATTGCTATGTCTTCAAGCTCACGAGTGTTTTCTTCTGAAATGTCTAATGTACTGTTAATTAAGACCTATGCATTTTTATCTTGGTCACTGTAGATTTTATCTGTAGAAGCACAATTTAGGTCTTTTTATATTTTCCTTTCTCTAGTTATCTTATTCAGTCGTTTCCTAGCTTCTTAAATGTATATAATTATAATAACTTTTAATGTCCTTGTCTACTAATTCAAATATCTCTGTCAGTTCCGGATTGGTTTCAATGGACTGAGTTTTCTCTTCATTATGGGCTGTGTTTTCTGTTTCTCTGTGTCATGCCTGGTAATTTTTGATTGGTTGCCAGGCATTGTGAAGTTTGCCTTTTTGGATACTGGGTAATTTTGTATTCCCATCAATATTTTTTCTTCTGGTGTGCAGTTAAGTTTCTTGAAAACAGTTTTTCTGGTATGTTTGGTATGATCAGAGAAGCATTTAGCTTAGTGATAAGTATTCCATACTACTGAGGCAAAGCTCTGACTACTGTACCTGATGTTCCGTACAGTATAAAGTTTTCCAGGCTGTCTTGGAGGAGATCCTCAGCCCTGACTGAGTTCTAGCAACTGTTCCCTCAAATCCCTTCAGTTGGTCCTATCCCCAACCTTGGGTAGTTTTCTTACATATAGGTGTGGTTAGGTACTCTGCTGAATACTCAAGGAAAAAGGGTCTTAGTAGTTTTCTCTCTGTGCAGCTCTCTTTCCCAGCACGCTGCCCCGTGAACTCAAGCATTGTTAGCCTTCCAGTCTCTCAGCTCTGTATCCTCAACTCATGGAGTCTTTCAGGCCCCACTGGGTTTCCCATCCTTGTTTTGCTGCCTGAAAAAAAAAATCTCTCAAAGCGGTAAGAAGCTATATAACAGATCTAGCTTGCTTTGCCTCTTTCAGGAAGCACTGCCATTCATTGCCTGATGTCCAATGCATTGAAAACAGTTGTTTTTTTTTTTCATATAATTTGTCCAGTCTTTTAGTTGTTTTGGATGAGAGCACAATCTAATCCCTTTAACTCCATCTCAGTTGGAATTGGAAGCTCAGATGTATCATTTTAGAAATCATATACCAATAACTATTTGTCTGCATTGGTTCTGAATTCCCATTACCTTGGCAGGGGATGTCAACATTTTTGGAAGCTTGCCTTTTGAACTGAGGCTTAGGGAATTAATATAATTTTAGGATGAGTGTTCATTAGACAGATAAAGAAAAGGAGGAAAGTCATTCTAGGCAGAAATTACAAAGACATAGAGATCTGAAAGGCATGCCATGTTAGGGAACTTCAGGAAACTTAAAATGATTACATTACCAAAAATGAGTGTCAAAAGAAAGACTCAATATTGAGATCTATGTAGGAAGCATGTAACTCTCTTTTCAGGTCTACTTTGCTTTGGCCCACAGGACAACTTACCCATTTTGCACCATACAAATTTTAAAGGCATCTTCTTATTTTTATTCTCTGAAAAGAAAACCCACTTCACACTGCATTAATAAGAAATACAGGGTTTTCTGACGATTCTGTAGAAATAATAGAGGTGGGAGTTTTTAGTATATAGCAAGCACTCAGCATTTTATTAGAAACTTCTCTGTGCACCATCTATTTCCTGATTCTTCTCATCTTCCATTAGTGGCTGCATTTCCTCTCTTTCACTCTCCAATTGCCCCCCTTTACCCAAAACTCATGTTCTGTTAATGCCCAGATCTACCCTCCGGCCCTTCCATCTCTCCTTTATTTTTAGGCAATTAATTTAGCTGCTCTTTTCTGACATCTGTCTCTAAGACTGTATATCCTTACTGAGTCCTTAATACGGCCTTCAGTATGTAAAAGCCATTACACTGAGGATGAAAACAAAAGCTTCTCCAGTTGCTAAAATCTGGCATTCCCAGAAAAAAAAATAGATTTTTTCCTCTGTTAGAAGTATACTTGATAAGCATATGAAGGTCTGCATATAAGAAGTTAAGAGTTAAAATGAAAACTTGGCTGCGTCTTTGATTTCTTGTTTGTGGGATTAGAGTCTGGTCTCCATAGTAAATTTCTTTTCTTTATTCTCCTTCATCACTATCTACAGCTTGATAACCATTGTCTATATTAGTGAATGAAGGAAGAAACAGAATATGAAAGGAATGAAATATGGAGAAAAGCAAAGAAGCATTAGGATTGGAGGGAAGAAGATGAATTCAGTGTTGAATTTAAAATACTTGCATTGGTTCCAGATTGAGAAATTCAATTAGTGTTAGTCAGCTCTTGCTACTCTAATAATCCTGCAGCATAAACAATATCAAAATATCATGACATATAACAACAGACATTTACTTCTCTCATGTATAGATTTATGGGTCAGCTGAAGTTCGGCTGACATCGTCTGGTCATGGTTGAATTTAGCTGGTTGGCGTCAGGCTCCAGGTGAGGTTGGAGTATGTTCCAGGTTTCTCATTCTGGGATCAGCAGCACATAGGGTATATTCTTCCTTTACTAATGGCAGAAGCACATGAGGCCAAGCCATGTCATGCAAGGGCATTTAAAACTTCTCCTTGTTTGATTATCATGAGCATTCCATTGGCCAGAACAAGTCACATGGCAAAGCTCAATCAACATCAAAGTGATGGGGAAATGAACCCCACCTACTCCAGTGAGATATCTTGCTGAATTTCTGGCACAGGATATGGTTGTATTATTCTTTAACTGAGAGATTTAAAGAATTGGGAGGAGTAATTCAGTGTACCATAAATAGGCAGTTGAAAGGTAGGACTGGAGTTCAAAAGTGGGGAATTCATAGCTGATAGTGGAAGCCTTAGGCATATTTTTCAGCACACAGAAGGGAGGATATTAAATGATAAGACTGACACTGGAACCTTAGGATATGCCTCATGTAGGAAGTAAGTGCAAGATAAGGAGGATGAGAAGAACACTGGGAGGGTGGAATCAAAAGTGTAAAAGGGAATATTGTCAGAAGAAACAATCGAAGGCTTTACAAGAAATTGTAATTGGTCAATCACAAGCATTTCGTGACTTTTCCCTCTACTCTCAACCCTCTACCTTTTTCTCAGCCAGGTAATAGAACTGAACTATCTGCTGAAGTCTCTGATCCCATTTTCTTACCACTTGATTCTTACTACAGCAAAAACAAGTATTGTAAAGAAGCAGATAGAGTTAATTTTGGCTCTCTTTTAAGACTTTAAAACATACACAAAGAGGGTTATTCACTAGTCCACAAAGCCTTCATATATAAACACATACACATAGATCTGAATTTAGTATATGTTTACTATGAAGGGTCTTAAGTATCATGTATTAAATATGTTGTATGGTCAGCCTCATGGAATAATGCACACTTTTATTCATTTGCTGTGACTCATCATTTCATAAGCGCTGGGAGGAGGACCCTGACCACAACTGTGCAAAAACTTCCATAATAAAACCATAATGGGCACTGCACAAATTGCCTTTTTTAGATTTGGGGTTTCATTGCAATTGGAAAATTTGGACGAATTTTCTTGAGGCTTGGCTTGAGGAACTCTCAGTTGCTCTTGGAAAATCCTGAATCTGGTATATGGCTTTAGGTAGAAGATGTGCTCTAAAGCCCAGTACTGGATGTCGGTGGTGGTGTTAGTGTGTGGAGGACTCCATAGAAAATTATTTGTGGGAAGAGCTATTTTTCCTTCTCAGGCATGTATTGAGAATAGAAAGTGACAGTTCAGGTCCAATTTATTGAGCATCTATTTAATACTACTTGTAATTGTTCTTGTCACTCTCCTGTTGAAAATCCTTATAGATGAAGTCTAAATTTTCTGACATGATATGTCAGTTATCAATTTATTGCCTCTAATTTTCCCTTTTTAACATACCATGTGATTTTCATCTCCAGCTTGGGCCAAGGCTGCCATATATAGATGTACAGATCACATGAACAAACCCTAGTTTTCCCCCCAGCTTCATCTCTCATCCTTCCTCTCTTGGATTTTACTCTTTAGTCAAACCTTCCCCCTCATCTCTGGCCTGGGTCACCTTTTCTCTCTCCCTACTTTGTTCTTCCTACACTTTCATCAGCAAATCCCACTTACCCTCAGCATGTCAGACAGGAATCATTTTTTCTGGAAAGTCTGCTGAATCAGTCAGTACTGTTGGGTGTCTTTCCCAAGTGCTCCTGAAACCAGCTTTTTATCCTCATCCTTTGTGTTGCAGTTACCAGTTTCCTTCTCTTTCTCCCACGAAATATGCTCCTGGAAAGTCGAAGAATTCTGTCTTTCCCCATTATAGTTTCAGTTCCCAGCTGGGCCCAGGCACATGCACCCAATGGCACCTCATGTGTATTTACTGAATAAATGGCTAAATAACAAGGCGCCTGTCTTTAGGGAGATAATGATCTGCACAAAACATTAGTGCACAGTACATTAGTTGAACTTAAAAATGTAATTCTGTGTTAATTGTTTAGACAAATCTGGATGGAAAAGGCAGTATTTGAGCTAGTCTTTAAGGGTTTCATGAGACAGAGTGAGGAATTAAGGATGGAGAAAACAGAATAAGCAAATACATAGAGAAGACCTCATTTATGGTATGCTCTGGACATGTGAAAAGAATCTCAGTTTTCTGGGATGGTCAGGTGTATGATGAGAAACATAACTGTGGCAAGGAAATGTGAACAGAAAATTTGGGGTCAGATTCTGGAAGGCCTCAGTATACACAGAGGCAGTGGTTATGAACAGGTGGTTCTGCAGTACGAGCATCGTCTGGGAATCTGTAAAAAATGCAATTCAATTCTAATGCATCCCATACTTTGAGAGCTACTCTTCTAAAGCACTGACACTTTTCCTTCTGATCCCAACCTACCATTGCTGTGTTTGTGTTTGCAATAGAACATCTTTTCCAAATCTCCTCAGGGCTGCTGTACTTTGAGGTTAATTTGCCCAGATAAATAAAATGTGGTGCATCCTGCTGGCTTCTGGATCATATGTCAGACATCTTCAGAGAAGTCTGACCTCAAAAATTAGCCCCAGTCCATAATTTCTGCATTAGCACATCCTATTCTCTTTCGAGTTCCCAAGTTTCCCCTCTACAGAGATTGTTTCTGGGATTCCTCTGCTTCAACATTTCCAAGGAAAGAAAAGCCAAACACTCAGAAATGTTTAGGAGTGGAGTCATGGACCACTGCTCTTCCTAAATCTGTCCCTCTAGTATTCAGCAAGTTTATACTGATGCCTACACTGTCATTTAAAGAAACAAGGTCATGTGTCCACAGAATGCACACTGAGGTCAACCCTCCCTCTCCTCCATTCTCAGAGAGACCTCATATCCAAGATTAGCATGAAGATGGTGTGTTAAATCTCTGCTAGTTGAGCTTCCCACTTTCCTCAAGGGTGGTCCTGGTTTGCTGCTGCTGTGAACTTTCGATTTCTTAATCGGAATCCATTCCCCTCTTGCAAGTTTTTATTTCCTTCTTTCCACCCTCGTCCAACAGAAAAGTCTCTTAACTACCCAGTTTCAACTCTCCTAAGTCTCAGCACTTTACTTTTAAATTGCTCATTATTCCTGTAATTAGCGAAAATGTCTTTCCCATTGGACTGTGAATTCTATGGGGTTAGGTACTACTTCTGATTTATTCACTGCTACATCCTTGTGTTTTATATAGCAGGGCCTAGAACATAGTGGGTGCCTAATAACTATTTTTTTTTTTTTGAGACAGAGCCTTGCTCTGTCACCAGTCACCAGGCTGGAGTGCAGTGGTGTGATCTTGGCTCACTATAATCTCTGCCTCCCGGGTTCAAGCAATTCTCCTGCCTCAGCCTCCCAAGTAGCTGGGACTACAGGTGCGCACCGCCACGTCCAGCTAATTTTTGTATTTTTTAGTAGAGACAGGGTTTCACCATGTTGGCCACAATGGTCTCGATATCATGACCTCGTGATCCACCCGCCTCAGCCTGCAGGAGTGATGTGGTGTTATAATACAAGTCATAAGAGTTTACCTCTTAGTAGCTCCAGAGCCCAGAGTCATATAATAGTAGGCACTAAATGAATGATTAGTAATACCTTGATACATACTATTTCCCTCTCCTTAGACTGCCTTCCTCTGTTTCTGGGCCTACTAAAATCTTCATCCTTCTTCAAGACTCCAGTCACGGTGACGACATAAGACCACATGGGCTGTGCATCTCGCAACTCCAAGGAATGCTATTCAGATGAGATTGGCTGCATTCAGAGTGATATGCCTCTAGACCAGGGAATGCTATTCAAAGACTGAGATGTGAAGGGCACCCCACTGGAGTTGTACAATATAAAAGCCCCTCCCAGTTCAATTGTCTCCCCTACCAGGAAGGCTTTCTGGATGCAGACTGTAATCTCCAGGGGGCGGTGATTTTTGTCCTACCCAGCACCTAGAACAGTGCCTGGCTCATAGCAAGCAGAGAATGAATGTTTGTTGAATGCATGAATGAGCTTCTCAGTGTTGAAAAATCATTTGTCCTCTGTGCCTCACACCTTGTTCCTGCTTGTTGTTGAGCAACTGTTTTGTGTGATGTTTGAAAGTTCAGCAGTTCAGTCATAATTATGATCCAGTTCCCAATGATTTGGGACCTTCATTGTACTTTTTTATACTGGAAAGTGAGGGCTTCCGAGAGTCTGTAATTGTAGGACCGAAGACTTCATGCCACTTCTATATCCAGGTGGATCAACTCTACATAGAAATTTTTGGAAATTGTGCACACCCATGTTTTAATGTGGTCTGGAAGTTTTACTTCAGGGTGTGGTGCAGGCAGTGTAGGCCACAAATCATGGTTTGTGAGAAGTACTGTTTTGAGAGCAAAGGCACTGGAAACTTGGAAGCAAAAATAAGGAAGCAAGAATAAGCCCTAATGGAGGGCAGCAATGTTCAGAAGCTGCCAGCCCAGCCCAAACTTTAGGCACAATCACCCGCCAGCATTGCTGCCTTAAATTATACAAAAGGATGGTGTTACCACCTTTTATATAATTCAAGGCAGCAATGCCTTCAGTGTTCCGAAGAGTTAGAGAAGGGAGGGACTGGTGTCATAAGCTCAGGTAACCAGACCTCATATTTCTGGTAGAACCATCTGGATATGCAATTTCAAGTTTTGTATATTTAGGAGTTTCAGGCAGATCTAGCAAGAATCATGTGTTCTCTTGCATAAGCTACAGAGCCCAAGAACCTATCCACACTTTACAGGACGTATCTCACTTGACAGGCTATTTATGCAGAGGTGTCTTCTGTTGGCCTGGAAGAAAAAAAGGTCATTCAATCCTCCAGTGTAGGACTCAGGATAGGTGTCAGCACACTAAGGCCCCTGAGCCAAATCTGACCTACATTCTGTTTTTGTAAATAAAGTTTTATTGGAACACAGCTATACTCATTGTTTACCTACTGTCTAAGGCTGCTTTCGCTCTACAACGGCAGAGTTGAGTAGTTGAGATAGACTGCACGGCCCACAAAGCTGTAAGTATTTCTTTTCTGGCTCTTTACAGAAAGTTTGCCAACCCCTGACTTAGGAGATGAAGCTTCCCTCTACCAGTTAAAGGTGTCCTATTACAACTGCCTGTCACTTTAACTCTCACAATAAGTTTAAATTCCATGATGGTTGGGGATCATCTATCTTATGCATTGCTGTATCCCCAGGAACGTTTGCATAGTAAATGCTTACTACATATTAGTAAAAGTAATTAATTAAGGATTAAAAAGGTGGAAAACTTAGAGTGGAAATAAAATATGCCCTTGAGAGGCACAGAAATTACCAGTAATTTGAAATCTACATTGATTTCTTGAAAGCTATACATTCATTTTTGTTGTTTAATTTTTTACCACCAAGAGCTCCAGAAATAGTTACATGCTAAGTAAATGTTCTAGTATTGATTTCTATGCACCTAACAACTTTCATTTTAATTTTAGAAATGTTTGTATAGAAAATTGTGACCTTTGAGATGCAATAAAATATATACTTACCAAGCCCCAAAGCACCTTTCAGAGACATCTTTTTTTTAGAGCAAGTTTCACTTTTGTAGCCCAGGCTGGAGTGCAATGGTGCGATCTTGGCTCACTGCAACCTCCACCTTCTGGTTCAAGCAATTCTCCTGCCTCAGCCTCTTGCGCAGCTGGGATGACAGGCTCCTGCCACCATGTTTGGCTAAATTTTGTATTTTTAGTAGAGATGGAGTTTCGCCATGTTGGCCAAGCTGGTCTCGAACTCCTGACCTCAGGTGATCCGCCTGCCTCAGCCTTCCAAAGTGCTGGGATTATAGCTGTGAGCCACCATGCCTGGCTCAGAGACATCTTAACATCATTGCACTTACTTATTGTACTAGTTTACTCTGACTGCAGTAATAAAATACCACAGACCAGGTGGCTTAAGCAACAGAAATCTATTTTCTCATAGCTCTGGAAGCTGGAAGTATAAGATCAAGGTGTTGACAGGGATGGCTTCTTCTGAGGCCCCTCTCCTTGGCTTAGACATGGCCGTCTTCTGCATGTGTCTTTACATGATCTTTCCTCTGTACCTGTACATCCCTGGTATCTCTCTCTGTGTCCAAGTCTTCTTTAAAGATATCAGTCAGATTAGATCAGGGCCACTCTCACACCCTCTTTATAATTTAATCACCTCTTTAAAGACCTTATCTCCAAATGCAGTCACACTCTGGGGGACTGGGGGTTAGGTCTTCAACATACGAATGGGAGGGCTCAATTTAGCCCATGACACCTACATATATCTATATACTTTCTTCCTTTATGCAAGGCTTGAGTACTTGCATGAAATCACATGTGAGCTTGACTATCACATCACTGACCACTGAAAACAATGTGGCTAATCCTGCCATTTGGGCAGGTGTGCTCATCTCCCCTACCTTCTCCATCGGAGGAATTCAGATTCCTTCTGGGTCAAGGATTTACCGATGACTGTTCTTCCAGTTAAACTTCCAACTAAGTCTTCAAGGCCAAGGTTTGCCCTATACAGACAAATCATGTAAATACTTTCAAGGTACTACATATGTTTAGAAATGGGAGAAAAAAAGATGGTGGAGGCGTAAGCATGTTGGCATCCACTGGTAGTCCCATCAAGGAGGCTGAAGTGGGAGGATCACTTAAGCCTGGAGTTTGAGGCTGCAGTGAACTGTGATCACACCGCTGCACTCCAGCCTGGGCAACAGAGCAAGTTTCTCTCTCTCTAAAAGGAAAAAAAAAAAAAGATGGGGGACTACTTAACCTAACTGTCAACCATTGGAAATTGATTAGATCCATTATAATACAGCCATAGTATGGAATGTGATACAGTCTTTTAATAAAAAGTTTGCTGAAGAATATTTAGTGATCCTGAAAGCTCTGTACAATATTGTTAAAGGGGAAAAAAGCAAGTCACAAAACAAAATTTATGCATTTATTTATTAAATATTTATTGAGCACCTGCTATGGTCAGGCAGGCACTGTTTTACGTTGTGGATCTGATGGTGAATGAAGCAAAGTATCTGCCTGCATGGAGCTTAAACTGTAGTGGGAAGCACTGATAACAAACAAACAACTATAAAACATGCTATCAGCTCATGTAGTGCATTGAAGGAAAATAAAGCTGAACAAGAAATCAAAGAATAGCAAAGAGAAACAATTGTTTTTGCTCATTTAGTCAGGAAGGTTTCTTGGAGGGAGCAACATTTGAACAGTGACCTGACTCAGGTGTGAACGCTGGTCATTGGAGGGTCTGAAGGAAGAACATCCCACAGGGGAAAACAGCAAATGCAAAGGTCATGAGTGGAAATATGTCTGGAGTGTCGGGAGAACCTCAAGGGGGCCAGTGTGGCTACGGTGGAGTAAAACAAAGGCTTGTATCCCAGGACCAATCTGATTTCAGCCCTATGGAAATAAAATAAATGTAGAGAAAAAAAATTCCAAGGAGAGATAGCAAGATTATGACACTATAGGTCATCTTAACTTCCGTTCCTTTGATTGCCTACAATATTCTAAATTTTCTGCGTGTGTACTACTTTAGAAAGATAAAAATAACGAACGTTTTCATACAGAAGTTTCTGTGGAGCTCATTACCTTTGCTCTGGGCACTCTGATTGGTTGCTGGGTGTTTAGACAGCTACTCTGGCTGCGCCTCATTCCAGGAACAAGGGAGAGCCCCTGGCTGGGAAAGCCAGAGGGAGGTACTTATTCAGATACTCTCAGGCAAACAGAGCAGGCTGATTTACAGTTAGCCATGAAGGTGCTAATGTAGCCTCTCAATGGCATCTCCTGCTATCAGCTATCAATAGGTGTTAGCAGAATCCAATAACAACCTAATTGGCAGCAGAGATCTGAACAGATGTCTCACCTAATAAAAAGCCTTTGTGTCCAGGAAGCTGACCCCTTCTGGGCTTAGCTGGGCTTTGGTGCTTTGTTGTGTGATCCTTTTTGGCAGTTGTCATTAATCAGACAAGATGGTCGATTGTTGACTGCTGTGCAGACCAACTCTACGGGACAAACCTGGACCCATGGAGTGTGCTTAGACCAGGTTCCCTGAACTCCAACCTCAGCCTTGTCTTCTGTCAGCTCATTTACTCACACACAGGCTAGACTCAACGGCTTTATTAGCATCAATTGTAAATAGCTATTGTAGCCAGATTCTTCACCCACCTAGTCACACTGTGAGTCCCTGGTGGATTACTATGGACCTTTCATGGCACAGATTTAAGTAAATAAAGAGGCTGTTACTGGTGCTTATCTCTCTCCTTAACAAAGAGGGTCTGTGTGGTGTGAAGTGAACTGGCCTGAGGTTCCATCCGCTGGTAGAAATGACCCCAAAGACTTCCTGTGCAGGGAGGGCAGAGAAGAAAGTGCCTTGGGATAGAGATATCCCTTTTCCTCCTCCTGAATATATACCCCATCAGGTAAGGTCAAGACGATGGTTATCAGCTTGCAAAGGCATTTTATCTTCCAAACTTCTGCTTGAATCAATTACATTGGCGAATAGAATATGCATTGTTAAGTGAATAGCCTCTTTATTCTATTCTTGAAGGAATAAGGAACCAAGTGTCAGAATTCATGTGCATGATATTAAGACTAAATGCCCAGAGACAGCATTCAGACCACAAGTAGACCACTACCTTGAGGAAATGTTGAAAGGTTTATATTCTGTAATCCTAATTTCAAAGTTCACTAGTAGTCAATAAAAAAGGAAAAGGAAGTTGCATGGTCAAGTAAATTTGGGCCTCGCTACGTTTGACAAATTGAGCCAGGTTGTTTTACTGCAGAACTTATCAGATTCTTTGATGTGTAAGATAGTTAATGACTTAAGCCTTCTTACAAAAGAGTGGTATTGGGTAAAATACAGGCCAATCTTTATACAGAAGCTGACATGCATTTTTTTTCTAACTTTTGTATTTAGTGGTTCACAAATTTCTAATTAAGAGAAGAAGTTGAATTTTTTTCAGGCTTCCCATTTGTCTCACCAGTGATAAGCAGAGTTTTCTGAATCAATGAAGGGATGACTACATGGACGAAATGGAATGGAAAAGTAGATCAGCCAAATGTTCTCAAGAGTCTTGTTGCTTCCTCTCTGGCTCTATTTTTGTTACTGTGTGATTCCGGACCATTTCCTGTTATGATTACACTTATTGTTGTCAGAGGAAACCAATTCATTTTAATATTAGTCTGAGCAAAACATAATTAGGAAGAGAATCTGCTACCACAAAGGAAACATGTATGTGCTGCTTTGCATTCCAAAGCCCAGTACTTAGATAAACAAGCACATGCGTGCGGACACACTCACACACAGGCAGACACACATACGTACACATGGGCACACACACAGAAGAGTCCTCGCCACACAATCTCAAAACATCCTGCCAAGCCAATAAAACACAGTTTTAGCCACTCCAAGGAAAAGCAGCCTGAAAACCAGATGACTTACTGAGCTTTTCACACTTCCTATTTTTGTTTTGGAAGAGGAAAGAGAAGAGGTGATAGAGACGCGGAGAAAAAAAGAAGGGGATTGGCAATGGAACAGCTTGGAGGCTGAAGGATGAACTTCTGGCCTTCTTTTCTTAGATCCTTCAGTACGCCAGGCTCACTAGTGACATTTGTCTCTTGTGAGCTGGAATTTCTGGGTACTTGAAAGTTCATCACGTCCATTCAAGTGCTAAGGCTTCCTTCTTTCTCCCTTCTCTCCCTCTTTTTGCCCTTCCTTCCTAACAAAAGGATTTCCTCTTGAGTGTGTTGTTCACCCCACTTGGAAGGATCACCATTTCCTAAGCTGATGCAAGAGGTGGGAAAGGGTCTGGTGAAGACACGAAGGAGGAGCAGGGAACCAGCAAGTGAGAAATGTGAACCCCACCAGGCTGTGTTAGGTCTTTTCATGGTTTATTTTATTTAATAGCACAATCCTAGTCTGAGATAGGCATTGTTATCATCGCAGATGAGGAAATCAGGCTTACAGAGGCTAAGAAATTGCCCAAGGTTACAAGGTTAGAAAGTATTGGAGGCAGGATTTAAATACAGACAGGTTTACTAAGCCAGTGCTTTTACCTGCAACCCTAATATACTTCATTCAACTTCTTCAGGCCTCAGGGTTCCTATTTACAAAATAGAGATTATTCCTGTTTTCACTCCTGTCCCTCCAATATTTGTTCTCTACACAGTAGACAGAAAGATTGCAGCCATTTGAACTGGTCTCAGCTTCCAGGAGCACAATATAAAATTAATGTCTGCAGGTAGCCTGTATGCGCTGATATGGATCTACTCCACAAAATCCTCAGGGACCTGAGCTTCTTCCAACTTCACACTCTCCCATCCAGAGGGGGTGACCCTGGTCTTCATAGTCCAATGTAACAGCTGGAGCTCCAACCATCACATCTGCATTCTAGGCAGAGGATGAAGAACAAAATAAAGAAGAAAAAGGTCAAAACCACCCATCTTTTAGGCATGACCTTTGAATTACTCCATCATACTTCCACTCATGGTCCATTGGCCAGACAGTGTTACAGCTATACCTGCCTGCAGGAAAGGCTGGGAAATATAGTCTTTATTCTGTGATGCCATGCATCCAGCTAAAATTATGGGTTTTCTATCAGGAAGGAAGGAATGGCTATGAGGGGACAGTGCCCAGTGTCTGCCAGAGGAACCCTTTCAAAATGTAAGTTAGATCATGTTAGTCTGCTTAAAACTGTGTAAAGTCTTCCCACTCACTCAGGTTGAAAGCCAACATCTTTCAAGTGTCCAGCAAGGCCTTCCATGCCTTGTTCTGAAGAGTCCTGCTGCTTCCTCTCTGGCTGAGCCCTTCCTCTCATCTGGGCCCTTTGTTCCTTAAGTCTCTGCTGAAACATCACTTCACTGGGACCACCCTACAGAAAACAGTATCTGCTCTCCTATGACTCTCTGTACCCTTTACCTGGCTTTATTTTTGTTTTCTGCTTTTATCCTCACCTTATCCCACCTGACATAGTCTATATTTGTTCAATTTGTTGATTGTCGGTTTTCCTACTAGAACAGAAGTTCCATGAGATCTACGACCTCATCTGTTTTTTTCACTGCTTTATATCACAGAGCCTAGAACAGGAGCAGGCACACCGTAGACATCCAATAGACAAGAGCTGAATAGATGAACGATCGATTGAAGAAATTCTTGCTTTCTCCAACTTACAAAATTTGAGAGAAGATGAATGGAGGTTTCCAATCCTAAACAGCCTTGAAAATAGGAGGAGTCAAATATAAATTATGATTACTCTGTCCTTTGATGTCCTCCCATTTGTAAACGTGCTCTGTTAACTGTGAAGAATAACGCAAATGCTGTTGGCCTTTATTGTTTTGAAGTAAGGCACAGTGGGATAGAATTTCCAGTCGTTTCTTCCCAAAGGACCAGAGCTATTTATTCTAACTCCATTTCTTCCCTGCCTTCAGTTTTGAATGAACATGGCGTTGCTGCACATAGTTTCCTAATATATCACTTTGATGGTTTATTTCACCTTAAGTAGCATGGAATTGAAGTCTGAGACTGTATCAGGCTGATTTCAGGTCTCTTTTGCTTCCCTTTGTGCCATCGCAGTAGGGGAGAATTGTCAAGCTGTGCTTGGCCAAGTTAAATGAGGAGACCAGATGGTCACAAAGAAAGGAATTTTGGTCCAGGTTTAGGAGGAGAAAAGCTGGGGGCAAAACTCCTGCATAGTTTTTGACCTAGAGATCAGAACACTCAGCACTGGGGGTGCATTGTTGAATGCTGGGGTACCCCAGCAGAGGTTTATAATGTAGAGTTCCTTTTGGTGTTACTCTCCTAGGACTTTCTGCCAAAAGTTCAAAATGATTTTGCTGTGCTGGAGTGTTGGTCATATGGGACTTTTAGTTTTCAGAGACAGAGAACATTGATTTATGCTAAACACAACAAAAAGGAAAAAAAAAAAAAAACAGGAGGTAAAGAAGTCACTTTGGGCTTCTGCTTTTAGCAGGCAATTTTAAGAAGAAAGAAAACAAAATCCAAAACGGAGGGGGGAAGAAAGAATGGAAGGAAACAAAGTAGCTATATAGAAGGCAATTTTTAAGATCTCTATCCCCCAGCACAGACAAGGCAGCTGGTGCAGAAACCCAGAAGCTGTTCCAAGTTGCATGGGGAAGTGGCATTGTGAGCTGTCTGGCACTGAGACAGAGTGAGGCAAGAGATAGAAAGTCAGGCAGGAGAAGGTGGCAGGGGGCCAGGCAGGAAGCAGTCTGAGTGTGAACAAGTGTCTTCGTGGTAGGGACAGATGGAAAAAGAGACTTTAGAGAAAATACTGCTGAGAAAGGAAGAGCCTGACTTCTTAATGTCCTCTGATAAAGCATTTCATCGCAGCTGGTGTCCAGCAGTCCTTGTTTTTAATATGCTGACTGCTGTGCTTGATATAAAATGGCAAGGCTTCTGCTCTGTGGCCTCATAACTTGAATGTTACCCCAAAGGAATAAACATGAGACACTGTTCTAGGAGTAGCAGTGTGCCACGTTTGCCAGGGCAACTGAGCTTCTGCAGATTTCATTCTGATGGTCTCTAGCATGCCTTGGTGACCTAAGAGCCATGTGGCATGTCTATAGCTGAGATGATAAGCCACTTCCACGCCACCATCCTCATTTAAGCATTATAACCATGTGTGGCATGAAAGTGGAATGAATTATGGTCACCATTACAAAGATGAGAGGATTGAGGCTCAGTGAGTTTGGATGGCTTGTCCTCATTTGTAAAAGTGAGATTAGTACCTGGTTTTCTATCTCCTAATGTGTTTCTTTTTCTTTGAGTTATTTACCGGAGTTAGTTATCAATGCTGACTGAGTGTGCACCCTCCTAGACACTGTGGGGAGAGGCAGAAAAGGAAGCCACATATGATCCTTCTCTTTGGGACTCTCCTGACCTAGGACAAGAGAGAGGATGAATGCAGAAAGCTGAATCTATATACAGAAGCTACCACAAGTTCACACTTTACTGAATGTTCAGACATAGTCATATATCCTAAGGGCATTGTTGGAAGCTTCTGGAACAAAGTCTCTCGGGATTTGAATCAACTCAGCAGACTGACTCATTCACTTGGCTGTGGAGGCTATTCCAAATATTAGGAACTATGTATGTGGGGCCCCGGATTTGGGCCAAAAGATGCATTTGACCGGAGAGGAGGGATTGCAATTTGAGCAGAAATGAAACAGCCATAGCAAACCTGCCTGCCGTGGTTTCTCTGCTGAGATAATGGGACTTTTCAGACTCCCTGTAACTGGGATCTAGATATAAAGAGATGTCTGGGAAAAAAATGGTCCCAATTGTCGCTTGGCTTTGCTTTCATAACTCTCTGAGTGTGGCATATGTCAGACTTTGAAATGCTGGGTCTCTTGGAAATACAAATACCATCTGGGTCTGAATAATTCCCAGAAACCCAGGCTGCTCAGTAGGAAATGAGGAGATGGAAACATAATACTGAGATGAGGGGCTTGTCTTTGGGCCACCCTGTATCATATCCTAGACACAGTCACACTACTTGTACAGAAAATATCAGTGGGAAGACACTACAAGGCTCATCTTTTTAAGACACAGTGACCTCTGTTATGGATATCCTGATTTCTCTTCAAGAAGTGATCCTTCCCTCGTTGTGTATAGTCTTTGGGGTCTAACAACCAAGTCTCCCTTGTCTCTGGCGAAGGGTAACCTGAAACTCAAACAGGACCCATCCCTTATTCCTTGTTTGGAGTCTTGAGCAGAGTGACTGACAAGACTGAAGATGGCTTAAATTCCATCAAGTAGACAGTGGTTCTCTGAAGAGACTTCCCCTGCCTCCAACTCCCATGAGTGTCTGCTCCCCAGATACTCCAATCCTACTTCTCCAGCTTTACCTTCTGTTCCATGAGCTGCTTCCTTTTCTTTCTTCAAATCCCTCTTTTGCTAGTTGGACAAAGATTGTTTCTGTTGCCTACAATCAAATAACCCAAAAAGATAAACAGATGAAATCATAAACATACTTTAAGTGCTTGGGACATGCCTGCTTCTGTCCATCCTTCAACTCACTTGTATCAGAAGCTCCCTTAGAGGATTAGAGCCTGTCCTGTGAACCATGGTGGTTCAGAGTGGAACAGAGCAGAATGTGGAACACCAGGAATTTAGAGCAATCAGTGGAATGTGATGTAGGGTTCTATTTCAGAAAAATTACTAATAGTCAATTGCCCCTTGGCGTCTATGTCCATTTGCAAGTGTGGCATTAATTACAAGGCTGGTTTAAGTATCAGCAGCATATTTATATGCTGGGTGCTCAAGACGATTTCTGGCTAAACATGGAATTTCTATTTTGCTTATGTTAAAAGCCAGAACAGCAAAATGTATTCCTAATGTCACAATTATGACATTTATATCCTGAAAAGTTGCAGTAAATGGGCAATACAATAGTGGAATGCATGGAAACCTGCAAAGTTTTTGGTAAGCAAAAGGAGGGCCCTTTTAATGTTTTCAACGTGAAATTCATGCTCTTTGACAGTGATTGATAGAACATGCTACCAACAAGGTTGATAACATTTTACTAGAGGAGTAAAAAAAGAAATGCAGGAGAATCTCATAGCTCTGGGATTGAATGGAAAGCAAAGGAGGAGCTCTTCTAGGGGTCTGTGGGATGCCACTGTGTAGCTATTGAATCTCTGGGTCCATGGATGACAGCATTTGAGAGTATGGGCTGGATGCAGAGTAAACAACCTGCTGAGAGTAAAGGCCACTGCTTTATTTCTGTCTTCAAAATCCTGAACAAGTTCCTCTTTTGACCAACTCTAGCCTGGAACCATGCAGATCAGGGAGAGAAAGAGAAGGGCATTCTGAGAAAGATTTTAGTTTTGCCAAGTTTATTATGGAATGATTCAGGAAAGTGCAACCCCTATCAATTTGGAATATCTCTTTTTTTCTATGTTTAATGTCCAAATAAAGCAAAATCATGCTTTTACCTGTCTGACATGATGCAACTGTCCTTCATACAAATGAAAATAGACTAGCCCTCTCCAAGATAGTAGACACTGTGTCATTTTATTCATCATTGTGTTGTGTTTACTTGCACTTCTAGCTAAATTGCACTCCTCTTTAATATCCTGTAACTTAAATACCAACATATAAGGCTTACCACTTTTATTACATTTTATATTACATAGTAAATGAATAGGAGAGGGGGACAAAGAAAGAAAAATTATATATAATATATAATTAATAATTATATATTATATATTTATTTACTTCTATATAATTATTTATCATATATTTATATATCTTTATATATGATATATAATTATATATTATATATATTTACATATTTTATATAATTATATATATAATCACATACATTTACTCTACTCTGCCCTCAGGGTGTGATAGTGACTCAGTTTCCCCTTGAGAGGGTCAGTTGCCCCCCAGGTGCTACAGTAACCCCCTTCTTTGCTTATCCATCTGCTAGTGTGCAGACCTCAAAGTAGTCAGGTGGCAGTGTTAGTTTACACTTCACAGAGCTGTTGTTTGTCCCTAGTGGACAACCCCCTTTGAAAAGCACACAAAATCTGCTCCTGTTTTCTCAAAGCTACAGATTCTCAGGCTCTCCTTTGGAGCAACTTTCCAATTCCCTCTGAAACATGACCTTGAAATTCAAGGCCTATTAAGTCTTTCAAACAAACAAACAAACACATGCACACACACACACACACATACACGTGCACACACACAGGTTCCATTTGAAAACAAAGTGTAAGAGGAGGGAGGAGGAGGAGGAGACATTCCTTTTCGTGGAAGGCACTTTTCAAGGAAGGTGGGTTCTTCCAGGGGGATTATTCACAGTTGTTCCTCATCATTGGCCCTAGCACCATCACCATGTGTTGCTTGTGGATCTAAAACTTTATTTTCTGGCGTGATGTGTCATGAAAAAATTAACATGAGAAACCTACATGTAAGAGCAATGAGATCATGTGATTCTTGGGACGTGGTGCTCTATTAATTCAGAAATGTGCAATAATTCTGGAAACAAAACCAGAAAAGTTATCCTCCAATCTTGCACAGGGCTTCTTTTAAAAATAATAATAATAGTTTTATGAGGTTAAAAATAACAAAAATTGTAGGCTGACAAAATACTGAACACTTAGTTCAAGACAGAAATTGGTAGGGTGGGGGAAAGATTTGCATTGGCTGAGTTTTAACTTATAAATCAAGAAAAATCAACAGAGAATTTAATCCAAACATGCACTGCACATAGATTCTACTGGGCTTGTGTTACCAAGGTTAGTGTTGTGGTTGAGTTTGCTAGGAAGGAAGCATGAAAAATTGATGACATCTGCCCTCTTAGGTCTTTTTTGCTTTCCTGAGAGCTACTTCAGAGGCCTTGGCATTTTGTGATAAACTCTTCAGAGGACTGGTGAAAATATAATCATGGGAGTTGAACAATTGGAAACCAGAAGTCTGTCTATGTTTCTGGGACTCTTGTGAAGGATTTTCCCCTTGCCCCCGACAAGATCAGAGACTCTGGATGTTCTATAGCAGAGTTGTCCTAAATAATGGAAAGCCACTAAGATGATAGGAAAAAGTAACAGTCATACCAAACCAGTGAAAATCAGGGTATTGTTGCCTCCTATCACCACCACTATCTCACTTATTCAATAAAAACTTAGTAAAACACCGTGGTAGATGCTATTGGTTATTGTCCATCTCCTTTGGGCATTGCCACTTGGGTAGACTCTAGCCAACTTCTTCTGCCAGTATCTGTATCTCTTTATTTGAGGGATTCTCCAAAGCCACTCTACCACACCCATTACTAGATGAAGAGGTGAGGAATTGGTGCTACCTGGAGCAGTTCCCCACCAATGATTGTCAAGAGTTTCCTTATAAATGTCTCAGCTTCCACCCTCCTGGGTGAGACAATGCTGAGGTATGTTTCTCTACCATATCCCAGTGTCCCCATGGGACTGAGCTCCTGTGGTCATGACATTGGCTTATCTGATGGCACATCCTTTACTATCTGCCTCCTTTCCCTGTGTAGCTCCCCATCCCTTCCCAGTTTTCTGCACTTCCCAAGTCCATTCTCTCTACTTGCATCCTTGCTCAGAGTCTACTTCTAGGGAATCCAAACACCCACTGTGTGCCAAGGATTCGCTGACTGAGGATACAGCAGATAATGAGATTTCAGACACCAGTGACAGGCTGGTGGGAAGACGTTTGATGGAAATTTGAGAATTTATTCTAACAACTTACTTCATAGAGTTTGTGTGAGGCTTAAACTTATAAAACTCTTAAAAGAGTATAGCATGTAGCAGCAACTAAGTAATTATTAGTTATTATATTCATTATTCTGATGAGCTAAGGCATTGAGTGTTTACTAATTCCCTTGTTAAATAGAAATTTCTATACAAGGTAGTGCATTAAGCTCTTAGTGGCCATTAAAGCTTTAAGAGAAGTAGATTTGTCAAGAAGCTTTCATCACTGTGCTTGACTTTGAAGGAATGAGTCAAAAGGCAAGGTAAGCTTTAAAGGTTGTGGGGAAGGAGCAAGAGCTGATTGACATGAGCCCTGGGGTCAGCTCCTGGAATCTCCTGATAGGCAATGACCATCCCAGGGCTCCAGGTTACCTGAGTGCCAAGGCATAGTCTAGAGCAGGCAAATCAAGGCTTCTCTGAGTCAAAAGCCCTCAAGAGGAAAGTGGCAGTGCTGAGACTTGAGCATAGGTCACACTCATTCATTTATTCATTTAGCGTTTTCATACATTTGTTCAATACTTTTTTTTTGAGTTGGAGTTTCAAAGTTTATCAGAGGGATTCCCAGTGGAAGAGAAATAAACCAGTGATGTTAATAAAATATCCTAAGTGCTTTATGAGAGTTTCAAAGGTTATCAGAGGATTCCCAGTGGAAAAGCAAATAAACCAGTGATGTAAATAAAATATCCTAAGTGCTTTGAGGGAACATATGTGTGGATCAGAAACAAGAAAATGGCTCTATGGGAATTCACTCAAGGTGGTGGCAAAAATATTAAAGGAAAAATAGTAGAAAAAGTTACAGAATGTGGTCTCAAACTCTTTTGGAAAGCCTAAGAGCTTTTTCTATAGTTCTTAGCTGAAGTCAGCATTGTCCCCTTAGTTAAATAAATAAGTAGAAACAAAAGAATGTAGAAGCTTACCTAGCTAACTTGTTTACTTTTGTAGTCTTGAAACTAAACTTTGAGCCAGATAGCTCTCCTGGGGGGAGGTCGACCAAGGAGAATACCCTCTAACAGTGCTTGCTTTATTGCTTTAAGCATCAGAACCTGGCCTTTAATCTTTCTCTACAAGTTTGTTGACTTAAAGTCTCTTTTATTAAATCTATACTGAATAAATAAGGAGAAGGTGAACAGTCAGTATTGTGTAGATGTGATCTCTCTCTGTGGGTGGCTCACGACCCCTTAACCCACTCATTCACTATAATTTGTGTCTAAATGCATTTATTCATCCATCATATGGCAAAAGTCTATAGGACATACTCCGGTATGGATGCTTCTGCCTTGGGAGGCAGGGGAGTAGGGTCAGGAAGAGGGATCTCTTGATCTGAATTTTGACAGGCTGCTGACCCTCTGGCCCACTTCACTCCATTGCATCCCCAGTGCTGGGGCATGGGCAAGTCACTTCATTTCTCTGAACCTCACTCAGATTTTTCACCTGTAACATGGGGATCCTGACCTCAAACTTGAGGTAGCTCTGAGCACTGCAGAAGAGCAGGTATGGGAAAGTACTGAGCAGCAGCTCTGCAAATGCCATTTTGCATGCAAGATACAGCTAAGCAAACTACTTTTCAACATGGGGATCACCCTGGCCTGAGGGAGCCCTGGCATAGGCTGCATGGGGACATGAGCAGGAGGGCACAGATGGTAAGGAGTAGAGCTCTGGAGTCAGATGGCTTCGATCCAAATCTTGGCTTTATTCCTTATTGATTATGTGACCTTGGGTAAGTTCCTGAACTCTGAGGTTTGGTAACTTCATCCATGCAGCATGAGCGATAATATTAATAGTTCTCACCTCTTGGTGTTTTTATAAGAATGAAATGAGATAACTTAAGTGCCTGGTGCACAGTAACCACTCAGTAGATGTTGTTATTATTTAGTAGGAACTCCTGGTAGAGGGAAAAACTATGTGACAAGGTTGCTAGCTTCTACATCTGGATGATTATCCTTCAGCAATCTAGGATTGGGTCTGAATGGACAACACTTTATGTTTAGGTGGCTTTGCGTTTTGATTCACCGGCTGCAGATACTGTACTGACAATGCCTGACTCATGGACCCTGGAATTTCTTCTCCATATGCTGAAGGCTCTGTACTGGACACACCTGAAACTCCCTGCCTAAGAGGATACAAAGTTGGTCTGCACACTCAGCAGGCTGAATGTGCCCTTAGCCAATGACACAGGAGAGCAGATGGATGGATGAGCACCCTGGCTCCCATGCCCTCTTGTTGGGGTGTGATTCTGAGACATTTCTATAATGACCTTGCTAGTCGCCCTGCAAGATTCAGTTCTAGTTGCCCATGGTGGTAACTAGCTGAACAACATACTCCTTATTACCTCCTTTCCATTCTCTATCTCAGGCTCCCATTCTTTTATTCATATAATCTAGGAGCACCTCTTAGGAAAATGAACCATACTGAAGTCCTTCATTATGGGCTGTTTCTGGGAGAACCCAAACCAAGACACTCACTGGCATGTGCCTCTAAACAAGTTCAACACGGGCCAAATGAAGTGCAAGGTCATACAGCTACCTGAATATAATCACAACTGTCTAGACAGCCAGTTCAGGTCCAAGCAGATTTTTGCTTGCTTGAATTATTTGGGTTGGCTTGGCCAGGCAGTCCTGGACTCCCTCCAAAATTCTTCCAGCCCCCGCTTTCCTTTCGTCTCAGAGACTTAACCTCCAAAGCTGGCAGGCCTCAGATGGGAACAACACAGGATTCTGTGAAGGGTGAAATGTGGGCTGCTCCTGTGAGCAAGCACAGGATGGAAATGCAGCTTTTCTCTTGTTCTCAAAATGAAACACCAAGGCCCTCCCGTCTCCTCTGAGTCCACAGATGAGGCTCAAACTGTTAGTTCTCTGGAATCAATGCCACTATCAACGGTGAGATATGAACACAGAGTTGGAAGTATGTATGGGAATGGGAGCAAGTTGTCACCACTTGGAAACAGTAATAGCAGGTCCACCCTGGGATCATTCATATCTGGGCTCCCACGTTACTCTCATGACCATACAGCAGAGCTGATGTGATTCATGCATTTATCATGATGCCCAGGCCCTCTTGAAAAGTCTGCCAGCTGAGCAGATGGAGAAGACCAAATTCATCTCAAATTCAGAGGGGGAGATTTAATGATAGGAGCCCTCTTCTTCATGATAGACACCCTTGAGAAGGATGGAGGAGGAGCCAGGATCTAAGAAATGAGAGGACATGGATTTCAAAAGAAGACAGAAGCCATTGAGGTAGTAAACAAAAGTGAGCATTTATTGAGGGCCTCACACGTGCCAAGCCTTGAGCTAAGTAAGCCTATCATATACATGATTGTATTTATTCCCTCTCCCTTTCTCCCCTTCTTTCTCTCTCTTTTCTCTCTCTCCCTCTCTTTTTCTCTTTTGTACGTATTATCCAAGCTTAGAGATGGGAAAATTGAGATTTAGAGAGAATAAATTTTGTTTTGTCCAATATCACTTGGGAAAAAAGAGAGTAAAAAAGAGAAATGAAGTTTGACCTAGTTGTATCTGACCCTCAATTTGTGTTTTTGTCCATGGCACTCAGAAAGCCTCACTCATTCGAAAACCACGAATTGTGATCCTTCTGGTCCTCTATATTACTGTGTCTGGCAATAGATACTTGGGGGTAAATGTACCCTCTGCTAACTACTGGCATGGAAGATACAAAGATAAATTAAAATGGGCCTTCCTTCCTTATTATCATGTTGACTTTCTTTCTGTGCCTTTTATCACTACATTCAATTATTTAACGAGCTTCTTTCAGAAAGTCATCCAGACTTTGACCTTCCTTTTGACTTCCCAAGTCACCAGGGGATGGGTCCTTACCGCATCCCCTCTGGGAGTGTCACAGCCTCAACCACCTGGTGATCTTTCTGCTGTCAGTTTATTGGGATAAGCTTTTAAAGCATGGCCTCTGCAATGTCACCTGATGGGCAGAAGCTGACATCCATTCTCTCTGCTATCACTGGGACACATAGGGAAAGAGGACAGGATTGGGAAATCGGTGGCCCAGAATCTGGCCTTGCTCTGCCATTTACTCCTGGGTGACCTTTACCAAGTCACTTCTCTTTTGGGGCCTCAGGTTTTCATCTGTAAAATGGAAGAATGGGATTTGGGGCTTGGAGTTTCCTAGGAGTGTTTTATGGGCCACTTTACAGGATTTATTCATTCATTATTCCTTAAGCCCCCAATATGTGCCAAGCATTTTTCTTAGCAACAGGGATTGAGCAGTGAATAAAAGCGGAAAAAGCACCTGCTTTTGCTAAGCTTACTTACTTTCTAATCAGGGAGACCAGCCGGGCATGGTGACTCATGCCTGGAATCCCAGCTCTTTGGGAGGCTGAGGCAGGTGGATCACTTGAGGCCAGGAGTCTGAGACCAGCCTGGTCTGGTCGGTACAAAAATACAAAAATTAACCAGGTGTGGTGGTGCATGCACCTGTGGTCCCGGCTACTTGGGAAGCTCAGGTGAAAGGATCACCTGAGTCCAGGAGGTCAAGGCTGCAGTGAGTTGTGATCATGCCACTGCTCTCCAGCCTGGTGACAGAGTAAGATTCTGTCTCAAAAATCAATAAATAGATAGGTGGATAGATAGATAAGGGAGACCAACAATAACACATAATGTACTTCAGGTAATGGTCAGTGAAGAGAAGAATAGCAAGCTGGGTAAGGACACAGGGAGACAGGGGTGCTATGTTAAATAGCTGGTCAGGGCAGGACTCATGGTGGGGTGATAAAGAGGGACTGGAAGGCGGTGAGGGGCAGAGTCAGGCAGATGGGTAGGGTGGAGTTCTCCAGGTAGAAGGAACAGCCTATGCAAACAGCCTATGCAAAGGTGTGAGCTTCACATATGTAGAAAACAGGAAAGGGGCTAGTGAGGAAAGCAGAGTCATTTATAGTGTGGCAGGAAATACTGTTAGAGACTCAGTGAGTCACGTGATCATAGAGAGCTTGGAAATCCTGTAGGACTGTTGGAACTCACTGGAAGGTTTGAAGAAATACAGTGACAAGACCCGACTTAACATTTAAACATGTAGCAATAGAATGTGGATTATCAAGAGGGAATTAGGGAGATCAGTTAGAAAACTTTTGCAAAACACAGATCAGAGCTGGTGGTGACATGACCAGGGTGAGAACGATGGAAGAGAAATGCTCAGATGTGGAGTCACACTGGCAAGATGTGCTGATAGACGAAATGTGAGGTGAGAGAAAAAGGAGGCAAGGCTTATGGCCTGCAAAGCTAGAAAAAATATGAAAATCTAGGAGGAGGAGCAGGTTTGAGAGGGGAGGTAAGGAGTTTGGTTTTGAACATGTTAAGTTCAATAGCTAGTGGACATGTGATCTAAAGCCTTTGTGAGTCTAGCATGCTGAGAAGCTGTCTGAGCTGGAGAAAGAAATTAGTGCCTCATCAGCATCAAGATGGTGTTTAAATCATGACACTGAGTGAGCTTAAGTAGGAAATAAGTATGCCTAGCAGATGGGGCTGTGGAGTACACCAGCATTAAATGATAGAGAAGGAAGGAGAACCCAGTAAAAGAGGCTGAGAAGGAACAATCTGCAAGATATGAGGAGGACTGAGAAAGGGGCATCCTAAACTAAGGGGACAAGTCTTCAAGGAAGAGGATGTGATGAGCCACTAGCCAGTGCTGCTAACAGGGCAAGAGGGAGGAGGACTGAGAAGTGACCACTGGATTTGGTATCATGCAGACCACTGGGTGCCTTTTAAGTGTGATTTCAGTGAAGTGGAAAGTTGTAAAGAAGGCTAAGTGTGCAGGGCTCTGACCCCTTCCTTGGTCCCTTCCGACCAGAGCTTATACACACACACGCAGGCCATCCAGAGGAATGTAGAGAAAAAATATCTCAAAGTTATGTTTTTTGTTTCAGTGCTTCTTTGTAGAAATTCATGATTTGTTCCCTAATTAGTTAAAAGCATAGGCTTGGCCTCATAGAGTATTGAGAATGTTACAGTAGAAATGAAAAGTAGAAGAAACTTGTCAATGCTCAGTTGAACTTGCGCATGTCAAAGCCTAGATCGTAAATAGTTTAGAAAGCCTGAGACTTTGCTTTGTGAAGCCAAATTTTATCAAAAGAAAATAGATCCTTGATAATCTGGAAGCTGAGAGCAGAATGGAGACTTTCTATCACAATGTGAGTTGTAGAGGATAGAGGGCATTTCAGACCACCTGGTCCACCATCCTTCAGAGACTAGATGAGAGGCAGCTGGGCTAGGGTAGGCTGAAGGAAGAGGTCAGGGTGTGATCTTGAAGGATGTTGCATTAGTCTGCTCTCACACTGCTAATAAAGACATATCTAAGACTAGGTAATTTATAAAGAAAAAGAGATTTAATGGACTCACAATTCCACATGGCTGAGGAGACCTCACAATCATGGTAGAAGGCAAAGGAGGAGCAAAGTCACATCTTACACAGCGGCAGGCGGGAGAGTGTGTGCAGGGAAACTCCCCTTTGTAAAACCATCAGATATCATGAGACTTGTTCACTATCATGACAACAGCATAGGAAAATCCCTACCTCTATGATTTAATTACCCCCAAATGGGTCCCTCCCATGATACATACGGATTATAGGAGCTACAATTCAAGATTTGGGTAGGGACATAGCCAAACCACATCAGATGCCTTTTGGGTTTTAGATAAGAGGACCAAACCTTGCTGGTAAGAGAGGGTACACAGAAAAGCACACAGAGAGAACCAGAGCTCAGAATCCAGAGGCTGGCAGGCACCAGAGAGCTTTGTGGGAGCCAAGCTATAGCCTGCAACTCCTCTGTTTCAATTGCATGAGGTACACATACCACCATCACATGGGAGGGACCACATAGCTCTTCCCATTGCTCTCTGATGAGCTTCTGCCACCACCTATCTTACCATTTCTGTTGAATTTTCCAGCTGAAAAGATTCTTGCTCATGCTCTAAGATTTTGCTGATCTGATCCTCACTACCCCATATGGACACACTGTTTTTTAATGACTCAGGACACTTGTAAATCCTCTGAAACAGTGTGGGTAAGAAGGTGGTGCTCTTGTAATGGGACCAGGAAGTATAGATTGGAAATTCTCCACCAGTAGCACCTGGATTGAGCTGGGCAATGATGAGACCCTCCCCAGTTACACAAGGTTTTATTTGAGAAAATTTTTTTGATCTTAGAAGTGTTTGGGAAGATTTTGGTTTCAGCTTCAACATGTAAAGGTCTTAGAAGTTGTCACTTCCATCCTCACAATAAGAAAAAAGCTGAAAAAACTAAAAAGCAGTAATTTTTCTTAGACCCATGAGAAATCTGAGATTGCAGAGGAGATCACCACGCTGAAATCTGGAGGGTTCTTAGGAAGCCCAAAGACTACAGAAAACACAAAAAAGCTACAGCAAACATTAAATGCAGTCCAACATGTAGCCAGGTTAACATATATCCTCACATTAGAGGCCTACTTACCTTTGCTCCTATTACCTGATACGACAGATTCAGCTTTCTGCAAAGAATTACAAGGCATTCTAAAAGTCAAAAGGAAACACACAGTCTGAAGGGTCAAACTAAGCATCAAAGCCAGACTCAGCTATAACACATAATTTAGGATTATCAGCCAGATGATCAAGGCCAACATCCACGGTGATGTTGAGACGGAGAGTTCCTTGGACCCCTTCGTGGGACTTGTGACAGGGGTGTAGCTCACTTATTCGGCCACTGTGCTCAATCCCCTTGCAGGATGGGGAGCACACAGGTGAGTGGGTGCCAGGGCTGGCACAAGTGCTTTTGGCCTCTTGCCCCATGGTAGCATCTAGGGGTGTGTTACAATTAATGCTCTTTTAGCAGTTGCTGTCCACAGATGGCTAAGTGTTAACAAGCTCAGTGGAAAGTCAGGGCAACAACCTTTTACACTCTGCCCTCTTGGTACTAGGTCCTTGTGCAGTGTCCAGGAAGAATCAGGTCACACAGACTTAAAGTGTGGTGAATGTGGAGGTTTTATTGAGTAATGGAGGTGGCTCTCAGCTCCTCCTGGAGCTGGAAAAGGGATGGTGTGGGAAGATAATCTTCACCTGGAGTTTGGCCATCCCTAGCTGAACTCCTTTCTGACCATTCAGCTGCCTCTTCAACTTACAGATACTTCTTTTCTATCCTTCTCTGCTGTGCTGCTCTGCTCCTCTGCCAGTGGAGTTTGGGTGTTTATGGGGATGGGAAGCATAAGGGGCCAGCGTGGTTTTGGAAAAAGCAGTGTTTAAGCAGGAAAACAGGATGTGAAGTTCTTATTTAGGATGGCAGGCTCAGGCTTGTGGGTGGGGCCTTTGCCGAGGAACTGCCCTCTCCTATTCAGTATTTCTGTCTCTTGTCCGTATCAGTAGCAGATACCCTTGATCTGATGTGATGAAAATGGTAGTTTACTTCTGTGGTCTTTATCCCAAGAACATATCCCTCCAGTCTAATCTGAGGAAAACATTGCCTGTAACCATACTGAGGGACATCCAATGCAATACATGCCCAGTACTCTTCAAAAGTGTCAAAGTCATTAAAAACAAGAAAAGTATAAGAAACTCTATCAAGGGAAACCCAAAATGAGATGACTATTAAATTAATGTGATATCCTAGATGGAATCCTAGAATAGAAAAATACCTTAGGTAAAAACTAAGGAAATCTGAATGACATGAACTTTAGTTAATAATAGTTTATGAATATTGGTTAATTGTAACGAATGTACCATAACAATGTAAGATTTTAAAATTGGGAAAATAGGTGTGGGGTATATGAGTACTCTCTGTACTATCTTTACAATTTTTCTTTAAATCTAAAACAGTTCTAATATTAAGATTTATTCAAAGAAAAAAATGTTTGACAGTACCTGAGCTATTCATCACCATGGTGTCTGTAGCTTTAATAAACTCAGTTTTGTTTTCTTTTTTTTGGTTTTAACTGTTCAATCTAGGGAACCCAGAGGCCCAACTTATTTCTTGGTCCACTGTATAAATACAAAAAACAGAAACCCTGGGTGAAAAATATGGCAGGATGTGAGCAAGAATGAAAAGCCTGTCAGAACTGAATTTCAAGAGGCAGAAAATGGGGATGCTTCAGAGCACAGCCTCTGCTATTAATTAGCTGGGTGACGTTAAGCAAGTTATTCAACCCCTCTTGGCCTCAGTTTTCCCATCTATGAAATGGTGATAATAACAAGAGTCTCTAGCTCTCATAAGACCATTATTGGGATTACACGATACGATATATGATGCTTGCAACAGTCTCTTGGGACATGGAAAGTACTATATATCTATATCTATATAGTATATGATATAGATATATGATATATTACATATAGATATATATGATATGTTATATGTCATATAGTCACATTGCTATATATCAAAACAAATAAACAAAAGGTAATTATCTGAAATTAGCAGTCTATGTGGAAGCAGTAGGGCCTGTGGCCACAATATGGTAGTTATTGTACTATCTGTATTTCCATTAAGAAAAAAACAAAAAGCACAAATAAATCCCCATGACTTTCTTTTCTGAACATCTATTTTGAAATGGAGTTTTGCTATGTTATCCAGGCTGGCCTCAAACTCCCAGTCTCAAGTCTTGCCTCAGTCTCCCATGTAGCTAGGAATACAGGCACACACCATCACACCCAGCTTAAATTCCTGTGGTTTTCCTGAACATTTATTTACTACAAAGTGAGCAAATTTTATTTGTCTGGCATTGCACTAATCACTTTGCATATATTTAATGCATTTAGTTAAATACATGCAAAGCTCTCAGTTTCTGATACTTTCATTTCTTTTTCCTTTTTTTAACAACTAGGAATGTTTATTCAGCCCATACTGAACCTACCTGGACTGCTCCCTGAAGCTGAACTGCTCCAAAATGCCCATCCTTCCCTGGTTCAAGCAGATCCTGCAGCTGAACCATGAGGCTACCAAGGGAAGATGTGTTTTCAGCTTCATTCTGTCATAATCCAACAGTAGCATTTTTTGAGGAAAGCTTATTTTCAGGCTCCTGTGTCCTCTCCTCTTCTCCTTGAGCCACTTTTGCCTCTCGTATCCTAGGAATGAAGTGTCACAGCCGATGGAGTTGCCCAGATTACATCCTGATGATGTGTGGGGCTCAGAAAGCTGGAAATGAAAAGCAGGGCGGAATGACTTTGTCTGCCCAGTGTCTCTTCCTGACAAGACTGTCGCCTGTCACTGTGGCCATTTTTCCAACCGTGAGCCTCAGCTGAGAATCTTCCATGCTCAGGTGTAAATTTATTTTCCTAAGGTGAAGGCCTGGTCTTGGTGTCTGGAAAGCAATTTGCATGTTCATGGTGCCTAAAGCTATCCAGTGGAAAAATAAGTCACCATCAAGTAATAAGACCAGACTATTGGGTGTCTCATATCCTGGCTGCAAATGCAGATGCCGAAGAGTTCAGAAAAGATTTCAACACAGGCAGCATTGTTGGAATAAATGACAGTTGCCCATGGTGACTTAGGCGTCAACACCTATTTGGATGTGTGAGATATGGTGTTTTAAAATTAAGTTTCATTATTTATTGATGTACCTGGTACTTCCAATATGGCTGATGGGGGAGATGAATTCTAGGAGCACCATAGCAGCAGATTGCTTAATTCTCTGTCATGCTGTTATTTATCTTCCTAAGACTGGACCAACAAATGGTCCCAATTCTTAACTAATTTTATTCTACTTGAAGGAGCAACGCTGGTATTTCTTAATGACTGTTATGGCACGGATTCATAGCAAAGTCCATTTAATTTCGCTTCCTAATTTCTACAATATCTACTCTTTCCATCACCACCTCAGCGCCTATCTCAGGCTCTCCACAGATTCTTTTTCTGCGCTAATGCAATCTTTTCCTTATTAGTCTTTTCTGTGGTTGGCCTCACGACTGTCCTCAACCCAATGCATTCTTCTTGTTGCATCCAAAGTGACATTTTACAGATACATCAGAAATATATACTAATAGTTCATTTATTTAATTAATAGACCCTGATACCTTTTAAGATGTAGGAAGATCTTTCTTTGGCAGGTCTTTCTTTGCTGAGTAAACTGATGGGAATGAAAGCACTAGAATAGCGCTCAACTGTTCTGCGTGAGAAAGGGGAAGAGAGAGGGAGTTGGGGAGCCGGAAAGCATGGTTCCTGAGCAAAGACCTAGAGTCAGAAGAAATGATAGGCTTGGCAGGGAGAGGACCCAGAGAAAGATGGGGACTCAGCTGGCAGCCAAAGGAGGTACTGAGGAACAGGGACTCGAGGAGTGTCATTCTGTACACCCTGAAATCTGACCTCCTCCCCAGTCTGACACATAAAACTTCAACTTTCTGTAGCAATGTAGAAATCTCTACATTGTATAAATGTAGAGAAAATCTTCATTTTTCACTAATGTTTTGTTGACGGGTTGTTCTTTTGGGGAAATGTGTGGAAGCACCATGTCATGCTATAAGAATGGCATGAGGCAGACCAACACCAAGATAGGATACAGAGTTGACCGATCTGCGTAAGGCACACATCCAATCCCTGCTTCTCCAACAAAGTCTCCTGTGGATACCCATCCTCCACAGGGGCCAGAAACATTTTAGCATGGAATACCAGATCCTTCCTGATCTGGTCTATACATATCTGTCCAACTGCATCTTGTAAGTACCTCTTTTCAGTCACACGTGCACACACACACACACACACACACACACACAGAGAGAGAGAGAGAGAGAGAGAGAGAGGCCCTTTATACCCTAGAGCAACACAAGGACTGCCAAGAGAGTATATGCTATTTCACCCTGCTAGAGTATTCTTTCCTTGCTCTTATTCAGTTGGAAAATGCCTCCTTCTCCTCCCTCAAGCAGATATAGGTGCTCTTTCCTCTGGGCTCTCAATTTACCTTGAAAAGCATACACTTCTGTTTTATCATCATACTGTTTTGTCATTGTATATTCACATGCCCAACTCCCTAACATGACCATAATCTCCTTGAAGCCACGTGTGGTTTTATCTCCATGGAATACTTCTAGTACCTACCAAAGGCTTAGGCATTTAGTCTGATGTTTGGTGAGTACATTTACCTTCTATGGCTTATAAATGTTATAGAGAACCTACCAAAGAAAAACTAACTGACAAGAGGAAAGGAAAAATTCTCATTGGTCTTCTAAAAAGTTACCCAATATTTATGGTTTCTCTCATCACGAAGGCTGTTACTTTGGTTGTCCTCAATAAACCATGACTCCCAACATCCCAACTCTTGTGCCAGCCTTCCCAACATTGCCTCTGGTCCTGGCCATGTTAGCTTTGGCCATTGGAATATTGGCAAGGATGAAGATGGTGGATGCTTGATAGGTGCTTGTACCTTGGATTTGTCCACTTGGAGTGCTCTTTCTTGGAACACAGATGCCATGTTCCATGGATGTCCAAGAAGCCATGTGAAGAAAAACCAATGCCCTGGATGATAGTCCAAGGTGAGCATCCAGCTGAAGACCACCGCCAACTTCTAGGCATGTGACTGAGGACATCTGAACCTTCCAGCCCTCCCAGGACCCCAGTCATTATACCCAAAGCAGAGGAACCACATAATCAATCTACACAAATGTGAAAAGTACATTGTTGTTGTTTTAAGGTACTAAATTTTCAGTTGGTTTTCTATGCAGCAATAGAAAACAAAAATATCCCTCTGATTAACATCTGTAATTATAGTTGGGAGTTAGTACTTCCCAACTTCATTTACAAGTATCTAATATCTAAAATAACATGATCTTGAATTAGGTTTGTATCACAGATTAGATTCCCCAAGAAGCATGCTATGAGACGATGCTTAGCACATAAATTGTTTATTAAGGAGCGTTTTTGGGTTCAACACCTGAGGAAGGAAAGGGAAGTAAACAGGAGAAGTTAGAAGGAAAAGCTGGGTTGTGATGCTGGCCCAGTGTTAGCCTTGACCCCTCAGGGAGCTCTCAAGCTAGAACGATTCTTCCAAGTTGTCTCCACTTGCACCAAGAGGGCCAAGCCATTACACTCCCACACTGAGCAGTACTCAGATGTGGGCCATCCTGGGAAGGGGTGGGATCTTGAATGCAGTTGGGCAATCTGTAGCTGAAGGCTGTCCGCCAAAAGCAGTCCAAGCCAATGGAACAACAAGTTCTTCCACTAAAAGTGGCTCAGGGCAGTGCATTCCAATGTCCACTACAGCAAGCAAGACATTATTATTGCCATTTGACAGGTGAGGAAACAGGTACAAAGAGGGGAGGTGAATTATTGTCTCAAGGCTGTGACAGCCTCAACGTAGAGAGAAAACAAAGAATAAACTCAAAAGCAAGTGCTAACTCTGCCCTATGCCTTTATCTCTCATAGACCAACACCCTTTCCTCACATAAATTTTGTCATTCTTGAGCTCTTTTCATGACTACTCTAAAGCACATTTCTGAATTATCTATTTTGCTTCCAATCTGTTCATTATCAATGCTCACAGTCATCAAAATCATCCTTGGCTAAAACTATTGTATGTCTCTCTTAAAAGCCATATTATAGGCATATATTAAGTAAGTTTAACTGTGTTGGTAAAACGTCAATGCCCATGGAGAAAAATGAATCCTCCTTTACAAAAGAACAATTACAATTGCCAAAAATATTCTGTAACTCATTTATAAATTGGAGATGTTATGGTGGAAGGCTTTTATTAATCAATGCATCTCTGGATTGAGATTATTGGCACATTGTAAATGATCCCTGGGGAGAGAGGTGTGGGTCCAATCAGTAAAGGGGGTGAATTCTCACAGGAGAAAAGCAAGTGACAGGGGGTTGGGCTGTTTAGGTGGTAGTTCCTGCATGACCATAGTCCCTCTTTCCCTATTGGCATCCTCATTTTCTAGTATGTCAAGACGGATTTGGACGCTTTGAAAAAAAAAAGAACATTATAGAAAGAGCAGGCTCAAGAATCACAGTCCAATCCTGGGCACAACTACATGGAGCAGCTATAAAGGTTTTATATTAGCCAAGGTTCTCCAGAGAAACAGAGCCAATAGGATGGGTGGATGAATGGATAGATGGATGGATGGATAGATGGATGGATGGATGGATAGATAGATGTTGGTAAATACATAGATAATGATGGGTAGATAGGTAGATGTTGGTAAATACATAGATACTGATGGATAGATAGATGGATAGACAGATAGGTTTAGTATGAGAAATTAGCTCACATAATTATGGAGGAGGAAAAAATCCCATGACCTGCCAACTATAAGCTGAAGACCTAGAAATCATGGTTGTATAGTTAAGTCCAAGTCCAAGGCCCTAAGAACCAGGGGACCCAAACCCAATTGTGTATGTCTCAGTCCAAGGGCAGGAAAAGAACAATGTCCCCGATCAGTCGATCAGGAAAAGGGAACAAATTCTCCTTTCCCCACCTTTCATTCTATTCAGGCCCTCATGACTTGGATGATGTCACCCACTTTGGGGAGGGTAATCTGCTTTACAGAGTTTACCAATTCAAATGCTAATCTCCTCCCTCACATACATGCCCAGAAACAGTATTTAGCCAAATATCTGGGTACCCCATGATTCAGTCAAGTTAACACATAAAATTTACCTTCACAGATTTCACCCAAGCTGAACCTGAGCCCCAGACTGTAGATGTACATGTGTGGATACACATATGTGTAGGCCTGTGTAGCATCATATGTTTTATGCATACTATTAATATTTTTCTGTATATTCACTATTCATTTGTTCATTCAAAAATATTTTAAAGTACCTTCTATTACTTAAGTTCTGGCTGGGTATTAAACAGTGAACGAGACAAATATGATCTCTACCCAAAGCTTATGTCATCACATTTTACAAAACAACTAAATCCTACAGACGAATAAAGCAGTGATAAATAACTGATAAATGCTATGGAAAGGAAAAGATACATCATAGCGATTTTATACTTGAAAAATTTACCCCTTAGGTCTAGGGCCTACACTTGCACTATTTAAACTTTTATGTTTTTCTAGTTCAATAAAAAATTAACATTTGGTATTTAAATGCATATTTAGGGAAACAATGATCCAATGACTCCTCAGTTAACTATTCCTAAAGGAAGTTTACTACTCAAATCATGAGATCCTATCCCTATCCTCCTAGGGACAGTACGTACCAAGCACAGGAAGGTTACTCAAAACTTACTAAAAAGGGACAAAAAGGAGAGTTGGAAATCCCAACCAACTCTCCTCCAAAGATTCTATTTCAAACCTAACTTTCCTGGCACTCTGCCAAACAAAACGTATAAACACCCTGATACAAAAGGAGCAGCTTCTATTGTCTAATTCCCTGCATGGATAAGCTGGTCGCCAGCTCTATAAATATTTAATAAGAACCGAGCTCAACTAGACCGATTAATGACTCTTTGAAAGTATTTTTATTATGAAGTAGTATTAGATACATGTAAAAGAATGCATGAAACTTTGCTTCTAGCCCCTGAATCTTGTGAGTTATTTGAATCACACTCTGCCCTCTGTTAATGGAGTTTTCTGTTTCTTGCAATGAAAGGAACTTTGAGCATAAGATGTAACTAAAGAAAGTGGAATAACAACATCAATATCTAGCAGTTTTGGAGCACACCTTATGAGCTAGTTACCGTGCTATGGGATGCTCATGCTTCCTTTTATCAATCTTCCCCAAACCTTTGATGAGGTAGGTATATTATCCTCTTCCTCTTTTTTTCTTAAAATTTTTTGCTTGTTTGTTTTTGTAACAGCTTTATTGGGATACAATTTACACACCATACGATTCATCCATTTAAAGTGTACAGTTCAATGGATTTTTTGCACATTCATAGAGTTGTGCAATTATCAATGTAAATTTTAGAATATTTTTAATTACTACAAAAAAACCCTATATAACCTTTAGCTATTGCTTTGCTTTGAATGTGGTGTCTCTCAAAACTTTATTAATATGTTGAAACTTAATACTCAATAAGGTGGTAATAAGAGGAGGGCATTTTGGGAAGTGATTAAGTCACAAGGACTCCACCCTTATGAACGGATTAACACCGGTATAAAATTGGCTTCAGAGAGAGTTGCCCCTCTGCCTTCCACCTGCCACTATATGAGGACACAGCAGCAAGGTGCCATCTTGGAAGCAGAGAACAGCCCTCACCAGACGCCCATGTTGGTGGCCTCAGAACTGTAAGAAGTAAATTTTTGTTCTTTATAAATTACCCAATCTGTGGAATTTTGTTATAGCAGCATAATTAGACTAAGACAGCTGTTATGCCTAATCCCTCATTATTTCCCTGTTACCACACTACCATGAATCCACCTTCTATCACTATACATTTTCCAACTCTAGACATTTCATATAAACAAAATCATACAAAATCTGGTCTTTTGTGTCTAGCTTCATTCATGTGCTGTAGCATGTTTTCAAGTTTTAGTCATGCTGTAGTATGTAGCATGTAGATAATGCATACTTCATTTCTTTGTATGACTGAGTGATATTCCATTGTGTGTATACATCACACTTTGTTTACCCATCATCAGTTGATGGACATTTGTTTCCACCCTTTGGCTGTTACAAATCATGTTGCTATGAATAACGGTATACAAGTTTTTGTGTTAACATGTATTTTAAAAAATTATCTTGGGCGTATACCTGAAGTAGAAATACTGGGTCAAATGGTAACTCTATGTTTAAACATTTTTAGGAATGGTCACACTGTTTTCCAAAGCGACTGAAGAAACTGATACCACAGAAAAGTAAGGATGAAATCCTCTGGCCACCCCAAATTTAAAGGACCTTTAAAGATAAATAACTGACAGTGGAAATGGAAAAAGAGCAATTGGAAGTGGCAGGAGAAGGAAAAACCATTATCGTACAACTGGTGGCAAGAAGGAATGTCAAAAACATCAGTGTGAAAATAATTGCAGCAAAAAGGTAAATCCCAGTAATTACTGAAAAGAGTTATTTAGAATGTGGCCAATGGAAGGTACATGGTATTCTTAGAAGTCTCATGGACAAGTGGTGAGTGAGATTGTCATGGGTGACAGAGCAAATGTTACATAAGGAGGTAAAGGCAGCATGATTTTGAAATTCAGGTGATGGAAGGAAAAGAGTAGGAATCCTTCATCTTTGGATAGAGAAGGCTCAAGAAGGTCTGTGGAGGCAAGAAGCTGGAGTGATTAAGATACTGTACAATGAGGTAAAGTGATGTATTGGAAAAGCTAAAGAGGGAATAGCTTCCTAAGTGTTAATGAATGGCTGAGCTTCGTACACAGAGAGAAATCTATTTCTCTGTGGCCAGAGATGGAAGGAGAGATAAGAATGACTGGGGGATACATTCTGGTCTGATCACATCTTCCAGAGTTAACATGTTGATTAGGCTTAGAAGTCCTAAGAAGACACTAGGACACAAGCTGTTCTCCTTTCCTCTCTGCAGGAGGAAGGTGATCTCTGGGCTCCTACTCCCATTTGAAAGACACATCTGATAGTCCAACCCCCACTATGCCCTCACAGTAATTTCCAGTGCAATAGATAAGAAGTCAATGAGTGGTAAGAGTGGCTTTTTAGCCTACCTCACCCATTCAAGGAAGGCTTAATCCTTGAGTCAAATCCTAGAGTTTGAAGTGAGATTTTCTTTTGTATTTTCTGAGTTTCTCTGTGCATTCATTATAGCCCTCATGGAAGCTGGATTTTTCCTGAGAGGTAAATATAGATTCCTGAGCTACAAGAAACCAGCTTGGAGAATTCTTCTGAACTGTCATTAATCATGCTTGTTTCTTGGTGTATTTATTATATATTACATTTTTTTCTTTAACGTCCCAAAAAGCCTTTCTAATTGAGAAGCCAGGAAATAGTTCATTGTTTCTTAAAAGTGGAAGTGATAGTGCTTTCTTACGGTAAGTCTGGGCCATTCCAGTTGAAAGTACTGATTTTTAAAGCCTGTTGGGGTTTTCCTCAGAGGAGAAGTAGAAATCTCATTGCATCTACTAGCAGCACACTAACCGCAGCCCCCGGCTGATATCAGAGGCATTTTAATAAAATCCAGCATAGAAATGCAGATTTTGTTACACTGACTCCAACTGATAATTAACTACAAACGTTTGACAATCTCAGAAAAAAATGTTTGGCATGACTACGTGTGGTTTAAAATCTAGATTACAAATTCTGGGGGTGGTAAGGGGGGGAGAAAGATGTACTTTCAAGTAAAATGAGAACCTTTGCTGTGAACTGTTAGGACACCTCCTGGGCCCCAGTGAGGGCCACTTTAGAGCAGCTGCAGCCACTTAGACCAGGTCTGCATCTTCCCTCTGCAGAGAAATGATGGCCTATCCCAGGGTTCCTTGCGGTTCTGAATGTGGTCCTGAATGTAGTCCAGAGACAAGAAAATGTCCCTTTGCCTAATTAACCTCCTCTGTTTCTATGGCCCTTTTACATTTTCCAGGGAGGTTTGCATCCAACGAAGCTCTTGTTATTGCTTTGATCACAGCCGATTGGAGAGGCCAGACAGGTGTTTTTACCAGAGGTCCATAGAGATCTCAGCGTTTTTCCAAGTCATATAGTGAGCTTGGGTAGGAGAAAGACGGTTCCAAGTTTCTCGACAACATTGTCTGGAAATGTATTCATCAGACCGTATCTAGTGAGCAGAGCTTAAAAAGCAATTGCTCCCTTTTGTGTGTGCCTTTAAGGATGAGAGACTAACAGAATAGCTTGAGTATCTATGGGGCAGGAGGAGGTTTTATTTGAAAGACACATCCCATATTGCTAGTACCTACAATACCAATGTTGGTTTCTTTTAGAGACCCCAGGTTCTCCAGCCTACTGGAGTTACCCCGTCCTGTGATATCTAAATAGAAACTGCTCGAATTCTCATCACAGAAGTGGGAACTGTACTGTGTCTACCCAATCCCTCACATCCGCAGGAATTCCCCAGGTACTTACGAGTTGCCTGGTGACTCCAGGTTTCTACTGAATTCTCCATTTCCTGATGTCTCCTTGTAAAGCTCTTCCTGTCTACCACCCTATGTCCACCAAGTGAAACTTTTCCCTGAGTTTTCCAAAGTCTTCACCATACAAGGAAATTATGTATAGTATAATTTAAGTGGAGATTTTGGGGTGATGCCCAAGAGCAATTGCCAAAAGCAATATAAAGGTGAACAGCTATTCCCCTGACCACATAGCCCTGCTAGTCCAAAGGACAGCTTTCTGTGAACTTAAAAAGAGTGCAACCTTCAAGGTCTTTATTATCATCTTGTTAAAAGAAAAACCTTAGACAAATTAAATTTAACAAAGTTTAGTTTAGCAAAGAATGATTTGTGAATCAGTCAGCCCCCAAACCAGAATAGGTTCAGAGGCTACAACATAGCCACAGAATGAAAGAGGACTTATAGACAGAAAAAGGAAGGAAGGTACAGAAATAGCTGATTTGTTTTAGCCTAGTGTTCGGCTTATTTGAACACAATTTAAACAGTTGGCTGTCTTTGATTGACCAAAACTTGGTGATTTGGCGCAAGAATAGGTTACAGATTGCTTATACCTCCAATTAGATTACAGTTCTCTATGTATGGAGAAACATTTACGCTGAATGTAGACTATATAAGGAGGCAGCTTTAGGCTAAACTTAATTTAACAATTACCGCAACTTTAGGTGTTGATTCATTCTGTCACCATCATAAATGTACTTTTTGTTCTCCAGTCCCACTGAGAAATAGCAGGACAATGGGTTTTGTGTGGTAGGAACAAGGACATCAGGCAATTTTTTCAAAGGATTAGCTTAGAGGAGACCTCCTGTGCTGCAGTTAAACAAAACCTGGTCTGTTTTAGAAACTATCTGCTTCCTTAAAGTTTCAATTTATTATGTCACATTTAGCATAAGTGACTCCATTTTGGTTTGGTCTGGTCTGCTGGGGCCTAGTGCATGAGCTCAATACAAAATAATGGCCTTTTGTAATTTTGTTTAACAATTTGCTGAGAAATTGTTCTAGTAGTTATGTGAACCAGGAGGCCAGTATTACCAATATTTCTCCCTGGAGTTCTCCAGTGCACAACTGACACAGCTGGGAGCAGTGGCCATTCCTCCCACAGGGAGCTTCTCCCTGGCCACCCTTTCTTCTCAGGGCCCAGGTTTCCTAAATTTTCACCACACTCTCTCTCTCTTTCCCCACCCCTTCCTTCCATTAATCTCCCTTAGTTCCTTCTATTCTAGGTTTCTTTACTCACTTGCTTTTGAGGTTCCTTGGAGACATTTGTAATTCTTATGCAGAGTATTTAATTTTCTACTTCTCTCCCCTACTCATCCCATCTCGGCCCAAGGTTTACCTTTTCTCATCTGAAATGGCCCATCCTGACATTTTACTATTAATTCCCTGAGGACTTCTATCAGCTTTTTCCAAAAGCTTCTCTCCACCTCTTGCCATATTTTTAAACAAGAGAAACATTTGGTTAGACTCTTTGTTACAATCCCCATAGAAACTTCTATCTCTCCTTTAAAAATCTTTATATTACAAACTTGGCATGTAGTGGATGCCCATAAATATTTGCTGAAGAAATATTTATGAAGGAATGTATAATGCTATGTTGTTTTTGTTTTTTAGAATATATTAGACTGTGAATTAATAATATTAGAATTCACGCCAATAGTTTTGTGTTTTACATTTAAGTCTTTAATCCATCTTGAGTTAATTCTTGTATATGATGTAAGGAAGGGGTCCAGTTTCAATTTTCTGCATATGGTTAGCCAGTTTTCCCAGCACCATTTATTAAATAAAGAATCCTTTCCCCATTGTTCCCCATTGCTTGTTTTTGTCAGGTTTTTCAAAGATCAGATGGTTGTAGATATATGGTTTTATTTATGAGATCTCTATTCTGTTCCATTGGTCTATGTGTCTGTTTTTGTACCAGTACCATGCTGTTTTGGTTACTGTAACCTTGTAGTATATTTTGAAGTCAAGTAGCATGACGTCTCCAGCTTTTTTTTTTTCTATAGGATCACCTTGACTATACGGGCTCTTTTTTGGTTCCACATAAATTTTAAAGTACTTTTTTTCTAATTCTGTGAAGAATGTCAAATGAGAACACATGGACACAGGGAGGGGAGCAACACACACTGGGGCCTGGCCAGAGGGGTTGGGGGTGGGGAGGGCATTAGGATAAATAGCTAATACATGTGGGGCTTAATATCTAGGTGACGGGTTGATAGGTGCAGCAAACCACCACAGCACACATTTACCTATGTGACAAACCTGCACATCCTGCACATGTATCTTGGAACTTAAAATTAAATTAAATTTAATATAATAATAATAATAATAATAACATCAGAATTCTTGGTGTATGTTTAGCAAAGTACCCAGATCATAGTGGGTGCTCAGAAGGTATTCATTAAATTAATATTCATCAACAAGTTAACCAGTTTTGTACCTAACCCAGTGGAATCTGCTAAGCTAACCATCATGAGAAATAATGCATGGCTAATTCATTTATTCATGGAATGAAATTATTTAAAAATTTTTAAAAACCTCTAGAATGTTAGACCTTTTAAAAGAGATTGATTTTTAAGGACATTATTCTCATTTTTTTCCCACAGAGCACTATGAAACAGGTAGTACCTACCTCTCCCCCTGCCACCCCACTTTTCAGATGAGAAAACTGAGGCCTGGTGAGATTGAAGCAACTCTGTTAGGTTCACACATCCAGTAAATGATAGAACAAGAACTTGAACATAAATCTACTAATGCCAAGTCTTCTACATTTTCTGCTCCATTACAGCTTCTCCAATTCAGAAGGAGAGGACTGTGATTCCAAAGTTCCCTTTGCAATGTAGATGTTTTAAAAAATATGTTTTTATAAAAACGTTAAATGCATTACTCAATACCAATGCAAGCTTTCAGTCTAGAATCCAGACCATTAAGTGTGCAGCAGCACAGCGTACTTTGAAAGAGGCCTCATGAAAACACAAAGTTGAAATTGTCTCTAAGGATTTTAGCTAAGTAAACTGAATCTAGCGGGGAAAATAAAATATTTTCCCAGAGCTTCACAGAAGTGGAAAGTGAAAGATTGAGAGCTTGTGAGAAATAACAGATAGTTTAAAAAAACGTTGATTAGAAATAGAAGAATGGTATACGTAGAAGGATTTTTTTAATGAATAAATAAAAATGGTACAACATTTGAAATATTTTTTAGAATCGTATGATTTGAGGACTGAAAGGGACCAGAAAAAGCATCTAAAACTCTCTTTTTGTAAAAAGGAACAACATTTTTAGTCACAACCAGGACCAGCTATATAATCAGTGCAAAATGAAATTGTGAGGCCCCTGGTTTAAAAAAAATATGAAGATTTCAAGATGATGATAGCACATCACTCAACCAAGGGAGTACAGGGTCCTATGTGACTACACAGTTCACACATTGATAAAGCCAGTCCTGGTCACAATATTATTAACCCCGACATTTTACATGTCACTTGACAGTTTGCCTAGCCTTTTCACAATCTAGTCTGAGTTTTATAATAGCTGAGTAGAGTACAGCAAGAATTGTTTTCATTGTAAAACATGTCCACACAAGAATACGTTTACCAACCATGACATTCTGGTTGACTAAATGACCCCATGCCTCTTGCATGGTTTATGTTTTACCTCATGGTATTAGCAGTTTCTATCAGATTAAAAGGGAAGCAGTTAAGTTAATTTGCTCATGGATAGTCATTCAACAAACTCTTTAGCATCTACTATGAGCGGAGCACTTTGGTAAGCATTTGAGACATCGAATTGGAATTTCACAATAACTTAGTGAAGGAGGTGAATTACCATGCCTAATATTCAGATGAGCATGCTAAAAATCAGAGACGCAAAGTTAGTTAGTCAAGGTCACAGATTAGTACTGAAATAATTAGGATTAGAATGTAGGGGCCAGACTATTCTGTGATACTCTTTGAAAAAGTATTAACATCACAAAAATTAGCCGGGTATGGTGGCGCACACCTGTAACACCAGCTACTCAGGAGGCTGAGGCAGGAGAATCACTTGAACCTGGGAGGTGGAGGTTGCAGTGAACTGAGATCATGCCACTGCATTCCAGCCTGGGCAACAGAGCAAGACTCTGTCTCAAAAAAAAATATTAACGTCTCTAAAATGAGATAAAATATAACATCAATTAATTAATTTGTCTGCCAAGGAAATTAAAGCCAAATCAAACAGTAAATGACTATTTTCTCTTTTCTACCTCCTCTTCTGCTACAGTTTCTAGAGTAGAAAACAAGAAATATAAAGATGAAAGTTTCATACATTTTAGGGGACTGCTTTATAATTGAATTAAAAGTAAATTAATTGACCTGAACTTTGCCCTCGAGGCCAAGACACGGATTGCTCATTGAATACGCATGGGCTCACCCACTTCACCGCTGCCTTGCAAGTCCAGCAAAGCCATATGACTCTTCCTGGCCAGTGGACTATAAACAAAAGTAACAAGTGTCATTTCTAGGCTGAGGTAGTTAAAAGCTCCTTTTTCACTGGCTCTATCTTTCCTAAACTCGGTGACCTCAGGAGCCATGTGTTGAGACACTGGAATCATAAGATAAAAGCATGTTGGCTCTCTGAATCACCACCTGGAAAGGAGTTTCCTGGAGAGTCACCAGGCTTGGTTAAGCACTTTATGTGACCAAAATAAATTTTCATGTGAAAGCCACTGCAGTCTGGGAGTGTGTTAGTGCAGCATAGCTTAACATCACCCTGACTACTAGTCTCACATCTACAATATTTCTCTCCTTCTGGTTTGGTTCTCCTTCCCTATCTTTTGACCCTCAGTGACTATAATTAACATATATAAAAGCTGTCAAAACCCCTGCTTAAGCTGGTTTTTGTTTCTCCCGAAACCCCTAACAGCCCTGCCAGACTCTGCTATTCTCAAAGGCTGAGGCCTCAAGTCTGATTTTACATTAAAGACACGCAAGCATGACCCAAAAGGTGGAAAAACTTAAGAACATCAAGAGTCAGGGGCTCCGTTAATCACTGGGCCTTGCTCCTAGAAACGAATTTCAGAAAAAGGGTGGTGAGCACTGAAATGATCAGAAGATGATTGTCTCTCTTACTAACCCAGATAGTTGTTTTCAGGAAAATTTTAAAAGGGAAAATATTTCAGCTGCTTGGTTTTGTTTGTTTGTTTGTTTGTTAGCCAGAATGGTGCAGGAAAAAATGAGAACCTCCCTGCACGACCGTACAGCTCACATTTAAATCGCAATTTAAACAGTTATTTTTGAAAGCAAGTTGACATGTGGTGTGATTATCACATAAGTAATGAAACTGACTTATCCCAAAAACATATAGACAGCATGAGTTTTCATAAGGAAAAGTGATCCTTTTCAGAGGCTGAGAACTTTGGTCAAAGAAGTTCCTCCCAACAGCCTCTATGGTAAGTGCTCTTATTCCTGGATCTGCGTATTCATTGTAACAAATTTTGGGTGGTGTCTAAGTTAGCTCAGGCTGCCATTGCAAAATACCATAGACTGGGTGACTTAAACAACAGTTATGTTTTCACAGTTCTGGAGGCTGGAAGTCCATGATGAGGGTGCTGAAAGTCCAGATCTGGGAGCCAGCATGATCAGGTTCTGGTGAGGGCTCCCTTCTTGGTTTGAACCAAGTCCCTCCCATGAACCAAGTCCTGCATTAGGTGGTGAGAGCATGGGATGAATCAGGTGTGGACTGTTGGCAGGGACATGTGTCTTCCTCCATGTGGAAGGAGTTCTACTGGTGGGAAAAAGTTGGCATCTCTTCACCCCTTTACTCCACCCTTAAAGAGGATGAGGGATAGGTGAATGGTTAATTTGGAATACTTGATATGAGAATAGTCCACTTGCAAAGACTCTAATGGGTTTATAGATGGCTGCCATCGTGCTGTATACTCACATGACCCCTTCTTCATGTGTGCATGGAGAGAGAGAAAAAATAAGCTCTCTGGTGCCTCTTCTTGCACGGGCACTACTCCCATCATGAGGATTCCACCCCCATGACCTCATCTAAACCTAATTACCTCCCAGAAGTCCCATCTCCAGATATCACATTGGGGGTTAGGGATTCAACATAAGAATCATGAATTTGGGGTGGGGAGAGGGACACAACTGAGTCCATAGCAGGTGGGAAACATGACTTAAGGATCAGAACTGCCCCTTGCTAGCAACCTTCCCAAGGACAAGTAAGCTCATTTCTGTGAGCAGACGGAGGTTCCTGAAACAACACAGGTGAAAGGTAAGTGGTCCTGAATTGGGATGATGTCAGTGAAAGGGGAGATGGGTTGAGATGGAATATTCATGGCTTGCGGTCAAAGTGAAAAACGTTTAACATGACCACCCAGGTTGGAAGCCTGGTGTTAGGAGAAGGTTGCTGCCATTTACCCAAACTGGAAAGCCAGAAGAAAGAAGCAGTTTGGGGAGGAGGAGGATAAAGGGCTTTGGCAGCATGCTCACCTTGGGATCATCATGCGTTTGTGTGGGAATGTTCCAATGTCAGGGAAATATTAAAATGCCACTTGTAAAGAAGACCGTGGCCAGGTGTGATAACTTATGCCTGTAATCCCAACACTTTGAGAGGCTGAGGCAGGAAGGTCATTGAGCCTAGGAATTCGAGACCAGCCTGGGCAACATAGACCTCATCTCTATTTAAAAAAGAAAAAAAAAAGAATAAAAAAATTAAAAAAGAAAAATATGGAAAAAAAAGAAGAGTGCATCAGCCAGGCTTGGGGAGGAAGGGTAGAAATAGAGTCTGCACATGACTAATTTCATAAGTGGTCACTTTACTACTAAGCTAAAGTTCCCTATGGGTAGACAAAATTCTTATACAAGCAATGACTTCTGGGTACTAAAGCTTTGTGATACTTACAACAACTAGGCACTTGTGGGCACAGCTGGCTAATTGCCCTTCCATGGCGAAGACAGCTGGAACAGAACTTCTTTACAGCATCACTTGGACACACAATTATTAACCACCATAATTTTTCCACATACACCAAGTGCCCAGGCAAGAAAATGTACCTGTGGGAGGATTAGGGGAAATACACTGGAAACTTGGCTCAAAAAAAGAAAGAAAATAGAAGGAAAGAAGTAAGAGGTACAAGCAAGAGGCTGTAACCAGATTCCTGAAAGAAGTGAGAAACAGGGGAAAACAGAAATGAACCAACAATCGTGGAGCTCTTTCCTTGCTCCAGGGCGAGTGCCCAAAGGACAGTCCCTCAACTCTGTCGAGTGGTAAAAAAGTCCAGTCCGGAAATGAGTTCAAGAAGGCATGCTGGTTCAGCTGGGTGCAATGGCTCATGCCTGTAATCCTAGCGCTTTGGGAGGCTGAGGCGGGTGCACCACATGAGGTCAGGAGTTCAAGAGCAGTCTGGCCAACAATGAGTGAAACCCTGTCTCTACTATAAATACAAAAGTTAGCTGGACATGGCGGGTGGCACAAACCTGTAATCCCAGCTACTCAGGTGGCTGAGGCAGGAGAATCGCTTGAACCCAAGAGGCAGAGATTGCAGTGAGCCGAGATCGTGCCACTGCACTCTAGCCTGGGCAACAGAATGAGACTCTGCCAAAAAAAAAAAAAAGGCAAAGCCATGCTGGTTCTTACAGGATAGGGAAGCATGTGTTTTGTTAGGGACACATCCCATTTAGATGAGCATTAGAGGAGTCCATTTTTCATGAAAACTGAGGCTCCAAAAAGTTAATGAGTTGCCTAAAGAAACAGTGTGATCACTAGGGCTCTATTGGTTGCATGTGACAGAAGCCAAGTCCAAACAGGTTCAAGAATAACAAAAACAACAACAAAATAGTGGCTCATAATAGAAAACCACAGGTGCAGAGGCTCATCCAGCTCCTTTCCTGGACCCAGGTGCCCCATCTGTGCCCTGTCTTTAATGCTGCTTTGTTCTGTGTTGCTGCACCTTCTGGAAGCCTGTCCTCCATGAGGAGGAAAGATGGCCCCAGAAGCCACAGTCTGCCATCGTCCTTCCACCTTGCAGCTCATGGCATCCCCTGAGGGATCCTGATTGGCCCAGCTTGATTGCCTTGGGCCAGTTAGCACAACAGGTAGAATCGGAATGGTGAGCTCTGATCACATGCCTGCTGCTGTGGTGAGGCAAATGCAGCCACCACATGATTATTATGCCCACCAGAATCACCTGTAGTATGGAGGGATATTTCCACAATGAATTATATGGGCCCCGTCCCCTTAAAAAAGGGACACACACAATCCATGTCCTCTACACACATTTTTGGAAGTTGCAGAGTTTTGAGCTGCAAGCCCAGGCTGCGTTCTGAAGTTTTGTGTCTTTCTACCTTGCAAAGTGCCCATCCCACATACCTCTGATGAATGAGAACAGAAAGAAGATTTAATGGCAGTGCAAATGAAAGGAAAAGCAGAAATCATCCTGGGAAGCCAAAACACCAAAGAAGAAAAGAAGAGGAAGCAAGAGAAGCAGGATGATGAGAGACTGTGGGAAAAAATAAAACCAGGGTTGGGAAAAAAAAGCACCAAGGGGCCATCCTGCCGCCTTCAATCCCTCCTCTGGAATCCCTGCCAGAAGCTGTTGCTGTTTTTCAGAAAGCTTTTTCCCTTCCTCCTTGTTAAGAAGCTGAGAGCCAAATGCCCCATTAATCTTTCAAAAGGCCACGTTGGCTTTTTGGGACAGAGCCCTGCGCGTTTGGCTTGCCTCCCTCATGTTCATTTTCCTTCCCAAAAGCAGGGGGACTTGGCAGGCCAAACCAGCTACCCATTTAGGACCACAGGGACCTGTGTGGCGCTGTGGTGTGGTCTTACCTGGGAAGATAGTGGTCAGCCCTGCACCTCAAGGATTCTCCTCCCATCTGCTTAATTCAGCTCCATATGACCACATTCTCATTTTTCAGGCCCATTTGCAGTGTGAGAAACTCGGTGGACAAAAATAAACCCAGAGCTCCATATGCCACCACCCCATCAGGCAGCTGTTGTACACCTGGTACAACGCAGGGTGTAGTTGGGGATACTAGGAAGCTCTTTCTCCTAGCAGAGCTACAGTTGAGGTGAGTGAGCATAAAAGAGACAAACGGGGCCAGGCACAGTGGCTCAAGCCTGTAATCCCAGCACTTTGGGAGGCCGAGGCGGGCAGATCACGAGGTCAAGAGATCGAGACCATCCTGGCCAACACGGTGAAACCCCATCTCTACTAAAAATACAAAAATTAGCTGGGCATGGTGGCGTGCACCTGTAGTCCCAGCTACTCGGGAGGCTGAGGCAGGAGAATTGCTTGAACCCGGGAGGTGGACCTTGCAGTGAGCCGAGATTGTGCCACTGCACTCTAGCCTGGCGCCTGGCGACAGAGTGAGACTCTGTCTCAAAAAAAAAAAGAAAGAGAGAGACAAAAGGACTAAAGAGTAACATGGCACAGCAGTGTTGTAACCAAAACAAACAAAACAATGTAAGACATGACACAAAAGAGATCGTTTTGTCTTCCTGAGAGCCTTCCATGAACCAAGTTCTGCATTAGGTGGTGAGGGCATAGGGGTGAATCAGGTGTGGACAGTTGGTAGGGACACATGTCTTCACCACACCACAGGGAAGTTTCCCCATGATATTTCCTCCATGTGGAAGGAGTTCCACTGGTGGGAAAAAACTGGCATCTCTTCACCCCTTTATACTACCTTTAAAGAGGCTGAGGGATAGGTGAACGGTCAATTTGGAATAAGCGATGTGTGAATAGCCCACTTGCAAAGACCTTAACGGGAAATGCTTATCTCAGCTTCATGTTTTGTTCTTTGCAGTTGCTTTGCCAGCTAAGGAGACTACTTTTGTGAGCTGAATTGTGTCTCCTCCTCCCTTGCAAATTTCTAAGCTCAGTATTAAACCCCCATACCTTAGCATGTGACCGTATTTGGAGATAGGGTTTTTAAAGGAGTAATTAAGGTTGAATAAGGTCATTGGAATAGGCTTTAGTCCAATGTAACTAAGTGGTGTCCTTATAAGAAGAGGAGATTAGGACACAGACACACACAGAGTCCCTCTCTGACCATGTAAAGATACAAATAGAAGATGACCATCTACAAGCCAAACAGAGAGGCTTCCGAAGAAATCACCTGCGATGACACCTTGACCCTAGACTTTAGCCTCTGAAACTGTAAGAACAGAAAGCTTTGTTGTTTAAGCCACACAGTCTGATGTTTGTGATGGCCATCCTAGAAAAAGAATAATATACCTACTCTAGCTGGAGTCAGAGCCTATGGCCAGATAAACCTGTACACTTGGCTGAGCAGGTCTGCCCCCTACTCATCCCCCACTGCCTCTACACTTCATGAGGATCACTGTTTCAGTCCTGTGTTGTGTGGATTAAGTTAATAATAATGGTAAGAGTTTGGCCTCCATCTGTCTTCCTTTTTGTCTTATTTCTTGTTTTGTTCAGTTGTTGGGTGAAGAAGCAGGAATACTTTTTATCAGTTTCCTTGAAAAATGTCGGTGGTAGAATTCTCACCTGCCACATGGGAGGTCCAGGTATGTTTCCTGGCCAATGCACGCTTAATTTGCTGGGTGCAGTGGCCGAGGTGGGTGGATCTCCTGAGGTCGGGAGATTGAGACCAGCCTGACCAACATGGAGAAACCCTGTTTCTACTAAAAATACAAAAAATTAGCCAGACTTGGTGGCACATGCCTGTAATCCCAGCTACTTGGGAGACTGAGGCAGAAGAATCACTTGAATCCCCAGGAGGTGGAGGTTGTGGTGAGCTGAGATCACAACATTTTACTCTAGCCTGGGCAACAAGTGTAAAACTTCATCAAAAAAAAAAAAAAAAAAAAAAGACATCTCCAGATTGGACTATAGCAGTCAGAAGAAAAGTTATGGCAGTCGCAAATAACCACCAAATCTCAGTGGCTTAACAAGACAGCACATGATTCCTTGCTCGCATTCTGTTATCAGTCTATCATGGTGAAACTTGGATTCTACTCATCCAACACAGCTCGGCAGGGAGACTCTGCTCACCCCAGCCAGTCAGTCACTTGGAGGCACTGTCTTATGATAAGGATCCATGACTGCTGTGGCGGCAGGAACGGGAGATGGTGAATTGCACCCTGGCTCTGAAGCCTCTCCCTAGAAATGACACACATCACTTCCCATCGTATTTTATTGACCAAGCAAGTTATATGATCACAGCTAGCATTAAAAGGGTAGGAAAGTGTAATCTTATTCTATGTCCAGAAGGAGGAGATCTGGGAATATTTGTGAACGGCTCTAATGACCACCACATGAACCATAGTCTCTGCCTGAAAGAGTGACAGCTTAGAGAAGGAGAATGAGTAATTGTACAAAGATTGTCATTCTTATGTGAAGAAATTGCCCTACTTATGTGTGTGTGCATGACCCACCTGAAGGTGCTCAGATAAGCAAGTTACTCCCCTAAGGAGTGAGGCCTCAGAAATGATGGCCCCTGCATCTGCTTACTCAGTAAAGAAGCATTTGCTAAGCACCTGTGAATATGCCAGGCACTGTCTGAACCCTGCAGGGTGTGGGGCATCCCTGACTTCCCACCACCTTAATGCCAGTAGATTTCCCCAATCATTGTTACAGCAAAAATGTCTTCAAAGATTTTTAGTCTAAAGTAGGGTAGAATTATGGCAGAAATATCTTTTTTGGTTGTTGACATTTCGTGATAGGAAAAAACATGCAAGTTGGGAGGGAAGAGGTGGGAGAAACATTCATTTTATAGCATGTTAGATGAGAGAAAGCATTTGGGGACAAAGGAAAGGCAATAGGTTTCCACCTTGATGATCTAAAAGTAAGTCATGACGGGCACTTAGAATGATCATCATCAGAGTTGTTAGGAACCTCAGAAAAATAAGTCCAAGTCCCTAATATTTTAGGTAAACAACAGGGACCTGATGATTGTAGAGACTTTTTTTGATTTTTATGGCTACATACTAGGCATATATAATGATGGGATACGTGAGACATTTAGATACAGGCATACAGTGCATAACAATCACATCAGGGTAAACGGGTATCCATCACTGAAAACATTTATCTTTTCTTTGTGTTACAAACATTCCCATTATTCTCTTTTAGTTATTTTAAAAATGTATAATAAATTATTACTGAATGTAGTCACCCTGTTGTACTAACAGATACTAAATCTTATTTATTTTATCTAACTATATTTTTGCCCATTAATCATCTCATTTCCGTATCACAACCCCAACTAGTCTTCCCAGCCTCTGGTAACCATCATTCTACTCTCTATGGAGACTTTTTTTAAAAAAACAAGACTTCAGGTAGAGAAAGAAAAGGCATCTTTCTTCTTCTTCACTGTGCAAATCACAACATCCTCTGTCTTAAGCAGCTCTGACCACTATGGTAAAATTCCATAGACTGAGTGGCTTATAAAAAAACAGAAACATATTTCTCACTGTCATGGAGGCTGGAAGTCCAAGATCAAAGTGGCAGCAGGGTTGAGTTCTGGTGAGAGGCTTCTTCTTGGTTGCAAAAGCCTACCTACTTCTATGTCCTCACATGGTGGAAAGAAGACAAGACAATTAGTTCTCTGGGGCCTCTTTTTCAAGGGCACTAATCCCGTTAATGGAGGATCCTGATGACCTAATCATCTCCCAAAGGCCCATCCTAATACCATCACATTGGGGGTTCGGATTCAAACATATTAATTTTGGGAGAACACAAACATTCCTTCCATTGCATTCTCCCTCCAACACTGACTCCTACAACTCATACTGCACCTACCATTAAATCCACTACTTTGAATTTGGATGGGTAGTAGCAAGAGGGACTGGGGGGGGAGCAGAGAGCTAAAAGGGGGCATAAGGAAGAGAAAAGCTGAGACAGTCGGTACTTGCACAGTAGGCACTTCTCTTTTAGATGTGGAAATTGAAGTCAGCGGAAAAAATTTTTTTAAAAGGTAGAACAGTGGACTTCTGACCCAAGCACAGACTGTACACATCAGACAATTTGGAAAGCACCTAGCAGTCAGTGTGGAGGAGAATCTCTGATGCAAATACCAAGCAGTAGTATTGTTACTGTTTATATTTATAGTGTAGTTTCTAAAACCAGCAGCCAAAGAGTTCAGCGGAACTATTTGACAGTGAAGGCAGGAAATCAACTTGTCAGCATCATCAAAACTCTGTTGGTTTCCTCTTCCTATTTTAGGCTGACAACATGGTTTTTGAAAGGATGAGAAAGCACTTAGAGCCATTAGGTACTCCAGATGCTATATCACCTGCTCCAAGATTTCAGCTGAGACTTGCAAATTTGTTTCATCTAAATTTCTTAAGCTAGTTTCAAGCTTGGTCCCTGAGGCAGAATTGAAGACTATAAAAATAACCCCCGGTACAACTGTCAGGCTGGAAGACAGATGCTGCCGGCAGAAGCTATTTCCACAGTTAGAGCTGCTTCTACTTTGGGGCTGCCCCAGAATTTCCGGAAATGATTAAGGAGATCTGAGGGACTGCAGAGATTCAGCAGGAGCAGTTTTTTTTTCATTTCCCTGAAGTATGTTTTGGGTATGTTGGTGGGTGGTGGGAAGGGTTTGTGGGACAGTTTCCAATGGCACCAGGAACCAAGGAGTCAGCTCCCAAGTTAGTGCTGCCTGGTGTGAGAATACTCCACGGCTCCGTCTGCATGGACAGGCCTGGGGTTGAGTGGACAGGTGGCTGGGAAACATCACAACTCCCTCTGCCTTGCTCTGCGAGCAGGCACACACCTGCAGCTCAGGAAAGAAGTCCGGTAGCTATTTCCATCTTCCTTGGAGTGACAAGTGTTCATGTCCCATGTGCAACTGTAATCTACAAACATGTCAAGTGGTGTGTGTGAGTGTGTGTGTGTGGGGGGGGTGGGTGTGTGATGGGAGAGACAGCTTCTATCATCTGAGGACATTTTGTTCCAACTTTGGCTTTACTTTGTTCTTGTGTCAAAATGTATTGTTTAAATCTTCACACACCACCTGGTGAAGATTTATCCCCTAATCTTAGGGACCTTCTGAAAAGTAACATATCAGTAATTTAGAGAATGTATTGTGAGCCCTTGATCCAAAGAGCAGAAGTCTGACTCCTTCCTTGTCATCTATCCTCTCTTCTCCAGTAGCTTGCTGCTGGTCCACTGATGATTCTCACCTGCAGGCCTCAGCCCACCCAATTTCTGCCTGGATCTTATACCTGGGCCTGCATACCCCTGGCAGGATTGCTTCCCCCAGGGGTCTGTGCTGAGGTACAAGATCACCAGACCTATGTAGGGCAAATGAAAGAAGTACAGCCAGGCAGGATCTGAACTGTATTGACCAGGGAGGAAAAGTCAAAACTGTAGAAGCGGCTCCAAGCATCAAGTTTGGTGAAGGATGAGGTGAGGTGTCAACAGCGAGAGGCATGAGCAGAATAGAAGGAAGAAGGAAGCAGAACCCAAGGCAGCTTGATGCAGGTTGACCATAAGAGAGGACATGAAATGGATGGAGGTGTCAGAGGTCCATTTCTACTTGATGAGACAAATCCTCAAGGAGGTAGGAGGGAGCAGGTGACTGGTAAACCAATCCCTTCCAGAAGCAGCCGCATCAACAGCCTCCATCTTGCTCTTGAAGGGTTTGGAGTTGAGTCAGCCTCCCAGTCCCAGGACTCGGGGACATGACTATGACTGTTCAGCTCCCATGAAGACCCTCTGACTCTCCTGGCTGCCAAGTAAATCAAAGACTTTTCTGCTGGAAGCAAGCTCTGATATTCAAATCTTAGCTCTCCCAGTGGCCAGGTGGACCCAGGCCATGGGATGTTCTTCTCTCTAAACAACCCCTCTGATTCTGAGCCTTTGTGCTTAGTGTCCAGCAACTCCAGCCAACCTCAACAGGTCCCTCCTCCAAAACCCAACTCCCCCCTTCCCTGGGGACTGGATTTTACATTTGATGACCTGACCTCTGGGAAGTGTCTTTCTGTATAATTTCAGGTTGAGAGTCTTTGGCTCCATCTCAATGATTCCTGAATAAATGGCAAGAATTTCCTGCATCTGTTCCTCACTCTTCTGTTGGGCAGCTTCCAGAATGCAATAAAATCATTACATAGTCATCTACAAGGCCTGAGTATCCTTTCAGAGGCTGGCTTTTAATTAGTAACCTCACCCATACTGGATTTATTGAGTAGATTTTTCCCCATTCTCCTCCATCCACACGTTGCTGAAAGTTTAGGTTGCCTTGGGCCCAAGCCCATCCAGGTGAAGTAATTTATAGCCTCCTTTCATCTACTTCTGTTTGTAAGCCCAGGCTCCAAGCCTCCTGAGAGCTATATGTTTTTATTATTTTATGGATAGTAGAATGAGTTAAGTTCTAGCTGTCTGGGGTTCCTTCTTTGTGAAATCCAGGTATCTCAGTTGTAGACTGTGGAGAGGGTAACAAGTCAGATTAAATTTTAAGTAGTATCCACATGCTAGCACCTGGAGAGTGTGCCGGTAACTACAACTGAGAAAGTCATACAAGGAGAACTTCCCAGCAGGCACTCGCTGCCTTAAAATATAGAGCCATTCTGGAATGTTCATTATTCTACCTCCTTACTCAACGCATCATTTCACAGGGCTCAGGAATCTATAGGAAGTTTAACACACACTCCCTAAATCCAAAGAGCCCTATAGGAACCTCAAAAAGGGAAAATAGTCCATGGAATAAGGCAGATATATATCTGCTTCTGGCCTGTGTGTGGAGGATGACATTAGGCCCCGAGATTACCTTCCTGTGATGGCTACCCCTTAGGTTCTTATGGTTCATGAATCCATAAAATCTATTGTGGCAGAGTTTGAGGAATGGGATAATGGAATAACTCCAGCTGTAAATTTACCTCTCTCTCTGCTCACTCAATTATGTAGAAATAGACTATCAGCCAAGCTCAGCTCTTCAGAATATGACCCCAAACCAGCGACTACCACAAAGATACATGTACAATCACTTTATAGGTATGGATTCCATTTCCTCAGTAAATTTATTGTTGTTTTTTTTTCCAGAATAGGTGAGAGTCTCATTTATTTCGTCTAGAGACACATCTGCCATGTTGCCCAATGCACAACTGGCAGGAAATAGAGATTTTTCTGGATGATAACAGCAGAGTTAAAATGCTTCTTTTGGTAATATCCACCTATTAAAAAATGTCAGTGGTCCACTCAACTGAAGCCATCCAGAAAAAGTTTTCCCCTTCCACAGAATAGCCTTTGCTTTTTAAAAGTAATCCTATTCATTTCTGTATACAGACAATGTAATTTCCTTTGAAACATTTGAAAGCAGCAGTCACGTGGACTTTAGAGTAAGACAGGCCAGGATGGAATCCCAGTCAGGCTTCTCTGTGACCTGGAGCTCCTGCAGCCCATTAACCTTCCTTTAATTGTTTTTAATGCTGAGATCGCAACCAGAAAGCCGTAGAGCTATTGAGAGGAGCTAACACAGGTAATCTTGCCCCAGGAAGATTCGACGATCCCTTGTGCTTGTTGAATTTAAGCAAAGTGAACCAGATCTTAATCCCAGCATATTTTAATTCCAAGTTTGGTTTGTTCCCCCCTGATGAGTTACCACCAACCCCAATCAGATTGACAGAAAATGCTCTTTGGTTACTTATTCTTCCAAATATCCTTTCCTTCTCTTTACAAAATATAATAATACATCTGGGACCTATTATATGGCGGTATATATTTCGGTATATGTTTCTGCTAATGCTTTAGTAAACAGAAACCGTATGAATGTTGACTGCTCAAATACAGTAGCCGCTAGTCAGCCTCAAGTGAGGCTGAGTATGAAGTTAAACATTGCAAGAGTGAAAATAAGTGGGTCAATCCAAAGTGGAGCACTATCCCCAGCTGCATCTGAATCACTTTTTATAATTCATGTAATGCTCTTAACATAATGCTATCCTGCTTAGAATAAAGGAAATTTTAAGAGTCTATGATGTTCTTATTTATATCAAAGGCAAGTTTATCAGTTAGCAATGCTTCTGGCTGTTAATATCAGTACATTTAACTAATAGTGGGCTAACCAAACAGAAGAGTATTTCATTGTTGTTTTCCTATTTTCTTAAACAGAAACTTAGGTCAAGGGTCAGCACCTCTGTGATTTTCTTAGTCCTTTCCTCGTAGAAAGCTGCCCCAGCTCTAGGCATCAAGTTCAAAACCAACTGAAGAGCCAAGGAGTAAGGAGACAGGATCAGCCAAGGGCCACACAGATTTTCTTTTTAAGTCAGAAAAGCCAGACTCTTCCCATAAACACTGAAAAGGGGGAAACACTAAACATTTCAGGGCCAAAACTATGTAAACGCACCCCTATTTACAAGGGAGATTAGAAAAGTGAGGTTGCATCTATCCCAGCCTCCGTAGTGGAGGAAGACAAGAAAGAAAGGGGTGGGCATGGGTGTTGGGTTAGCCAATCTCTAGTGTCTTTCATCATGAGTCTTATATAAGCCTTTGAGGGCTGAGGCCTATTGCAAATCTCCCTAAACTAACTCTGAAAAACAACAAAGGCATCAGGCTATGGACAAAAGAAGAACTTTGGAATAGGCTCACAAAAGTTTAGATCCTGGCTCAGTCACTTAATGAGTTGAATAGCCTTCTCTTTGAACCTCTACTCCCTCACCTGTAATAATCTTATCTCACAGGGTTATTTTGAAGATGAATTGAAAGAATATAAAAGCATCTCTTTTTAATGCTGATTATCCTTCTGTCCATGTATATTATAGTAAAGATAATGGTGGAGGGTGGTGGTAGTGATGGCATGGGAGTCATTCTGCTGGGTACCTAGGCTTTCAGACAATGTTCCAAGAAAATCACGAGAAATAAATAAGTCGAGGAGTAGTATAAGAGCCAGTTCTGTCCTATTCAGAAAAGCCAGGCCCACTAGTCAATGATAACCTAGCCTTTTCTTCTTTGATCCTTCTTTCATGTAGGTCATTATTTCACACACAACCTCACTGAGTCTCACTCACCTTTGAATCTCCAGCATGTGGCACACAGTGGTAGGTCCTCAGGGAATGTTTAATGAACAGGTGAATCTCCCAGAAGGGAAGATTAATTGGAAAAAAAAGGAAGTTGGAATTCAACCAAATGTATTTAATAAAGACAAAGTTGTTTAGGGAATTATCCAGCAGCTATTTAATAATAACTAGATAAAGAATTCTAAGAGGAATATTCTAAGAGGAATTTCAGAAGATCTAAAAAGGATGTGGTGGAAGCATACTTTTTAGATCTTCTGAAATTGTCATAGATCTACTAGGGATGAAAAACAAAATCCGTGGGCTGTATTTGCAAAAAAGGTGGGCAATAAGGCATACTCTTAAACCATAAAAATACAGTGGGTGAGAGAAAAATGCCAATAACCACAAACCCTGCATTGATTCACTATCTGTGCTGAAGGAGCAAAGGAATCCACAGGACGACCAAGGACCTGAGAACAGAAGCTCAGACATGGCATGGGTGTTCTCTGAGAAGCACAGAGGGGCAGGCTGGGAATAGCAGCTGACACTGACAAGGACTTGGCTCACTGGAATAGGGGTAAATACAAGGGACCTACAGTAAGGACTGAAAATCCTGAAGTGGTCTACCCCCTATGAAATCTTGAAACTGGCAACCAGTTCTGCCTTTCAGGACAGGATCCCACACTGAGGAAAAAATGCTGGGAGTGAACTCAAATCTAGCAAGATCAAGACAAGAGTGACAAGGCAAGGAAATGTTTAGGTAAAAGTAGAGGAGAGTAAAAAAAATCAAATAGGAAATTTTATAAATTTCATTTATCTTCATATTTTCAATACCACATGAAAATTACAGAAGAGTGAGTTCTATAAAGTTAGAAATATTATATAAATAGAACCACCTTCTAAAAATTAGCAGAACTCAATTCTGCTAATTTTCTGCAGAAAACAATGGAGGTCAATTCTACAAAAAGTTATTTTAAGAGAAAAGACTGAGACATATGTAACATCCCCAAGGACAATGAAAACTTGCCAGAAAGACTTGCCATAGAAGAGATCAAAACTATATTATTTTAAAACGAGTAAAAGACATTAAGAAAAGTGTACAAGACACATAAGAATAAAATCAATCAGAATTAGAAAAACTCAGAACTGGAAAAGATAATTCAAAATAAAATAATAAAATATTTTAGAAATGAGAACTAAACTATAAGAAACACACAACAAATAAACACCACATGGTGCCTTCAGAGAAGGTAGGAAAAATGAGAAACTTTTAAGAAATCAAAACCAAATGGAAAGCTGAAAAATACTCAAGAGAACATGACAAACATTGAAGACAGGTAAAGAAGATCCAATATATGAACAGCAGGAGTCCCCTATCAAGAAAACTAAAACTACGGAGGAGAATAAGTTCTAAAAACTATAATTCTAGAAAATTTTCTAAAATTAAATAACATTCAAAACTACATATTGAAAGAAAATATTGTGTACCTGAGAATAAAAACAGACTAAACAATAATGAGAAACATTCTAGTAAAATTGCTTCTTCCAGCAGCAGATGGCTTTGGCTTCATATAAGAAATGAGACCTGGGCAAGGGAGAGTTTTCTGCTTGTCTCATGGTGTCAACTGATCATCACCAGGCACTCCCACAGGGTCCAGAGTGGATAGACTGCTCATAGCAATTCTGTGCTGCCTTTGAACGTTCACAAACCCTGCTCTCCTTCACCGTGGAGAAGCATGTTCTCAGGTCTCCTACTTTCCCCCAACTTTCTCACAAGTACTCAGTGGAGGCCCATGGAGAAGAGCTGTTGAGTACACACAGACTTCCGCTATGTCTGGGGGTCCCAGCAGTTCTACACCACCATACTAGCCCAGACTTAACATTTAAGAAGTTGATACACTTTTGATTGATTTTACCTACTTTTATAACTGCCTCTTCCTCCTCCCACATTCTGTCAAAAGTAAAACATTTTGAATGTTCCATTCCTTCTCAGAGGGGATAACCAGTCTGGAATTCAGTTTATCTCAGGTTTCTGAGATTTCTGTTGGACTAAAATAAGATTTTGTAGATGCCATGACTTTGTTGTTGTTTTAAGGGTGGGAATAATCTTTTTTTTTTTTTTTTTTGAGACGGAGTTTCGCTCTTGTTACTCAGGCTGGAGTGCAATGGCGCGATCTCGGCTCACCGCAACCTCCGCCTCCTGGGTTCAGCCAATTCTCCTGCCTCAGCCTCCTGAGTAGCTGGGATTACAGGCACGCACCACCATGCCCAGCTAATTTTTTGTATTTTTAGTAGAGACGGGGTTTCACCATGTTGACCAGGATGGTCTCGATCTCTTGACCTCGTGATCCACCCACCTCGGCCTCCCAAAGTGCTGGGAATAATCTTTTATGGCCTTCTCCATCTTAAATAAAAGTGAAACTCCAACTTTTTTAGAAAGCTATTTTTAGTAATTATAATTGGTAGTGGCAGTCTGAGTACTGTTATTCTGACTATCGTAAGCATAGTGTGGGATAAAGCAAGTGAGCAATAATGGGATAGTTTAATTCTCTCCTTCACTGTGTCCTCCCAAGGTATTTGGCATGGAAAAATCAGATACATATACGACATGGAAGGGATAATTAAAATCCTGCAGCTCTGAATTTGAATTGGAAACACTACTACAAACTTGTGATTGATACATATAAATATTTTTCTTAGTTCTATCTACTAAAACACCTAGAAACAATGACTAATCAAGTTATAATAAGCATCTGTAGTGCCTAAATTATGATCTTTAGATATTGTTTCCTACAAGAAACTAGGGTTTTTTGGAGAAATTGCTGATTCCAAGCCTGTGGCAAGAAGTATAATGGCAGCAGGTGTTTGTGTGTGTGTGTGTGTGTGTGTGTGTGTGTGTGTGTGTGTGTCTGCAAGTGTGTAGCTGGGGAAGTGAACCTAGGACATCTTATACTACCAAATAGAAAAATGCTACTAAAGACTATGGGCATGTCAAAATGGCTCAGCAGCCAATCTTAAGAGCTTTCTACTGGCCAAAGATGGAACACTTTGAGTTCAATAAAGATATGAAATGCACTGTAGGGAAACAATCCATTATCTTGAAAACAGGTAGGTAATGAGAAGGAATCAAGCATTTGTCCCAACTTTTATATATAAACAACACAACTTGGTAACAAAACACTAGATGAGGGAAGCATCTCTTTATACATTATTCCAGCTTAAAAGTAAATGTGAAATAGAATTAGAATGTCACCATTTTTAAGCCTCAATGGCTGTGATGTCACAAAAAGAGAGACAGCCGATTACATGCCATCTAATGAAATAAGATGCCATTTCCTGTGATCTTGTGACAATAACTGAGTCAATGTTTTGTTGGTCTGGATCCAGAGGCTGTGATTTGCAGGTAACACAGAGGTCAGAGAAACATATACACATGGTGTATTCATGTGCACGATGAGTACACAATCAGCAAAATACAGACAGTGCGAAATTCTACAAGTTAAACCACCATGGATCTTCAACAAATAAATTATAAGCAAGAACAAGGGATGGAGGGAAAATCAGTAGATTAAAAGAAAATTAAAAACAACAAATTTTTAAAAAGTGAATAACAATACACAGTGCTAAGGATGTGCACTTGAGTTAAAAAAATAGAAAGAAACATAAGGAAGTGATCACTATAATAGTCAGGATAGTGGTTATTTTTGGAGAGAGGGAGGTGACATGTTCTGGGAGACCTCACAAATGTCTATTTCTAATCTGAGTGGGTGTTAGTCTTATAATTCACTACCTGTTTGTTTTGTATGACTTTTTATGTCTGTTTTATTTTATAATAAAAGTTTTTAAAAACCTGTTTGACTTTAGCAAAACTTCTTGATCTCATCCCCAAAATGGTGAATTGCATATATCCATGTGTAAAAATGAAATACAACTTTAAAAATTGTTTGAAAAAAAATAGGCAGGATGTAAGAATATATTTTAGATTGAGTTATATTTCCCTAAGTGCCTTTATTAAAACCCATTTCACAAAATCTTTTCCTTCCTTTAAAAATCCTTTCAGAAGATTCTATGCACCTTTCTTCTAGACTTGGCAAGCTAAATAGCTAGAAAGTATTTCCTTTCTGAAGTCCAAGGAACATGCAGTCCTCCATATAATAAAAATATATGCATTAAGGCTTCCAATTCTTCACTCTTTTCTTTCATTTTAGAGGGGAAAATATGTGCAGAAATGCACATATAAAAAAGCTCTGTGAATGCTGTAATAGAAATGTAGAAGTGACATTAAAAAGGAAGCCTTCTTCATGCAACATGCAAAAGATAATGTCTTTTTCAGCAAGAGTTAGAGGGTAATAGAGTTTTAACAAAAGTTTAAACACATTAAAGGATTTCATTTGCCATCTGAGCTGAAATTTCAAAGCCCAAATGTAAACCCAATATAGGGATTTTATCAGTGATTGAACTTGCTGACTTCTGAAAGGGGATCCCAGGACTTCCTAAGTCTTTTGAAGTTCCATTCTGCTTTGTCTTCAAATGTCTTGACATAATCAGGCCATTGATGCCTTGTGCTGTCCTGTGAACGCAAGCATTTGCCCACAACTTCATTTCAGGGCTGGAGACAAGGGGAGGTTCAGCTCCCTTTGACACTGGGTCGGCTGGTCAGGAAGTTCTCAAGTGTGCAGCAATGTGAACTTTTGGCAGAACAGCTGCCCAGTGGGATGCCAGTGCTTTCAATTCCCATCAATTCAGGGCTTCAAAGGCTGGGGGCATCTGTACCCAGTGACCTGTGTGGCTGGCCTGAAACATCTCTTTCCCATGGGATGGTGGGGGTGGAGGGGCCACACTGACATGCCTGACATGACTTCATTTCTCAAACTTGAGAGCCAGGATATGTGTGAGACCCACTAAGACCAACAAGTTCACCCCCGGGTTACACACTGATCACTGAAGGATCACCTGCTTTTAGAAGCTTGACTTTTCATTCACACTGATTATGATGGCAATGCTGGCACACACCATGTGTGCACATTGTTCCTTTAAATGATTTCAACAACTACATAGTAATTATTCTTTCAGAAGAGAACAATTCGCCCAAGATCACACATATAATTAGTGGAAGCACTGGGATTTGAACTCAGACAGCTCAGGCACCCTGGGTCTGTTTCTTTAACCACCAAACTATAGTGCCTGTGGCTGGAGAATATACATAGACATAGCCCTGTACAGGGTACTGATGATTATAACTACTGTTTACTCAACCTCTCAATGTACTGGACACTAGACCAAACTTTACAAATACTTCATTTAATCATACATAGGTAGATGGAGAAATAGGTAGAGATATGTGTCGTAATACACTTAAATACTGATAGAGATACAAATTCCAGTATATATAGACAACAACATAGATATATAAAGGCCTAATTATTAGAGCCAGACTCTACTTAGACTCCCTAAGTTTAATCCCAGCTCCACATAAGCAGTTTGACCTTGAGCAATTGATGTAGCAGCCCTGGTCCACAGTCTACTCATCCAAAAACACCTCCCTTACAGGATACAGTGAGGATTCAATGAAATAATATATGTAAAGCATATATGGTTCCTGACAAAGGATAGACTTCCAATAAGTTAGATATTACTATTATTATTATATACATACAATACATAATAATATAAAAGAGTATGTTATCCTTATTACTATTAGATAGACAAATGATCTACTTCCTAAAACAATTCAGAAAGCTTGGTAAAGAAAAGTGTCCTCCAAATTTACCAGGGTCAAAGATTAAAAACAAAATTATGCTGAGCTGATTCATTTTCCAAGCAGATCAATATTTTGGTGATAAAGCACCAAAGTAAATTGATGAGGCTACAGCCGAAAATAAGCCTGAGTCCCCTCATGGTGCACAAAAGCACTGCTCTGAGCGGGACAGGGGCTAACACTCCGGGCAGCGAGCACTGAACTCGCGGTACCATAACAGGTGATGTCTATCTGAGGACACAAAAAGGCCCGGTAACACACTCATCACAATCACTCTTTCAGCCCCTGGATGCTGGTCCCTCTACAGTCAAATCTATTTCTGTCCTCATGGGCCCTGCAAAATGATTTAGTATCCAAATCCCATTTGGTGTTCAAATTATACATCCTCACGCAAGGTGGACTTGACGGAATGATAATGCAAGCATCGGCAGAGTGTATTGAGTCAGTGCTTTGGAGCAAGTGCCGTGTTAGACACCAGATGACCACTCTCTCTCTTGATCTTCCTGACCGTATGCACCAGCATTATGATTCCCTTGAGGTCCCGTATCTACTGAGTAGAAGAGGAGCCCTCAAGCTCATATGCATCCACTGTTAGGGCTCATACTGTTAATTCCTACATTCCACTCCATTCTTGTTCATTTCCAAAGCCTTGTAAATTATATTTCTCCCTTCACCACCAATCCTACTTAAGGAAAGTTATCAGTCTAAGACAGTTGCTTCTAAGGGAATTAATTACTAAAAAAGAATAGCTTATACCTCCATTTTCTCTCTCGTCTGTGTACCCATAGTTCTTGGTATATAGCTTCAGTATAGCAGGGAGCTGAACATTGTCTATCTCTACCATTAGACAGTGACTCTTTGAAGGCAAGAACCTTGTCTTATTCATCTTTCTAACCCTAGGACTTAGCATGGTGCCTGGCATATAGCAGGCCCTTAATAAATATTTGCAGGCAGAATAGATGAATGGGTGGATAGTTGGATGCATACATGAGTAAATTATTCAAATGACCTCATTTTTTTGTTGTTGTTGAAAAGTCTCCACTGAGTCTCAGGTTCTTAAACACCAAGAAGTGGTTGAGTTACTACAACAGTTGGCACAATATCTGATACAGAATTGGTGCTCAATACATTTTATTGAATGAAAAATATTAACACATAATTTAGTCCTTAAGGTAGCATAAATCACTTAGAAGATCTATTTAAAAACGATTTGTCCTTCTAGTTCGGAAGTCTGGCACTAATTAAACCAGGTTAGCAAGATGTTGTGGGCCTGGGTTGCACCCAACGAGGCTCCACAGATTGGCTTTTACGGCAGTAGGCTCTGCTGGGCTGGCATTAGCCTATACCAAAGGAGGCTTCAGGCTGATGACATTTACCATCATGTCCCCTGTCAGGCTGCTATAGGTGACCTCATTCGTTACATGCAGAGTTGAGGTCCTGGCTGGTTTCAATATTAAAAATAGTTCTTCTGACAGACTGGTCAGTTTTTATGTCATATACTTGGTGAATTGTCTAGGTTTCCCTTATTCCCAGTTTTTAATGTAATATACTTGGTGAATTGCGTATATTTCCCTTTTTGCTTTGGTCACTAAAAGTTAAAGTCAAGTTTGTAGCCAGTCATAGCAAAGGAAAAGACTTTTTGTTATATGCTTTTTCAATGTCGACCTTGGCTCTCTTTCATTTATGTACTCTAAATTCCTCTTTCCTTCCTTCCTTTTCTTTTTTTCTTTTGTTCTTTCTTTTTCTACTAATAATTTTATGTCTTTTTATTATCTATGAATGATGGTAAGCCATCAGGGATTATTAATGAAACTAAATTTAAAACTGCTTATTCAGCAAATATATTGTTATTCAGAGACACAGTGATTTTTATCTTCCCCCTGTGTATTTAATGTATCCAGGACTAGAACCCTTTCTGGAAGTCAACAGAGGATAAAGGCATAAAATATTAAATAAAATGTGATATTTTAACAAGTCTGCTGATATAATTCCCTGCTCATTGGGAGGCTGAATTATAGAAGGATGATCTTAGCTCTTTTTCTGGCTCACGGGAGCTAGTCACCAACTGTTCATTGCAGGAAGAAAAGAAAAGGGGACAAGAAACATGAAGAAAGAGAAGAAAGGACGTAAGAGCAAAGAGGGGATTGGAGAGGGAGAGAAAGTCAGTGGAAATGTAGATGTGGGAAAACAAAGAACCGAAAGTACAGGAAATGAACTAACAGTTTAATTTACCTTATTAGCTAAGGCCAATATTTGGACCTCAGTTGTCTCTGAGAGGCTATCTGGCAGCCAGAAATAAGAGGGAAGGTCAGGGTTGATATCACTGCATTTATAGCTTTTCTAAAGAAGATGATGTTTCTGTCCCATTCAATTTTAATACTGAGGTAATCCTAACCAAATTTTAGAACAACCAACTCATACCTCCAGCTTAAGTCAACCTTATCACCCTGTAATTTCCTGTCCCGAGAAATACAAGACAAAGCTTTTCTCTTCTATTTCTACTTGGGTTGAAAATCTGGCCAGTTTTTCAAAAAAGTAAACTTCATATTAATAAACTATTTTGAAAAACACTTTTATTTGTTTCTCAGAATAATGATAAACAAATTCATTATAAAACTATGGAGACAAAATTGTATTAAAATTATATAAAATTGTCTTTAACCATTGTTAGCATTGTCAGTTAATTTCATCCAGTCTCATTTATTTTCACATATATGAGGGTAGACATAAATACTTATGTGTACACTCAGTTCTGTTTTCTTTTTATGTTTTTAACTTTTATGTTCCTATTTTAAGAAATGTCCTCAAAATTTAATTTTGTTTTTTTCTGAGTTGGTGTCTTGCTTTGCTACCCAGGCTGGAGTACAGTGGCGTGATCTTAGGTCACTGCAATCTCCGCCTCCCGGGTTCAAGTGATTCTCCTGCCTCAGCCTCCCAAGTAACTGGGGTTACTGGCCCCTGCCACCATGCTGGCTAATCTTGTATTTTTTAGTAGAGACAGGGTTTCACCATCTTGGCCAGGCTGTCTCAAACTCCTGATCTCAAGTGATCTACCCGCCTCAGCTTCCCAAACTGCTGGGATTACAGGTGTGTGCCACCATGCCTGGCCCAAAATTTGATTTTTCTTAAATGTATGCACCATATTACATTTATGGAAATGCCATTATATATTTTGTTTTGTAATTGAATCTTTAGATAGTTTCCAAAGGATTAATATTCTATATATTTTTTGCAGTTCCTCTAATTCCAAGGAACTCAAGTAATAAAGTTGTGGTATGAGTGTTAACAGAATCAAACACTAGGTGGGAATCCAAAAAAAAAAAAGAAAAAAAAAAAAAAAACCAGGGACCATCAAATGGTTGGGATTTACGTAGATCAGTATAGGATTCAGAACAGCTTTTGCGGTAGAGATTTTAGCTGCTCATCTGTGTTTCTGTTTCTTCTCCTTCCAGGGACTTGGTGTAGCTTGTACTTCTGTACTTGTCCATCCCGTTGAGGTCAGACATGGCCATGTGACTTATTTTAGCCAACAGAATGTGAGGGGAAGTGAAATGAGCCACACCCCATGAAAACATTAATTTTTCCATGTACATGATTCTCCCCCAGGAAGGATTGGCTGCTAATAACTCACAGCTCTCCTATTCTCCAGAGAATCACCTTAACTACCTCTCTCGGAGAAATTACATCATCTCCCCACCCTGAGGGACAGCCAGCTGTGAAGGACCAACCCAGTAGTATAATTCATGCCCACAAGCTCCCCTTGGGACCAGGCTGAAGCTAATCTACAGGAATCCATATCTTTGCTTAATTTGGTTTTACTACACTAGCCCATCCACCTCATTCCCCTTCTTCAGAAAGAACTCCCTCCATAAATCACTATCACAAGGTTCCGGATCTCAGGCTCTGTTTTTAGGGACCCACCTAAATCTCCCTTTTGGGTGACATGATGGTGTGATGCTGAAGCCTCAGTCGGAGGACAGTGCTATGGAGTATAGTCAGGACACTCCATAGACACATGTAAGTGAAAAGTAAACCTTTGTGTTATCAATACATGCAGACTTAGAGATCTACGAGTCTCTCCTGACTAATAGAATATTAGAAACAGGTCCCCTATAGCAGGAGTTTCTAGGTCTTCCTGGAGCTTAGCAACTGATGTGACCGAGCTACACTCTCCATCTCTGCTTCTGTTGTGTGTCTCATTTCACTCATGGCACACCAACTACCTCTTCCTTTTCTCTTCCCTTTACCTACTCTACACAATCAAATGCCTCTTAGATCCAGATTGGTTATGACTCCTTTTGCTTTTTAGTCTACTTTGTGGGTGCTATTTATTGCATCAGCTTCAGTTTTATGGGCAACCCCATTGTCTCTATTTTCCAGTTCAAATTCCCAAAAGTAAAAATTGGATTGGCCAATCTCATTCCTGGGCCTCAGGTGAGTCTATGTCCTGGCTACCTTTGGGTGAAGTTAGCCAAAGCCTAAATCATGAGGCACATGACATGGTTGTTTAGTGTTATCCCAGATTTCCCTGAAGTGAAGATACTCTAACATGCGTCTATAACTTGAAATTGGGCCATGAATCCAATAGGAAGAGCCAAATGGCTTTCAGTCTTTTGTGGAACGCTTTTCTCTTTGGATTACTTCTTTGTCTTGGAAGTCATATTTGAATTGGTAGGTGCAGTCAGTGGGGCCTGGGGACTCCCCTTGTCCCTGAAAGGGCTGCTTCCTTCCACAAAAGGCCAAGTGGGAACCAGGCATATGGAAAGCCATAGCATGCCCTGCTACAAACATGGGCATGTGTCCTGTGTAAGCAAAAGAAGTCCTCGCAGCTCACATGATAAGTAGATCCCAGATAAAGGTTTAGGAATAATTCCCAAGTGCCTAAAGTGTGCTTAGAGCATCTCTGCTTTGGGAACTGCATTGGCAATTGCTATCTCAGAAAGAGATCCCTCCAAGGTGAGGGACCCTGTCCAGGTGCCTTTTACCAGCGATGTCAGTAACAATCATTGTTAATTAGGATAGAACAAATGTACCCGTGCATCTGTTCAATCATTCATTGAACAAATATTTGTTGAGCATCAACCAAATGCCAGGTATGATTCGAATTCCTGGGGATGTATCAATTAACAAAGTAGGCAAAAATCTCAGCTCTTGTGGAGTTCACCTCCTAATTCAGGAGATGCTCAACAAGCAAACATGGAAGTGATATGTCAGTTAATGATAATGACTACACAAGAATGCAGGCAGGGTAAGGGAACTGAGAATGATGAGGTTAGGGGTGATAGTCTAGATAGGATGGTCAGAGAAGGCCTCACTGGGAAAATGATATGTGAGCAGGCCTCAATGAAGTGAGTGAGGGAGGGATTCAGTAAAAGATCTAGGAATGCAAGGATCCAGGCAGAGGAACAGAAGATACAAATGCTTGGCTGGAAAATCCATGAAGCAGAAGCATAGGAGGCAGAACAAACGGCCTGTGTGAAGGCCCTGATGCAGGAAAGTACTTGGCACAGTCAAGGATCCTAAGGCCAGCACCTCTGAGTGCAGCCCAGAAAATCAAAGAAGCAATAAGTGAGAGGTTTTCATCAGTGACAGGCAGAGCCAGAAGACTCCATAGGCCCTTTGTAGGTTCCATTACAGATTTTATATCTTATCCTACATGAAATGGAAACTGGTAAGATGAGCCAAAAGCTATTTTTTGTAGTTGAGTTGAGAGCTAATGGCTTGGTCTGGGGGAGAGGAGAGGAGAAACCATAGAAATGGGAAAATGTGTGTAGGGCCAACAAACATTTCGAATGTAGGATAGACCGGACTTGGTGATTGATTGGCTGTAGGAAATGAGAGAGAGAGAGAGATGACAAAAATGGCTCCCAGGAGTCTTTGGACTGCTGGTTGGGTGGAGGTGTCAATTACCAAGAAGGGGGTCTGTCAAAGGGGAAATACATTTGGGAGAGGATAGAGACCTTAGTCAGGTGTGTAAGCCATTATAATAGTGTAGTATCATCATTATTCATATTTGATAACAAGTGAACTGACTCAGAAAGGTTATTTCACTTGCTCAAGATCACACATCGAGTAAGCAGAGGAGCCTACCTTCATATTCAACTCTATCTGATTCATGCTCATTTCAGTTGTTTCCCACTTCAATTCTCATACAGCCTCTTAGGAGGAAAGAACAGACCTGAGCATCTCAAGGAGCATAATCAAAATAGTGACATAGGAAGGCCAATCAGAGAAGTGCCGTGAGTATCCTCTATATGGGCCAAGATGGCCACACTGAGGTCAAATGAAAACACCCAGAGTGTGCAGTCGTGCCCTCCAAGACCAGCTGTGTCTTCCAAGACCAGAAGTCCACTGCCCATCCAGTGATTCTGGCCAGAATGGCTTCTTCTGTCAAAACTTCACTGTGGACTGAAAACTGTTAACTTAGAGCTCTGGTTCCTGAATATGGTCCTTCGACCAGCAGCATCAACATCATCTGGGAACTTATTAGAATGCAAAATCTCTGGCACAGGCCCAGACTGACTGATCAGAAATGCTGGGGCTGGGGTCCAGCAATCTGCATTTTTAACAAACTTTCTAGAAGATTCGGATGTACACTCAGACTTGAGAATCATTGAATTAAAGCATCTGGTTTCAACTGATCTAAGTTTCTGCCTCCGAAAAGCCCTTGCCCGAAGCAATTGAGGTATAATCCCAATAACAGGCAGGGTTTGGGCTCATGGGGAAGCTATTGCTGAAGTTGGATAAAGGCTCAATTTTTTCCCCTGTCCAATTCTCTTACATAAATCCCTGTCCAAAAAGGAAATTGCTCTCCCTCATTTTTTTTTTTAAAAAGGTGGGGGAACTGTTGTTTTGTGGCAAAAGGAATGCTTTGCTAATTTTAGGAAGATGGCTTCAGTTATGGACAGGAAGTCTTGAGGGGAGGAAGACTTCGACTTGAATTTTTTAAAATTGTGTTCCTTTATGTTTTTTCTTTAGAAAAGGAAAGGCAACATGGTTAACAAACCTCAGCTGACTTTAGAGTTCAAAAAAATCTCTAACTTAGAAGAAGAACCATGTGGGAGCCATTTATAGAGTCCCCTTAGCAACAGTTGAATAAACGTAGAAGACAATGACCCTAAGACTTTGCTTTGAATGGAGAATCTTTGCAGTGTAAATTGGCTTTTGGAAGAAGCCGAGCATCTGGCTTCTTGGTAAGATGGATCCTGGAGAATGCTCCACATCCCAGCCTGCTCAGCTCCATCTACCATAGTGCACCTCAGATCGGTCCCCTCAGGATATCATTCTGGTAACCATGTGCTCAGGAGTGCATTGGGGTTATCGTTTACAGCAAACAGGGCAGATCAGCCCTTTCACAAGTGAGAAAACTGAGACTTAATTAGGAAGAACATGAGCCTCTCAGATGAATAAAAAATGGAGAGCCATAGGAGTTTTAGATACTTTATGTCATCAAATTCTTGAAATGAGAAGTAGTCTTGTTTCCGTTTCACACCTGAGGAAACTGAAGCCTAGAAAGTAGCAGTAATTTCCCCAAAGTCACTTCAACTAGAAGTTCAGTTGGGAAATGGGGGTACACCACTCAAAACCACAGACTCTGAGACCAAGCCCTACTTGACAGATCAGAAAGGAGTACTTTAAAGTAGCCTGTCCGGGAGCTAACATGGACCTCATCTTCATCTCCGGAAGAGTCAACATTTAAATAAAATTGCTTGGTTAAGATTCAGTTTATCAATGTACTAATCAGGACTCTCTAGAAAAACAGAACTTCTGAGTCGATGATGGACCACACATAGTATGGTGGTCCCATAAGATTATAATGGACCTGAAAAACTCCTCTCACCTAGTGATGTCATGGCCTTTGTAATGTTGCAGTGCAATGCATTACTCATGTGTTTGTAGTGATGCTGGTGTAAACAAACCCATTGCACTGCAGTTGTATAGAAGACTAGCACACTGAATTATGCACAGTACATAATAATAATGAAAAATGATGATATTACTGGTTTGTGTATTTGCCGTATCATACTTTTAATTATTATTTTAGAGTGTACTCCTACTTATCTTTTTAAAAGTTAACTGGAAAGCAGCCATGGGCAGGTCCTTCAGGAAAGATATTCCAGAAGAAGGCATTGTTATCTTAGGGGATGACAGCTCCATGCATGTTCTTGCCCTGGAAGATTTTCCAGTGGGACAAGATGTGGGAGTGAAAGACAGTGATATTGATTATCCTGACCTTGTGTAGGCACAAGCTAAGGTATGTGTTTGTGTCTTAGTTTTGAACAAAAAGATTTAAAAAGTAAAATATAAATAAAAAATTTTAAATACATAAAAATTTATAGTAAGGACACAAAGAAAGAAAACATTTTTCTACAGTTGTACAATGTGTTTGTGTGTTAAGCTAAGTTATTATAAAATTTAAAAATTAAGAGGCATAAAGTTAAAAAGTTACAGTAAGTGAAGGTTAATTTTTTACTGTATTTATTATTGAAGAAAGATTTTTTATTTTTTAGAAATTTAACATAGCCTACATGTACAGTATTTACAAAGCCTACAGTTGTGTACAGCAATGTCCTAGGCCTTCACATTCACTCGCCATTCACTCACCACTCACGGACTCAGCCAGAGCAACTCGTTGTCTTGCAAGCTTCATTCATGGTAAGTGCCCTATACAGGTGTATGTTACCTTTTATACTGTATTTTTACTGTGCCTTTTTTATGTTCAGATACACAAATGTTTACCATTGTGTTACAGTTGCCTACAGTATTCAGTACAGTCACATGCTGCACTGGTTTGTAGCCTACAAGCAATAGGATATATCACATAGCTTAGGGGTGTAGCAGGCTGTACCATCCAGATACGCTCTCTGGTGTTCTCACAATGATGAAATCACCTAGCTACACATTTCTCAGAAATTAAGCGATGCTTATCACCTAACTACACATTTCCCCTGTCATTAAGTGATGCTTGACTGTTTCAATATTATAAGAGGATTTTTTTTTTTAATGAAAATTGGCTCACAAGTTTAGGGAGGCCAAGAAGTCCCATACTATGGCCTCTGCAAGCTGTAGAGCCCTGGGGCCTCTGGTGTAAGTCCCTGGAATACGAAGGGTGAAGAACTTGGAGTTCTGATGTCCAAGGACAGGAAAAGATGGATGCCCAGCTCAAGTAGAAAGGGAGAATTCTTTCTTCCTCTGCCCTGGATGGATTAGATGATGTCCGCCCACACTGGGAGGGCCACCTGCTTTACTGAGTCTTCTGATGCAGATGCCAATCTCTTTCTGAGACAAGAATTGACAAATTCTCCTTGGCTACTCAAAAACCCCAACCCCGATCCCCTGAGAAGTGTGAAAGGAAAGTGTCCCCTTTCTTTTTGGCACAGAGCCATATGTGAGTCCCTGAGTGGGAATCAGATGCAACTTGGGGAAAGATTTACTGCCCACAAGCGTGGCACCTTCAGGCTTCCTTGGCAAGCCTGAATCAGACTACATGTCCAGATGGACAGGCCCGTTCAAAACAATCTGCTTCACGTAGATTTAAACTGCTGTCCCCTGAGGACATCTTGATTGCCTTGACCTTCTGTCAGATTTGACCCATGGTGAATGACTGCAATCTAAGTGACAGCCTGTCACCTTCTGCATAGAAATATTTGATGACATCCCATTGCCTTCAGGATGACTCCAAGATGGAACAGAAATGAGAAATTCTGAAATTTATAAGCAGCAAGAAATCTACCACACCGTTGTTAAATATTTGCCCATTCTCTCCTTCATGATGGATTTGCTTAAAACACCCACCTTCCAACTGGGTGCAATGGCTCACTCCTATAATCCCTGCACTTTGGGAGGCCAAGGCATGTGGATCACCTGAGGTCAGGAGTGTGGGACCAGCCTGGCCAACATGGGGAAACCCCATCTCTACTAAAAATACAAAAAATAAGCCAGGAGTGTTGACACGTGCCTGTAATTCCAGCTACTTGGGAGGCTGAGGCAGGAGAATCTATCAGACCTATAAGAGGAAGGTTGCAGTGAGCTGAGATCACGCCACTGTACTCCAGCCTGGATGACAGAGCGAGACTCCATTTCCAAAAAAAAAAAAAAATTCACCTTCATAATGATGATCATGCCGATGATGATAATGATGATAAATATAGAGGAAAATCAATTTAATAAAGCAACAGGGCTCTGGCAGAAATTTGAATATAAAATGGCTTTTACTGGGAAGTTCTGACTTTTTAGGTTGAAGGCAGCAAAACACCTTTTTTTTTTTTTTAAAGATATCAAGTCTGAGTCAATCTTCTTTGCCATTTCCTCATCCCTGGGATTGGCTTAGAAATGGGCACGTTTCTCAAGTGAGGCCAATGAGACCTCCGGGAATATTTTGTTGAGGCTTCTGGGGAAGAAAATGTTTTGCCTAAAAGAGAGCTCCTGAAAGAGATGCTCTCTGGTCCCCTGGGATTATTGTGTGTGGATTGAGGCAGTCATTTTTTTCATAGCTGGGCCCCAGAGGAGGACAAAGTCCAGGGAGTTGCAAAAAAATGACCCAAGATTACACTGGGTCTTGTGATGTGACCTCTTCCCCACTCAAGTGTCACTCACAGCTGTCTGGCATACTATGCCTGGCACAGAGCCTGGCACTGTGAAGTGACTCAGCCCAGGACGAAGAGGATGAGCAAATAGATGCCAGTTGAACCTGAGGATTTCTGAATGATTTTTAGTTTGAACTTGTTTAACCTGGTGCAGGTAATATACTTTCCAGACTGAAGTTCAGGGAAATATAAACCAAATTTTTGAGGAAGGAACTTGGGTAGCATGTTGGGGAGAAGAGTGGCAAGAGGATGGAGGTATTGAGAGCAACAGGCCCTGGCTTGGTACAGTGCCCGGCCAGAATCACGTGTGTGAGGCTGTCCAGGCCACGGACCCAGAGTTCTCCTGTGGGTTTGTGCACGCTGAGCCAGTGAGGCGTTTGCAGGGAGTCTGGAGGAAGCGTTAGACCTTTATTAGATTAAGTACTTTACCAGAGCCTAGATTGCATCCAACCCTGGAAGTTTTCAACAGCAAACTTGAAGTGGCTTTCCAAAAGCTTGAGGCTTGCCTTTCCTTCAGTCAGAATGTAAGCTGTGCCAGGTACAGCTGAGAACCAGAAAACAACCATGTCGATTTTGAAACTTGCATTGATTGAGAATTTTCATGCCTTTCTGCTACGCAGACATGCAGCAATGCTGAAGAGAGAGGTCCAATCCAACCTGCAGGAAGCCTGGCTCTATCTGAATTAGTGGCTGCCTTATCTTGAGGGATCTTTGAAGTCCAACTGAAAAATGCTGGGCCCATTTGAACTTGAGCACTAATTTAACTTGGGCTAAGTTGCTTGGCCTTTCTGGGCGTATAACCCTGCATCTAGAAAGCAACGTATAGAACAAAACCAACACTGAGATTCTCTGTGTTGAGAAATGAAAATCCCAATAGCATTTAGAGAACAAAGAGCATGGGATCCAGGGACAGCCTGAGGTCTGAGTCCCAGCTCTGCTACTCATTAAATGTAGGGCCTCAGTTAACCCACTATACAGCTCTGAATCTGTTTCATTATCTATAAAGTAGATATCATAAAACCTATGTTAAACTTTTGGAAGGATTAAAAAAGATGATAAAGGCACAGGCACAGAATAGTTCATCAATAATAATTAATTATATAAACGTTTATTGAGCATATACTATATACCATGTACTATGCTAATCTCCCGAAAGGGAGCAGTGAGTAAATGAGGAATCACCTCTACTCTCATGGGGGTAGACAGACAAAACCTTGGAGTCACATTTATGAGTGTATAACTGTCAGATGAGATAAGATCAACCATGGACAGTCATCAGATGCTTCGGTACAGGCGTAACAAAGGCTAGTTCCTATCCAACTGCTTTTCTCACTCAACAATGTCGCCAAAGTCACCACTCACCAAATGCCTCCCTCATTGTCCTTCTCATGACTCACAAGGGAGAATTCATTGCTCCAAACAATAGTTCCCATTAGGTTAATTTTCTAACATCAGAAGTCTTTGGGAGAAGAGCTGATTTCATTTGCAAACCATGCATAAAATAATTGAAGACAATTCCTGGGAGTGGGAGTAAGTCCTTGAACTGATATTGCAACCTTGTGATTGCTCATCTCTGCAGAAGGTAAATGTGATTAATCAACACATCCTGCTACAGTCATCTTCCCCAAAGCTAACTGCAAAGAATGAGGGCCTCCTGCCCAGTCTGACACCCACCTGGCGCCAGGTAGATGCGGGTGGGGCCCCCAGAGAGCAAGCCAACTGGTGTTGAACATGTCAAAATGCCAAAGAACGGGAAATCTCACTCTAGCATGGGAGGTTAGCTTTGTCAGGCAGGTAATGTTTGGCCGCTGAGGGAGACTCGGACGTACCACTTCCTGTGTTTGTGCACTTATTTTCTCATTCACAAGTGGAAACAGCTACAGCTTGATCTGTGCCTGGTGCACAGTTTTCATTCAGATCACATGATATGAATGTCCTATCACTTCTTTCAAATCCATCGCTTCACGTACACCTCTATTATCACAGTCCTAGCTCAAATCTTGTCATTTCACATTTGGATGATTGCAGTAACATACTAATGAATCTCTCTTTCAGTCTTATTTCCAAGTGCCTTCTAATTCAGCTATCATATTGCCTTCAAGTTTAAAATATCAGTGAGAGTCTATCACCTTCTGCTTAAAAATATTTGAGGACAGCCCACTGCTTTCAAGATGAAGTCTAAAATCTTTAGCGTGGCTTTTGTGGCACACACTGTGAGCTGCCCACAGGCAAGCAATACTTCTCCTCTTCCGTATCGGTGGAATCCAATATGCCCAAACCAAGAAGATAAACTATCATTGTTCTAACCCAACTATAATGATCTCATTCCTATTCGGACTAATGGTGGGCCTGTGATCCAGTTCTGGTCAATGAGATATAAGAGAACATCTACAGGGACTTCAGACAAAAACTTTTTTCTTCTTGATAAGACAGAAGTGTTTGAAAAGAAGACCAGTTTCTGTGTGACATTTGGGGCTATAGCAGTCACCTTGTGATTGTGAGGGGAGACACTAAGGTAGCTAACTTTTCCCAGTTTGCCTAGGACTTCCCCACTTTAGCACTAAACGGCCCACCTCCTAGGGAACCCTTCAGTTTCAGGATAACCGACCAGTTGGTTCTCCTAGGAGACATCACTGACACACTGAGGATGATAAAGCAAAATGGTGTGAAAAATCCTCATAACCGTCATGGAGCTGCTACATAAACTCTAAGGTTGACTTCCTCAAGTTTTCTTGCAGAAGTTAATTAAATGCCTCCATCATGTGTTTTGTAACCTGCAGTTGACAGCATTCCTAATTCATATAGCCTTCAGGGTTTTTCATCATATGGCCCAATATGTCTGACTTTTTAATCTGAGCTCCCACCATTCCTGCCCTTCTGCCAGGTAATGCAATGTGGGTTACCCACTATTCTCTGGGTTTACTGTGAATCTGCACACCGCTGTGCTTTTGTTAATGCCGTCTCCATTGTCCAACATTTCTTTTCTTCGCTTCATCACTGAAAACTTCCAATACATCCCTCAAGGCCAGGTTTCCTTCATTTTGATACCATCCCATCCCCTCACTTCTTCTTCAGTGCTCCCATGGCTTTAGCAAGCAAAGAAGCTTCTGGTATACATTTCTCTCTTTTTGAGTACTGTTCCTAAGGGGAAGGGGCTACACCTTACCTTACCCATTTTGTATCTAATACCCTCCCTCCAGTTCCTGCCACCTTTACTCTACTCAGTGAATGCCTGTGGAACGAATAATAATATTTATGGATGAATAATTACATGGAAAAAGTACATGTGTTTTGAAAAAGCAGAGACTCATGAAAAGTACAAGGCATAGTCCCTCTTTCTAATAGGTTCTTCTTAAGAAATCTTCTCTGACTTTTATTTATATTGAAATTTCTCTGTCTTTGAATTCACTCAACACCCATATTGTTATTGAGTTCACTCTAGATGCCACATGCTTCTCAAAGTATTGCTGGCAGTTATAGATGACTTGTTCTTGTATGCCTCTTTTCTCCCTAATAAAACAGTAAGGAAAGAATGGATAATACCTACTATTTTATAGCACAATAGGGTGACTATAGTCAATAATAACTTAACTGTACATTTAAAAATAACTAAAAGAGTATAATTGGATTGTTTGTAAACAAAAGGATAAATCCTTGAGGGGATGGATAACCCATTCTCCTTGATGTGATTATTTTACATTGCATGCCTGAATCAAATCATCTGAAGGGCTCCATAAATATATACACCTCCTATATACCCACAAAAATTAAAAATTAAAAAAAACAACAACAAGGGCAGTGGCTTCCACTTACTACAAAGACAACCTGATTTCAAGTCCAGTGTTCTGAATGAAGTTTGGGCACCAGAAATGTTGTCTGAGCATTGGCAATAAATGCTGTGTTCTGCTTTTAAATCAAGAATGGCTTTGACTGCAAGTTATGGAAAAACTACTAAGAGTGACTATGGCAGAGGGAGCTAGCTAACCATTAGAGATTTGGACTCTACTTCCATAGTACGGAGTTGATAAGGGCTTCCTAGGCAGGTATTTCACTTCTCAGCCTTCTTGTATTAAAGGGGAGCCATATGTCTAGTTATAAGCCACTGGAATATGAACTGAAGTGAACTATCACTTCCCAACCAATAAGATTAAGGGGGCTTTTCTCATGCTCTCATCGCCTTCAGGGATGACCTTGGAGGCCACAAATTAAGGATGGCAGCAATCCCAAGGCAGAAGGAGCATGAATCCCTGAGGAGCCAGTTGGAGAACAGCCTCCTAGGAGAGCACTCAGCTCAGAAAAGCCTCACTGGATTTTGTTTGAGCAAGAAATCAACAATTATTATGTTAAAAGACTGAAATTTAGGTTTTTTTTTTTTTTTAAACAGCATTTAGTCTATCCTGATAAGTACAGTGGCCCAAACAAATAAGATATTATTTCATCACACAACAGAAAACCTAAAGGTGGATAGTGTCTGGCATTGCTATTTATTGAACACTTTTAAGTCTCAAACCCTTCTAATGCTTTCACTTGACCACCTTTAGTTCTTTGCTTTTCATCTTGTGGCCATTGCCTCATGGTCATAATATGGCTACTGCTGCTCCAGGCTTTACCTCATCACACCAGCAGGGGAAAGGTCAAAAAGCTAGACTTTATCATTGTAATTCAAGTGGGACCTCCTATCCAAGTTCCCTTCCAGGACCATTTGCCAGGGCTAGGTCATGTTGTCAACTCTAATTGCAATAGATGCTGGTAAAGGGGCAATTCATCTCTTGCAGATTCTCTAGTTGAAGACAGTGTCTTCTAGGGAAGACAGTGATAGAGAATGGATTTTTGGATCAGCCAACTAACACTGTCTGCCACAGAATTTATTCCAATTTCCAACCATTTTATTTCTCAAATGACTGAATCAGATCAGAATTCCTCCTAACAAGATAGGTGAAGCTCATGCTCCCATTTCCCTCTTGCCTTTTCCTGGTCTTCTTTTTCCAGAATTCTTCAGAATCAGTCTCAACCCACCACTCCCAAGAATCTTTGGCTATCCATTTCAGTCAGCTGTCCATATGTAACTGATTTGTCACCATTGGGCTACTTAGATGATACCCAGGTTCTCTTTCAGTTCTAATCGTCTGTAATTCTCTCTCTCTCTCTCTTTTTTTTTTTTTTAAATAAGTTGCTCTACTGATGTTGCTATGATGCTATAAATGACAAGCAAAACAGCGATATGTGCCTAGAGGTGCTCTCCTCACCAAAATATCCAGAATAAGTAATTAAAGGCTAACAAATGAGCTAATCTTGCAATCTGAATCTGATCTTTAGCAACAGCCCCTTTCATAAAGGTAACAGATAATTATATCTAACAAATGTGGACATAAGCAGTGACTCCTCTGCTTCTGATAGTCTAGTTTAAAGGGTCCTGAGCCTGAGAAGATAGTGATCTGGCTGGAAGTTTTGACAAAGAGAGAAGTAAAAATTTGCTAATTATTTGTACCCTGTTGATGAAAATACCCAGAGAGGATACAGAAATGTCTTCAAATCGCTGAAGATCCTTCTTACAGAGAAAGGCATGGAATGTTTCCATTTGGTCCCCAAGAGTAGATCTAAGACTGAGGTTGGCAGCACCATGACAGCAGAGATTGAAAAGCGGTGCTGTGGGTGCCACATTCTCCTCCCAGAGAATATATAGAATATTTTGTTTGGTCTGTAAGTCATTAAGACATGTTTAAGGTAACGCTAATGTCAAAACCTTAAAATTGTATGTAAAATTAAAGATTTCCATTGTCTCTTAAAGATTAGGCAGATTGGAAATGTCATCTTTTGGAAGAGCAACCATGGCCGCCACCCTGGGTTCTGCACTTCGGATTGGAAAGAGGCACTCCATCGGGGAGGTGGCTGCACCTTACTCCTCTTTTCAGAATACCATTAAAATGCAGTTTCTAATTTTAGTATTTAACAATACCCCAAAGTATAGCATCCTTTCAAGTGTGATTCTTTTGTGTACCCCACACAAGTTAAACTACCCTAGGTCCAAGCAAAGCCCTGGATCTGGTAACTCTGGGCCCATATTTCTGCAAGGCAATAATCTATTGATGTGGATAGCAGATGCTTGCTTTGGAAAGGCATCCCTTTAGAGCTAAACACCCTCCTCCATGATGCCTTGTCTTTACCAAACCCATTACACACATATGTTACCTCTGTCTGTATGTGCCTCAGTTGTTGAGCTCTGCTACAGGGAAATAGATTTGGGCTTAATATAAGGAAAAATGAATTGTTAACTATCTGAAATTTCAAACAGTGCAATAGCTTTAACATGAGATAGTGAGTTTTCCCAATACCAGAGGCACTCAAAGAGAAGTGGGATCACCACTCATAAAAGGAGAATCAATGTGGATTGGGTGCTGGCTTAGAAGGTATTCTTTGGGGGCCCCCTTCCTTTCATGCCTAAATGACACCATTCTATGAATAATTGGTAGCAAAAGCAAAGCAGGACTTGTTCAAGGAGGTGCATGCAGGAAGAGGTCTAAGAGCTCAAAGAAAGTAATTGGCATGTTATTTCAAGGTTGGGTCCAAAGCAATCTGGCAGCTTTATCCAAAGCAGGAAGAAAAATGTTAGTGCACACTAGACTTGAAAAATCATCAGCACTTATTCCAGGAAAAATAGTTTCTTTCAGTTGCTCAGGGCTGTGTGGTTTGAAGTGCGCTTTTATAACATTATCTTGGTCCATCTTCACAACGCTATGATTGAAGAGCCACACGGGTAACAGTAATCCAATTATACAGACTGGAAAACTGAGGTCCAGGGAAATCACTTATTCTCAGTAGCCAAGACCTCCATTTAGGTGTCATCTTTCCCTGGCTTTTCCTCTTCCAGCTTTATCGCAAATCACAAATCATAGTCATAAAACCAAAGAAGAGCCTTTAGGGAATCATCTGCCACAAGCCCCCTTCCTAATTCTCTCCCGTCAAGGAGATCCACTGATAATCTGAAAAGCCGAGCAGCCAATGCACACAGGTCATTCCATCTGTCTCACTTAGATCTTTCCTCAACAGAAGGCTGATTCTACTTCTGTTTTAGAGAGGACAGACAGGAGGTCGCCATCTTCCCCACAATGATCTTCCCCTCATAGACCTGAAACCTGTTACTAAGCTGGCTCTTCATCTTTTTCATCTCCAGACAAAATAACTGAATTAACCTTTACCCCAAATGGCAAATACCCTCCTGAATATCGAACACCCTTTCCATATAAATGGAGAATTCCAGAGTGGCCCACTTAACGAACTACTCTTCTTTAAAAGCTCATCTTCCCAAAAGCAGGAAGAGTTTTAGAAAGCTCGCTCTTTAAGTAGCCCATTAGTGGCCTGAAAGAATCTGCAAGAAATATAATTAGATCTCTGACGCCAGATCCCAGCAAGTGCTTTGAAGAGAAGAGAATGACCAAGCCTCAAAGCTGGACAATCTGTGCTGCTCACTCCAAGCCCTGGGCATGGGCCCCGGTTGCTCCCCTGGAAGAGTAAAGAGTCAGGGTCCCAGGTTCCCTTGGGAACCTCCTTCTGCTTTCTGGCCTCATCCCATTTCACATCCCAAAGTCTTTTGCTGGCAGCACTGGGAGGACATTACAACATTATCTTGGTCTTGCTTGACTATAATTCTTGTAGCATAAACACGTTGCTTCTTTTTCTCCACAGAAGGGACTTGAGAATTTAAACTATTGTGACCCAAACTATTTTCAATTGGCCTACACTAGTTCAACAATAACCTTTCTGAGCTTCAGTTTCCTTTAATATAAAAGAGAATGAACATTATTATACATTCAAATGGGTATTGTGAGACTCATAGGAAATGAAGTCTATGGAAAGCCTTTGTAAACTGTGATGTGTTTGTAAATATACAGGAATATTAACATTGCCATTTTAGCCACTCTTACTAAATGTCTCCTAGCCCAGCAGCTTCCCCAAGGGAAGAAAGTGACAATGTCTTGTTAAATGTGGCCCAAACTAGGCTGCTGGTGACAAGGCCAGGCTGAGTGGCTCAGTCGGGAGCTTCTTGCATAGCCCTCTTTTGTTCTGGCACACCTGCCACTCTGCCATCTGACATCAGTGTAAATAAGCCTCCCATAGGAACTGCTTTTATCACTGCACCTGCCTGTTTCAACTTACTTGCTGTGATCACAGCCCACAGCTCTTGATGGCTGTGCATAGTCAGAAGGCACAAAAGAAAGCCTTTCCCTGGGGCCCATTTGTCTCTGCACTGGAATGCCCCAGTGGCCGCTTATCTATAAGTGGGCATTTTGACATTCCCAGCCTGCCTATCCATCTCATGACTCCTCTAAGTTACTTAGAGTCTGATGTCTGAACCAGAGGTTAATTTTTTTTTTCTTTCCTTGCCTGTCTGGAAGTGGGTGGTTTCCTCTATGAAATATTCAGGCAGGCTCCTATATCAATTTGTTATAGACCATTTGTAATTAAAAAGGCAATTTTTTTAATGACAAGTCAAACCAGGCATACATAGATACCTCTCTGTAAATGCAAGTAAACAGAGAAAAATGTATCAGTGCCTGTGATAAACTGATGGATTCCCATTCTTTTTTTTGAGACAGAATCTTGCTTTGTCACCCAGGCTAGAGTGCGGTGGCGCGATCTTGGTTCACTGCAACCTCTGCCTCCTGGATTCAAGCGATTCTCCTACCTTAGCCTCCCAGGTAGCTGGGACTCTAGGCACACACTACCACGCCTGGCTAGTTTTTGTACTTTTAGTAGAGACAGGGGTTCACCATGTTGGCCAGGCTGGTCTTGAACTCCTGCCTCAGCCTCCCGAGGAGCTGAATTACAGGCATGTGCCACCATGCCTGGCTACTTTTTGTATTTTTAGGAAAGACAGGGTTTCACCGTCCTGGCCATGCTCGTCTTGAACTCCTGACCTTGTGATCCACCCACCTCAGCCTCCCAAAGTGCTGGGATTACAGGCATGAGCCACCATGCCTGGCCCCCATTTTTAACCTTAATTCTTTAGTCTTCCTTCATGTGGCTTTGGGGTTTCCCCTATAAAGGCAGGGCATACTTCCCTACCCCATGCAACTTCTTTGGGCAAAATATTGAGGCAAAAGTGAGGGTGTGCCTAGGCCTTAGAAGGCCTTGTGTGTTTAAGTTGGACCTCTTTGAGCTTCTACCATTGCCAGGTAAAGGACAGTCAGGCTAATTCCTGGGTTAGGAGGGGCATGATAGATACCTAGAGCAGAGCTGCTGTAGTCCAGCAGCCCCAAACAGGCCCCCCTCTGCTGAGTCCACCAGTCACCTGCAAACACCTGAGAGCTTACCAAGATCAGCCTATCTCCAGATGACCCACAGACACCTGATAATAAGTGACTGTCATTTTAAGCTATTGGGTTTTGGGGTTGTCACATGGCAATTGCTTACTGAAACACTGCAATGACAGATACCTGGAGGAGTCAAAGGATTTATCTCTCTCTGGAATAAACTTGCTGTAAATAGAAGAAATTTTTTAAACTAAAGTTTGTCCTTTTTACAGAAAATTAATTAATAATAGAACACTTAGAAAATATAAATAAGAAAAAAGAGAAGAAAATAAAAATCAGCCAACATCTTTTTCCCAAGAAAATTAACATCCATGCATGTTTTGCTTTTTCGTATTATTTTAAAAAACAGATGGATTCATAATTTCCATGTTTAAAAATAGTAACAATTAATCAAACAATAAAACATCAATAAATCTGAGCAAACAAAAATGTAATATGTCTGCATGTTTAAAGGAAATACTAAAAAACAAAGAGCAAGAAAAGTGCAGCCATATTTGTAACACAGACAATACAGTGCTACTGTCTTTGGAGCCCAAAGAGTTCCTATACACTGATAAGAAGATTGTCTGATCCTAAAACTAGGTCGCCAAGGATCTGCGCGAAACTGACTTAAAGAGAAGTACAACCAGGAAACATCGTGTGGGAAAATGTTCAGCCTTATAATGAAACAAGGAATGCAAATTAACAAAGTTTAAATCATGCTTAGGGTGAAAGGAGGTTGAGTACAATAAATACTTACATACATGATTGAATAAATGGTTACCATTTCACCAATTTGGTTTTTACATTTAGTATTAAGTAAAAAAAAAATACCACTAAATTATCTACATAAAATAGTTTAACTTATGTGCAGTAAAAATCTTGAAATAAATAACACCAAAATGCTCATAGAAATTTGTTTTGTTTTGCATGATTGCAACAATGAACTGCTCTATATTTTGTTTTCATCTTTTCCTTAAGCCTAAATTTTCTTAAGAAAAACACTTAAGAAATGTTATCTTTAAGCCACGAATCACTAACCATATACTTCCCATTGAGCTTTTGAGTATGCACCTGGGTAGCATGGCTCTTAATGCTATGCTCAGTAAAAGTCAAGGGCAAGTGCTAGCAAACCCCTCCCTAGACAGTGCTTGCATCATGTTATACATGGTACCTGGCAATTAAATTACTTTTCTAAAATGTATTCTCCCACTCTGCCCTCTGGATTTGGTCCTCAGCTATCTGGTGCTTGTCTTAGCAAGGGTTCAGCAGAGCCTAAGATGGGGATTCTTGTGAAAGACGTTTATTGAGAAACCGCACTTGTGAGGAAGGGATGAGGGAAGCAAGGCAAGGCAGCAGAAGGAAGATAAGGGGAGATGGGGTCCTGGCTGAAGATTGGCTTTAGCCTGGTCCCCTGGGGGGTTGGTAGCAGGACCTCCAGCACTGCAACTCTGGGCCCAGATTGCATTATTCTGGCAGTCCTTCAGTGGTAGGCATCTCCGATCTGGCCAAGGTCCAGTCTCTGGAGAAGGAGGCAGCTGAGGTGTGCTAGCAGCCTCATGTACACCCACAGAAGGGAGGGGAAAGGGGACCTGGGGGAACACCAACCTCAACACTGCAGAACCTCTCTCCAGTCTTCCCCGTGGCCCATGCATCACTGACCTTGACCTTCTTGGATCTGGGCCACATTCAAGGATGCACTTTTTTTCTTTCTTCTTGGCTCATCATCATCTTCTTCCACAGCCCTCTGACTCAAAGTATGATAGTGACGACATCTTGCAAGAATCCAGGCATAGGCCGGGCGCGGTGGCTCACACCTGTAATCCCAGCACTTTGGGAGGCCGAGGCGGGTGGATCACGAGGTCAAGAGATCAAGACCATCCTGGTCAACATGGTGAAACCCCATCTCTACTAAAACTACAAAAAAAATTAGCTGGGCATGGTGGCGCTTGCCTGTAATCCCAGCTACTCAGGAGGCTGAGGCAGGAGAATTGCCTGAACCCAGGAGGCGGAGGTTGCGGTGAGCCGAGATTGCGCCATTGCACTCCAGCCTGGGTAACAAGAGCGAAACTCCGTCTCAAAAAAAAAAAAAAAAAAGAATCCAGGCATAGACAAAACCAAGGCTACATGGTTCAGCAATTGAGCACATGCAATTCATTTGAAGATGTGGACTCTGTTCACCAGAGAGGATCAGACCAGAAGGATGTGGTGGGATGGGTCATGAGCTTAACCCAGTCTGAGTGTCCTCACTTACACTTGAGCTCAGTGCAAGGTCTTCTAAAGTCTTCCGTCCCCAAATCTGCCACCATCTCACGAGAAGCATGATAGCAGCTACACTGGCTAAATAGAGAGAACAGGAAAATGTTATTTGCAAAAGGATACAAAGACTAGAAAAAAACGGTGAGTCAGATATCTAAGTTCTCCAGTCACCTATCATCTCTCCCAGAAGCCACCGTCTAATGGTCTGTGAATATTTACTAAGGACAGAAAGGAGAGGAGAAGGGAGAATTTTTCAGGTCAGTCAGTCATGAATGAAGATGAAGTCATGGATGCACAATGTGTGTTCTACAAACTTTGCCTGGGGGCAAGGAGTATTCAGTCAACAGGAGATATCATTTTTGCAATCTCCTTAGAGTTTGGAATTTATCCGGCAATTAACTGGGAACTTCTGCTGATGTGGACAGGACCATGTGAGACTGAGCACTAGAAGCCACAGTACAAGTATGTTCCTGGGAATGTGTTTACAAAATTTAAAAAATTAAAACATTTTAAACTTATGCCTTAGCCTGTCATTAGAGGCCCTTCGACATCTGATGCCAGATTACCTGTCTAGCTCCCTACCCAGCATGTTCTGCTCCCTGACTCTCTACTACTCCAGGCATACTGTTCCTTCTGCCCTGAAAGAGTTCCCTGTTTACCAAAAATTCCTTCTTGTCTGAAGACCCTGATAAAAAGCACATCTACAAATATCAAATGTCCCATTTCTAGATCCTTTAACTACAGTAGTATAACTCATTACATTGTGTTCGTTGATCCTGTTCGGAAAATGTCTCCCTCATTAGACTGGAAGCCATGAGAGTTCTTATTTATCTTTGGATTCTCATCAACTGGCAGTATATATTTATTAAATAAATGAATGAATACATGAAACAAAAATTGTTTTCCTTCCATAACACCTCTTCCAGAAAATTCTTTCATCCTGTTTTATACCTGGCCACACACACACGTTGTGCGGCCTTTCGCTATTGTGTCTTCCCTTCTCTGTGTTCCAACGTGCTGAGTCTACCGATGTTTTTAGTCTTGAATTCTGAAAGTCTAGCTACAGCTTGACCTGCCAAATGAGCCCAGTGGGAATGCTGCTCACAAAGGTCTTTGCTTGGTTATAGGGCACTAGACCTGCAATTCTCCAGACAGTTTCTGTAATCATGGCAAAGATGCAATTACTGGTATCATTAATAATCATCGCAATGTTTGCTGAATCCTTTATGGCTAACATTGTGCTAGGTGCTCCACATGTATTTTCTCATTTAATTTTCCAACCGCTAGAAATAGAGTGTTAGCATTATTCCTATTTTCCAGATAAGGAAATGGAGGATTTGATAGGTTTGGTAACTAGCCGCAGGTCAAAAGCCTTGGCCAAAAAAAGCAGAAGCTAGTAGAATAAGAGAGCAAAAATTTGAATCAAAATCCAAATGACTGTAGCACTCAAGTCTTTAACCACTTCCAGTCCCTATAACCATCACTGACATGTTCTAAAAGATTCCAGATATCACCCTGATGATGGTCCTTAACATACGTTATTGCATTTAATCCTTCAAGGAAGCACAATAGGAGAGGCTGAATTGTGGTGCAGATGGCAGCCAAAGGGGGAAGCTGGAGAAATGGAGTTGAGTGTCAGGTACAGGGGACACCTCCGACCACCAGAGGATGGTATAACTAGAGGACCAGAGGCTAAGGGGCTTGGAACAGGCTGGGATGTGAGATATGGGAGGAGTTGGGGTGAGTAGTTTGGAATTAGGATCAAGACAACCCCAAGAGTGTTGGAATCCACCTTCATGTGTTATTGGGTGTGTGTTGAAGGAAGATGGATAAATTCAGAGAGCCAGGCCGCACCAGCACTACGGGAACATCTCTTGCCAAATAGATTTGTCATGTTCTTTCCTCTACAGGCTTGATGCCTACAACACGCCCTCACTGTAAATTCTTCACTTACATGAGACCTGCATGGAGGGGGTGTTGGGGTAGAGCAGATCCATCACTGACTTGGGGTGCAGAAGACCTTGACTTCCTTTCCTGGCTCAGTCCCCTGCCAACTGTGGCATCTTTGAAAATAAACTCTCTGAACCCTCATTCCTTCAGTTGTCAGTGGAGAAAATGATATCTACTGCATAGGTTGGCTGAGGGACTAAATGAGATCTCATATAGGAAGCCTTTAACAAAATCTGCACACAGAAGGCATTATTAACCCCCTTCTCCAACCATCCTTTTATAACTCCCTTCTTAATTTATCATTCAGTTGTTCCATTTACTGGATTTTATGTATTCAACTAAGTGGTGAATTCCTTCAGGGCAAGGGTTATGTCTTTTGCTGTCTTAGTCTCTTCATTAATTCATTCAACATGTACAGTTTACATGCAGTTGATATTATGGCTTTGAGCACTTGGGAGAAATAATGAATACAAACGGTTGTTTTTCTTAAAAAAAAAAAAATCCTGTACAGGCAATCTATGTGTGAGGCTATGTCAAATTCAGTTTATACATCAGAAAAGTGTTTCCTGGTAAAAGCCAATAAGCATGTGGCATTGTCAGACATTGGATCAGCACACTGAATAGTTCAAAGGAGCCATTCCCAGGAGATTTCTCATTTCCTTCCCTCAGTTATTGAATACATTGCCTTAACCTCTACCCTTAGCATCAATCATCTTTGCCTTTTACACATTTTAGAGGAATAAATAGTTCAATCAGTTTCATATATCGGCTTGTCGAGTTTTAAAATTAAAAAAATGTTTTCCAATTACAAAGGCAATTCATGTTCACTTCTGAAAATATTTTAGTAAAAATGAGAAAAAAGAGATGTATTGAAAATCATTTCTAATTTCACCATCTAGAGGTACTCATTACTAACATTTTGATAGAAATCCTTCAGATTTTTGTAATATGTGTGTAGGTATATTATAGATGCCTAATAGAATTACTATATGTAATGTCAGTCTTTCATCATTCCAATTTCCACTTTGGATTTCATCCATCTCTATTTATTTGAAAACAAAAAGAAGAATGTTTCTATTAAAGTGAAGCCTAGGATGGCGGGATTTATGTGACTTGAGTTCTTGGCTAAAGCTTGTGTTAGCAAGTGTACATTGTGGGTACAAAGAGGAAGGTGTGTGTGGACCTTAAACCATTCGCTAGGTATGGTTCCGTGGCTTTTCCAGGCTAGCTCATTCTTATTTCTTTCTCCCTCTTGTCCTCATTCTTGGCAATTTCTTCTCCTGTGACCTGCTAAGAGTTACAAGTACATTAATGGCATCAACTCAAAGAGAGGTCAAGTCTGCGGAGACCCTCGCTCTTTGAGCGCCTTGCCTGCAGCCCTCAAGCTGACATAGACTGCAGATGGCCCGAGCTGGGTGGAGGCCATACTGTACAGGAGGATACAAGCCGAGGACATTGTGTTCTGTCTCTAATCAAATCCCATTAAGAGGCGAATTCCTCAATTCAAAAGTCTGCATAGGATGGTACTTTCAAAAGAACTCCAGTTGGTTAAATTTAAGGCCTGAAATAAATCCAGTCTAATAATCTGATGTGGCTCTGGGCCTGCCACACCCTTTCGATGGAAGAACTGGATGCATTTTTATTCACTCTGGGCCTCTTCTCAATGTTGACTCAGAGGTAGGCCACAAGATTCTTTGCTTGTGTTGGCCTTGAGAGGACGGGGTCACTTAATGAAACAAGGAGCTTCCAGTGTGTCCCTGGCTGTTAATGCAACCTCCTCATGCTTGCTGGTGCATTTTTAGAGGTGGATTATGCAAGAAATATTGCTATTTTTGTAAATGGTTTGGCCTCTGCAGTCATTAACCTGGCATTTCTCCCCATGGCCCCACCATGTGTCCATTGATTCCTTCTTTTGTTTGTAAGCTGTTTGCAAAAGAGAGCCCTCAAAAAAAGTCCTTTCTCCCTGCATCTTGTCATTAGTACCAACAGGGTATTTCTTCTAGCTATATTTATCAACTTACTAAGTAATATTTTTCAGAACGTTTAGCAGTATTTTCCTCATTCTCTCAAGTCTCTTGGCTGCCTGGAGCACATGGCTAGTCCTTGACCCTTTTATTGCTTAGTTCCATTCACAATTACAAGCCAACAAATGTTTCAGAAATGCCTTCAGTGGGCGGAGACGCTGCCAGGTACCTGGGGTGAAGGGAGGTAGGAAGAAATTTCCAGTTTCACAGACTAAAGAGTTGACCACACCAAGCCCTTTCTCCACCCCTCCAGTCTGAATCCTTGGCCCCCTTCCTACACTTCTACCTTGGTTACGATCTTTAGTGATCTCTTCTAGGAGAAGGGCATGGCAAGCTTTCCACGTAGTAATCTCAAGCCTCCCAACTTGACAGCCAAATAGTACATTTTGATGCCATGATTACACACACAGGGCCCAGACTGGAATGCATAGGTTCAAATTCAAGGTGTACAAGATTTCCCAATTACTTAAATTTGTTGTGCTGCAGTTATTGCCTTTTGGAAACTATAATAGCACCTTCCTCACGGGGGCATTGTGAGGATTAAATGACATAAGGAATGTCAGGCCTCAGTGGGACACCTAGAAGACTTGTCACCAATTTTACTATTTATTGTTGTTGTTGTTAGTGATATGTGAACACAGAAAAATTTAATGAATGTTTGGGATTTCAGAGCAGGTAGGTGGTTGGCCACTTCCCAAGCCCCAGAAACCCCTGGCAGCTGTCCGGGGATAGGATTAAGAACGTAACTGAAATTAAAAACAATGGTCCCTTTTCTACCCTCATGTCCCTCAGCTTTCTCTCAGTTTCTTGTCACTTTCCTGAAACCTCAATGGCCTGGATAATGAAACCATGAAGGAGACTGGGGTAAGGAAGAGGGAGAGGCCACAGGGACCCCAAGTTAAAGGGAGAATGTTAATAGAAATAGGCTCTCCAGGTTGAGTCTACCTGGGTGTGTTTGTATCAACTCCATGAATGCATCTAAGTCGGCTTGCCATGCAATTGTTAGGCTGCTCTATTAGAAGGGGGCTTTGCTGAAAACCTGTTGTTGACTCAAGTTATCTAGGTCATAGAAACTTCAGGAAACCTGTCTGAGCTTCTGCTTTTCAATTGAAAAACAAGGGAATCATATCTAATGTACTGGCTTATTGTGGGAATCATTTATCCCCTAGGGCTGGGCCATCAGCACTTTCTCATCGACTCTTCCTCTTTCACAGGGAACCACAAGGAGAAAAATCTAATCAAATTGCTGCATTCCAAAATTTGCTCAGGAGCAATAAAAATAAACTCTGAGCATCCGCATATTTGATCAATTTACTTTTATCCTTTAATCGAATAAGCCTCAGCCCTGCAATCAGGAAGGAAAACATTTTGCTAAGCATTTCATTTCTCCAGTGATTCATCTAGCAGAGGTCTCTAAGTTGACAGGATGAGAATAAGGTATTTAATGCTGAAATAATTTTTATGACCACATCACAGGAGGCTGGAATGGCTTTTAAGGTACATCATATTTTAATCACAAGCACACAAAGAGCATATATTGCTCAAAAACTTTGGACAAGATTGAATTGGAATACCAGAATCATAATATCATTATGAAGAAAAGGAGGGCTGGTTTTTTTTTTTTTTTTCAGTCCATAATTCCTTCTGTGTTTTTGGTCTGCCTGACAGACTTGGAAGAAAAAGTGTTTTAGAAAGAAAGTAACAAAAAGTACATCCAAAAGGAGGTTTCAAACCAGCAGATGCCCAAACATGCTAAAATTGGTAATCTCGCTATTGTGTATACTCATGAGCTGGAGGGAAGGCCCTCTTCAAAGCATCAGAAGGATTCCCAGAAGGCAGAGACATCTGCAGAAGGCTGGGACATTTCAAGGACCAGACACATAGCCACTGCTCGCTAGCCTGCTCCAGGATCCATACTCCTATTTTCAGTGGAAGGAGGGAAATACAACTGTCACTGTGGCATCTACTGCTAGGGCTCAGGTCATCCTCTTTTTAAAAGCTGCCACTTAGGCCCAGGAACCCAGGAAGGACAAGGCAAAAAGAAGTGGGTAAAGGAACAAGGAAAGGTAGCAAGAGTGTGGAGGCTATTAGGAGTTGGTGTTTTGTGGTTGGTGGTGCATTTGTTTATTTATCTGGTGTTTTGGTGGTGGTGGTGGTGGGTTTGTTTGTCTGGTGTTTTGTTGTTGGTGGTGGGTCTCATTTTGTTTTGTTTTGTAACAGTCTTGCTCTGATCATGCATCACGATCTTGGCCCACTGCAACCTCCACCTCCTGGGTTCAAGCAATTCTCACGTTTCAGCCTCCTGAGTAGCTGGGATTACAGACGCCCTCCACCACGCCTAGCTAATTTTTGCATTTTTAGTAGAGATGGAGTTTTACCATGTTTGCCAGGCAGGTGGATTGCTTGAGGCTATTAAGAGTTTTAGAGGCAGGATGATGTGGCAGGAAAACCAAACCACAAATCCTAAATCTGCCATTTCTCTTGGTGTGATCTTGGATCAGTTACTTAACCTGTCTGAGCTTCTGCTTTTCAATTGAAAAACAAGGGAATCATATCTAATATACTGATTGATGGTGAGAATTAGGGAAAGCTCTTAGGACACTGCCTGAAATATAATAAGTACATAATAAATAGTTTTCATATTTCCTCTTGCCCTTCAACCCCTTCAAAGGGGTTGAAGTCATTCAATTCAAATCCCGTCCTTCAACTCTGAAACCCCTCCGTGGTTCACCGCTGTCTACAAAACGATGTCCCAACTTCCTAGCAAAGCCTGCCAGCTGCACAATCTGGCCTCAAGCTGGCATAGACACCTCCCCTCCTACATGCATCTGGGTACCTTACACCCCATCACCACCAGACCATTTTGTTCTCTCACTTCTTCGCTCTTACTTGTGTTGGTCTCAGCGTGGGATTCTGATCTCTACTTTTTTCTCATGGAAATTCTATGGTTCTGTCTGCCTCCCTTCTCCTTTATGGGGCAACCACAGTGTGCCAGCACTGTACTGGGAGGCAGAAATGAAAAGAAACACCACTGGGCTTGATTTGAGACAGGCTTTTCAAAGACTAGTTTTAATATGAGCAAGGAAACAATGAAATCTGCTGGAAGAATGTGGAGGGTATGGAGAACAGCCACAGAAAGGAGGTAGCAAGTGAGCTGGGCTATGAAGGTTTTGTAGAAGTCATTCCAGAAGGGAGAAGGAAGAGGGGCAGTGGTAGCAAAGGCAATGAAGAAGACAATATTTTGAGGGAGTGAAATCCTAAATTATGCTCTGTAGCTAGAGGAGAATGAGTGGGGAAGAACCAACAGGAGGGAATGGTGGGGAGATGGTACAGGTGGTATGTGTTAGTCCGTTTTTGCATCACCTTGAAGGAATAGCTGAGGCTGGGTAATTTATAAAGAAAAGAGGCTTAACTGGCTAAGTGTTCTGCAGGCTATATGAAATGTGTGGTGCCAGCATCTGCCCGGTTTCCGGGGAAGCGTCGGAAGTCGAAGTGGGAGCAGGCAGGTCAGACAGGGAGAGCTGGAGCAAGAGAGAAGGAGTAAGAGAGAGAAGGGGAAGGTTCCCAGATTCTTTTAAACAACCAGATCTCACCTGAACTAACTGAGCGAGAACTAAATTATGATCAGGGGAATGATGCTAGACCAGTCCTGAGGGGTCTTCTTCCATGATCCAATCACCTCCCCACAGGCGCCACCTCCTGACATTGGGAAGCACATTGCAACATGAAATTTGGAGGGACCAAACATCCAAACCATGTCGTGGTGTACACAGCCCCAAGCTGGCGACACCCACCACAAGCCCCACCCACCACTTCACAGCTGTTTATCCCTGAGCAGTTCCTTCACCTCTTTACACTTCAGTTTGCTCTTCTGTAAAGTGGAGGTAAAACTAGCTTCTCGCCATGAGAACATGTGAGGATAAGATGAGGTGATCCCTATAATATTGCCGCAGAAACTCTGGCCAAACGCAGAAAGTGCTGAGCACGCATTAGTGATTCATTTTTTAAAAGTCTAACTAAAACGCCAGCTCTTCTGTTCAACTTCCCTTGACATCCTGAGTCAACACTCACTTCTTTGTCCTTTGTGCTTTCGTGGCACTTTCATAAACCTCTGGTTAGCACTTGTTTGACAGCCTTTCACATCAGAGCCTATTTGTTTTTCTATATCTGTATCTAACGAATGAAACCCTGTCTTATTCATTCATCTGTGGCATCCCCTATGTTGAAAGCACAGTATTTTAACTATGGTGGTTCATTACTCAATGACTGTTGAAGAAATGAATAAACCACTTATTAAACAGTTTACAATGGTTTAATTTTAAGAAATATTAGAGCTAACAAAAAAACTTCCAATCCAGTATCTTTCAAGCTGTTTTATCAACCCCAGTGAGAAATGCGTTTTACATCAAGACCAGGTGTGTGTGTGTGTGTGTGTGTGTGTGTATATACATATATATATATATATACACACACACATACATTTATGTAAATACATATATGTATAAATGTTTGTTGCTAAGTGAAACAAAACAAAAATTCATGATACATTAAACTTACTACTGCAATACATTCTGATATGTTCTAATCTAATATTTTTAAACAGACTTTTTATAAGAGTTTTGCATTTAAAAAATTATTATGAAGATATTATAGAAATTCTTTGTATGCCTCATACCAGTTTTCGCTATCATGAACATTTACGTCAGCATATTTTTCACAGCTAATGAGCGAATATGTCCACACTGTGAACCAATGGCCATACTTCATTCAGATTTCCTTTTTTCCCCCTAATGTACTCTTTCAATACCCCAAAAACCTGATATTGAAATAATTCAGAACTACAAATTTGCCTCTCTTTGAGATTGCTCCAGTAACTTCTTTTAAAATAATGGGCTATTAGAACTAAATGAGACTTTTGAGCTAATTCCATCAAGTTTTCATTTTATTTATTTTTAAATAAGTTATGGAATTTATTATTATAAATCATGTGAGTTTTTTCCCATATGGATAGATTATTATTTTTAAGAAGTATATGCCTGCAGTTTTAAAATTAACTGCACCACTATCCATTTTTTAAAAAATAGATTTAGGAGGTTCAAGTGCAGTTTTGTACACGGATATAGTGCATAGTAGTTAAATCAGGACTTTAGTGTAACCATCGCCCAAATAGTGTACCCCTTAGGTAATTTCTCATTACTCACCCCCTTTCCACCCTCCCACCTTTCTGAGTTTCCAATACCTATTATCCACTCTCTATGTTCATGTGCATATTATTTAGCTACTACTTGCAAGGGAGAACATATGGCATTTGACTTTCCATTTCTGAATTATTTTACTTAAGTAATGGTCTCCATGTTGCTGCAAATGACATGATTTTGTTCCTTTTTATGGCTGAGCAATATTCCTTTATGGCTGAATGATAATATTATTATCATATAATCTTCTTATCAAAAATAAAACGTTTTGAAAGTTTAAGACAACGTATGCATTTAGCTAAAAATATAAGTATGGGAAAATAAATAATTTAGAAGACAATGTTGAATGTCCCTGGATTTCCACACAAAATAATGTACATACATACATACCATGCCATAGAGTATAGCATAGAGCATGGCATGGTAATATACCTATATATACACCACGTTTTCTGTATTCATTCATCCATTGATGATGGACACTTAGGTTGATTCTATGTCCTAGCTATTGTGAGTCGTGCTGCGTTCAGGAGAGGGGAGTGCACGTATCTCTCATCTTAGACCTGGGGAAGATATGTCTTGGTAAGGTCAGGCAACTGGTACCAGAGCTAGTGAGTTTTTGAGCCAAGAGTCAAACTCAGAGACTCCTGAGAAACTGTCCTCATTTATATTTAGTTAGGAATTCCACTTCTGCTTAGAATGTTAGAAGCCCCAAGAGAACCTTGATTCCACGCTAATGAGGAAAAAAAAAAAACAGATTATTTATAAAATCACTTTTCTTGAGGCCATCAGACAGCTAATATTGCCAAGCTACCTAATAAACAGCAACCCAGAGACGAACAAGTCCCTCAGGAACAGCTGCCTCACCTTTAGCAGAACATGGGAGAAAGAGGTGGCCACCGACCCAATGGGTGGGAAGAAATCAGCTCAAATGTTAACAAATTCTGAAAGGCTGGTGGGACTGGCATGTCAGCTGGGGATAGCTAGGAACCCAGGGGGCAAAGGCGCTCACTCGCAAGCTTCATTCCAGGCACCTCCACTCTGTGTCCAAAGGGAAGATCAGAGGCAGGCAGGGGAATGGAGAGCCCCAGATGTACAACAGGGGACAAGCATGAGGCCTCACTGCTTCCCAGACCCTCTCCCTAGAAAGCAAACTCTTTCCGGCTAAAGAGGAGCAGTGAACCCTCTGTCCAAAGGCCCAGAAAAATCCATTGCCTCTGGATCAGCAGTAAAAACATAACCTTCTGCCCTTGGGAAAAGAACAGGAAGCCACTTTGGAGCCAGCATGGTGAACTGGCACTAAGCTGGAGCTGGCCATTGCTGGAGAAGGTTGTATCAGACTCCTACAGCCACTGCAATAAAGTACCACAAGTTGGGTGACTTCTACAACAGAAATGCATGGAGGGCAGAAGTCCAACATCAAGGTGTCATCAGAGTTGGCTCATTCTGGAGGTGCTGATGGAAGATCTGTTTCATGCCTCTCGCCTTGCTTCTGATGCTGCCAGCAATCCTTGGCTTGCAGGTGGATCCCTCCTATCTCTGCCTCTGTCATCACCTGGTTTTTTTCCCTGTGTGTGTCCCTGTGTCTCCATCTCTCCCTATCTGTTCTATTATAAAGACGTCAGTCATTTGATTTAGGGCCTATCCCAGTTCATGATGGTCTCATCTCAACCAATTATGCCTGCAACAACCCTATATCCAAATAAGGTCACGTCTTGAGGTTGCAGGTAGACCCGAATTTTGGAAGGGACACTGTCCAACTCAGTACAGAGGGGTAGGAAATTGTTCATGCCCAAGACCAACCAGCAACTCAAGACACAGTTTGGCTGCCATGAGAAGGAGGGACAGGAATGCTGAAATGACCTATCTCCCAAGGCCAGGCACATAGGGCCTGAGAAAGGCTGAGGCTGGGCCATGGCAACAGACTAAGCCTTGCCCCCACCAGGAGCAAGCAACCTTGGGAAGAGCAAGAATATGGAGAGAGAAAACATATTATGAACTGAATGTCTACATCCATCCAAAATTCCTGTGCTGGAGCCCTAACCCCTAGTGTGTCTATATTTGGAGACAGAGCCTCTCAGGAACTAATTAAGGTGAAACACAGTCATAAGAATGGGGTCTTGATCTGAAAGGATTAGTGGCCTTACAAAAAGAGACACCAGAGCTTCCCTCTCTCCCTCTTCCTTTTTCTCTGTGTGCATGCACTAAGGAAAGGCCACGCAAAGATGCAGTAATGTTGGGTACTAGCCCCAACCCTGTTCGTGGGTGCCCTTAGTCCTGGCAGTGATGAGGGATTGAAAAAAGGAAATGAAGACAAAGACACAAGAGTAGAATTTTACAGCATGGGTCCAAGGAACCAACGCAAGTGTGGGGAACAGGTTGGCCCGGAGTTCTGGTTTCCACAGGCTTTTGTTAGGCGCACACATTTGTTAATTGAGAGGTCGGGGAGCAGTGAGAGGGTCATCAGGGAAGGCCTTGAAACTATTAGAGGAGGCCTTGAAACTAATGTGGGCAAGAAAGTGAGGGGGAGAGGTGTGGTCTGCAGTATTCATAGCAGGCAGGATTCTTATGCAAACCTAGAACACTGAATTCTACCACAGGTTGCTATCAAGGTGCATTTGCATCAAAAGCATAGCAGATAAGGCACCACCAGGTCTGACCACACCCCATGCATCAAGGGGCTTTTATCTCCCAAGCCTTTGGGGGCACTGAGCAATCAAAATTACTCCATATTCTGAGAACCTAGATAGAGCCTGTGGCATTCGGTGATCTCTGCCCTGCAAAGCTTTTCTTACTTGCAAGCTCCCATCTGCAAAGACCCTCCTGGATCTTGTGAGCAGAGGTTGCCTCCCTTCTCAGAGATCTTGCACAAGCCCTCTTTACAAGATCCTCATGCAGCCTCCGTGTTAAAAAGGCATTCGTGGGACCAAAGCAGTATTTCCTCTTGAACCAACTGTGGTGTTCCACAGTTTTACAGCACTCTCAGATGGTCTTTACCTTAGGCTTCTTGTTGTCTCTTGATTTCTGTTCTACTGCACCAATATTTGACATAGCTTAGTTCGGGGTATAAACTTCAGTGTACAATAAGCAAAGTAAGCTTATAATTATTTAACTAGAAATAACAGAGGCCTGCCCCTGGCCATCTTGACCCACACAGTAAGAAGGTAGCTGTCTGCAACCTAAAGAGAGAGCCCTAACGAGACACCACCAACTCCTTGCTTGGACTTCCAGCTTCCTATGCTGGTACTATGAGAAGACAATGCCTGTTGTTTAAGCCACGCAGCCTATGGTGTTTTGCAACAGTAGCCCAAGCAGACTAATACAGAGCTACCCTTGAACCAGGGCCTGTAGAAAGCTGAGATGGAGCAGAAACAAGGAGGAAAACCTTCCATCTGTCCTGGCCCCATGGGAAGCCCCAGGTAACAGCAGCCCCTGTAGGGAGAATCAGAAGCCTGCGGTATGCAGAGAACAACTACAGTGACCACAAAACTCAAACCCAGTTCAACTCTTTGTTAGACCCACTCAACTTCTGATGAGAAAATATGATCTGTGCCCACTTCTGTGTATAAATACCAAATACTAGCTTAATGCTTCCTGATGACCACCAAGTAAAGAAGAAACACTCAGAGGGACTTTCTTGGATGAAAAGGGGGAAAGAAGACACTTCAGCCACTCCATCTGCCCCTCTGTAATCCTCTACTTAGGGAGAATTTCTTTTTTTGGTAGCAGTATCAGCTTCGATGACTCCCTTCTTGGTTGCTCCTCAATGATGCTTTATGAGTCAAGTGAAAACCAGGAATCAGTGGACCAGAGGTAATTAGGGAAAACAGCCAAGCACATGGATGGTTGTTTTTTTTTTTTTTTTTTTTTTTTTTTTTCCAGCATTTTTGTTGTGTCTCCAATTTACTCAAGTCTCTTTAGATTCACAGCTTTAGACATTCAGCTTAACGGGAACCATTGAACACAGCCCTACATGAATTACTGGTAATTTATTGAGATCACTTTAAGAATCTCAAGTGCAGACACTGCTGAGATTGCCGTGGCCTAATGTCATGTGAAAGCTTTTTGAGGAATCCAGATTGCAAAAGGCCCATTAGTTCAATGATGTTCTCTGCTCCATTTTCTTTTTCTGGTGATTTTCCTAGAAAAGGCCGAAGGGGGATGGAGGCTTGCTGTTTGCAGCAAGGCTGTGAACATGTGCCTTCTGCCTTGTTCAACAGGACTCTTCCGCTCATTCCTAAGGAGGTGAGGAGTCCAGTAGAAATTCTGCACTATTTTTGGATGGTTGACACATGTTGGTGCCTACTCCTACCTGGTTCCAAATGTTGCGTGTCCCCTAGCTTCTGCCTCTCACGAGGCTATACAACAGTGTAGGTTATCTTGCATTTGAACTGCACCAGGTTCAAATCTCAGCCCCATCACTTACTAACTTTGTGACTTTGGTTAAGTTACTTAAGCTTCCTATGCCTGATGGATTTACAGATAGACAGGCATGGATGCAGGTCACTTAGAACAGTGTTTGGTCCTCAGTATGCCCTAAGAAGTATTAACTACCATTACCACCTAAACTTGAATCTCCTTCAAGACCTGTTTCTTTGCACCATGGCTCTCTGAATCAGTCTCAGGATTGAGGTGCACCTTAACTCACAAGCAGCACCCTTACTCTTTCTTCTGTGCCTCCCACAGTGCCCATGGGACACCCTGCTGTGTTGCTTCATCTGCCTCTTCCTCAAAACGAGGAGCTTCCTCAGGGCAGTGCGATGACTTGGCTTTGATCAATTCACATGTCTGGCACCTCATCAGCACAGGGTCTGACTCATATACAATACTCACAAATCTTCCAAAACAGATGAAAAAATAATCTCCCTAACCCATAGAGGTGGGTGGAGTGGGGAATCAATATTCGCCAGATGCCTAACAAGTAGTAGGCATTTAGCTGATTTTATTTATATATTATTAGTAATTTACTTATTAAAGCTTCACTTATTAGCAAGTCTTTGTTAATAAGCAGATATAAGTGATTTTTTCATTATTGTGTATAACAAGACCCAATGAGAAAGCAGTTAAGAATGTGGGCTGACTCTGCAGGAAGACTGTCTTGGTTCATAGCCAAGCTCTGCACTGGCTGTGTGACCTAGGGCAAGTTACTCTCTGTGCCTCCATTTTCTCATCTGTTTTATGGGATGATAACAGGACAGTGAGGATTCAATTACATGTATGGTTAATACACATAAAACACTAATAACAGTCGCTGGTACATGGCAAATGCTCAATTAATGTTAGCATGACTATTACATAGTGTTTAATATTTTAATGCAGTAATGTATGTATTACAATCAAATTTTAATAAATAAAATATTTGCTGACTGTATTTTATAGGCCAGGAAGAGTATGTACTGGAAATAGTCACTCTTTGAGAAGAAAAATAAGTAACAGAATAATCTAATGGTGCATGGCACATTGAAGTTAGAGTAAGAAAACCTAGTTTCTAATCCTCATCTCATCACCCACTGGCTATATCATCCTGGTATGTTCTCAGCCTCTTAGGCCTCCCTCCTCGCCTTACCTAGGAATTGGAAATGATGAGGACACCCTCTCAGAGACTGGGAAAATTGGCAGAGGTCAACATTGATGAAGGGACCCACCATAGCATCTGGGACATTGGAGTACCCAAGGAACCTAAGATGATGGCATCTATCACATTTTTATTTTACTCATATATATTTTTCCAAAGATATATTCACTCCATGACATGTAAACCATATAAAGTGCTTAAAAATAAACACCTGTCATTTGGAGTTGGCAACGGCTCCCTGAAAAACTGGTGGTTTGACTTTTAACAGCTGAAAGGGACTCCGTGTGGAGAGTGAACTCAGGCCAACATCCTTCAATACAGAAGAAATAGCTTCTTGGTCAAGACAGTAGAAGGAGCTTACTTTCTCAGCCTCCAGAGATTTCACTGAATTAGCCTATGGTAAAGAGAGGGAGCCTCTGTGAACAAGAGTTTCCAATCCATTTGAAGAAGGAGATGTGTTGGTGGGTGAAGCCAGGAAAGAAGAGGCCACTGCCTAGAATCTGCCATGAATGGAGTAGGGATGGTGTGGGCCCTCTTCCAGTTGCAGCACATGAGAGACCCCAGACTTGGAGACAGCAGGTACCAAAGATGGTGGGAGCAAGGAGTAGGGCTTGGGGTAAGTCAAAGATCTCTAGGTTGAGCAGTTGTTCCAGCTGGTTCCACTGCCTCCCTTTCCCACTTCCAACTCACAGAAGCCTGGATTTTCCTGCAGACAGAAGTCTGGTGAGCACTGTCATATCTAATGTGGGAGCTGGCAGCTCAGAATAATGTCCTCCTCATGCTGGTACTGGGCAGTTCAGGCTGTCAGCTTGATCCCTCCCCAGTCTGCAAGTATTAAGTCCCACCAGCCAGTCCAGAAAAAGGTTCATTGAAAACAACTCTATGGCTGGGGGCATCTGCGGTAGGTTTCTAGAACACTCAACCCAGTTCTTCATGGAATGTCTGGGTGACTGTGGCTGTTACACTTGGGAAGATAGCGAGATGCAGAGGACGTCAATACACTGAAAACAGCGTATGTTATTAAACTCTGTATGTTAACTTTACAGATACCATCGGGCTAAGATAAAGTCAGAAAATCTCATTGCATTGTGTTTTTCTAAAGTTCTGGTTTGAAAATCTTTGGAGAAGTTCAAATTCAAACTTCATCCAAAGACATGCCAGACAAATGAGAGGGCTTTTGTTATAGAGAAGCAAATATTGTCCCTAAATTGACAAATAAGACATGCATTCTCTCTTATACTTTAGTTTGTAGAGGCCAAGCGTGGTGGCTCACGTTTGTAATCCCAGCACTTTGGGAGGCCGAGGCAGGCAGATCACAAGGTCAGGAGTTCGAGACTAGTCTGTCCAATATGGTGAAACCCCATTTCTACTGAAAAATACAAAAAAAATTTTGCCAGGCTTGGTGGCACATGCCTGTAATTCCAGCTACTCAGGAGGCTGAGGTAGGAGAATTGCTTGAACCCGGAAGGCAGAGGTTGCAGTGAGCCAAGATCATGCCATTGCACTCCAGCCTGGGTGACAGAATGAGACTCCATCTCAAAAAAAAAAAAAAAGTTTGTAAAATGTTTCCAGTGAAAACGTATCCCCTTTTCTGCCTGTATCAGTGAGCTATCACCAAGTAATGCTATGTAACAATTCCCCACAAAATTCAGTCTCTTTATTATTCATAAATCTTTGCATCAGCTAGACAGTTCTGGTCTTGGTTAAGGTCACTTACACATTTGTACTCCTCTGTGGGTCACTTCTGCTGATCTCAGCAGGGCCTTCTCATGTTTGGCTGTTGACTGGCCACAGGCTGGTCTAGGATGGCCTTGGCTAGGATGAATGGAATCTCCATGTACTTCTCAATTTCCTCCACTAGGCTACCCCATACTTGTTCACATGGCAGTGGCATGGTTTCAAGAGAGTAAGTGAAGGTGCTCAAGGTCCCAAAACTAGGCTTGGAACTTAATCACTATCACTTCCACTCATTCTATGAGCTAAAACAAGTTCCATGTTTAGCTCCAATTCAAGACTCCATCTCATAATGGGAGAAGCTGCAAAGCCACATTGCAAAAGCATGGCTACAGGAAGGGTGGACAATTGGGGCCATTCTTGCAATCAGTCCACCACACCCTCCATTCTTCTTGTTCAGTTTTACCATTTCCTTCTCTCTTAAGGAAAATGTCATGCTCAAGATTGGTGCAATCTCATTATGCATCTGCCTCCCCTCTCCATGAAGTCATCCTTTGTGAGGATATGTCCCCAGGCTCTCTTAGTCTAGAGAGAGTTATTATCTTTAGAGTGAAAAAAAGAATAAATGCTTCTGTATTTACAAAAGTAAAATATTTCTTTTCTTGTGAGCCTATCAATCATTGAAAGGAAAATCAGCAGTCCATGTGGTTTCCAGTAATATGGTCATATGTCCCACCGGCATAGAGGAAGAACTAGGGGAAAGAAAACCAGTCACACAAACTGCCCACCCACGCCCCAGCCCCATGAGGTGCCCCTCATCTGCATGTCACCATCTCCATCACACTGCGCTACAAGGTCTGCTAACTTGTCTGTCTGTCCATGGGCTTGTCTGCTCTTGAAGGCACTGAATGTTTATTTGCTGTTGTATCTCCAAGGACCTAGAAAAGTGCCTTATCCAAAGTAGACATTTGTGTAACTAAATGAATGAATGGATACATGAATGAATCAATAAATGATGACCGAATGATCTAGAAGAACGACAAAGCTTTGGCCAAGGGTAAGGGATAAGAACACTCCAGACAGAAGAAATAGCCTGTAAAAACCACAGGTTTAAAAGCACATGACATGTTAAGAGGGTGATAAGTTGATAGGGTGTTGTATACAGCACAAGGAGTACGGGAGCAGCAGGGTTTGAAGCTGGAAAGATGAGTCATTCTAAAGAATTAGACTTTATTTCGTATAAAATGATAAATTAACAAAGATTTTATATAAAGAAAGTGGCATGTTAAACAGAATTTTTATTTTAAAAATAGTTTTCACAGCATAAGCTTGGACAGAGTAAACTGATTTCTCTGAGCCTCAATTTTAACATATTTGAAATAGGGATAATAATAGTTATAGGCTAGGCTCTAGCCTTAGTGCCTGGACTTCATATGTAGTAACTATTTTAAATCTCCAATAAAGTAGGAACTATTATTGTCATTATCATCATCCTCATTTTATAGACAAGGAAGCTGGTACTCAGAAAGGTTAAGGAACTTGCCCGAGGTCACATAACAACCAAGTAGTAGAATTTATATTTGAACCCAGATATCTGACTCCAGGGCTTGTGCTCTTAATTACTGTTATTTTATTATTTATCATTAAGTGGTACCTACCTCAAAGAGTTATTGTAACAATTTAGGCAAAAAAAAAAAAAAAAAAAATACAAAGTCCTTAGGACCATGTCTGACATATAGTGAGAGCTTAATGACGTATTTACTGTTGTTACTGCTTGCCATTCTTGTTATTGGCTGTAAAATAGGACTGTTCATTAAGATACCTATTTATATAAGTTGTACCTTTATTTAAGTATGTATAGGAACAATAATTTTTATTCAATATATTTATATGTTACACACATAATTAATTTTCAGGATTATTATGAAAAATAAATGAGTTAACATATGCAAGGTACCTAGCACCTTACATTCTAATGCCTGGAGTTTTAAAACAATTCCAACCGAACTTCCTTTTTTTCCACATCCAGCATTTTTAAAACATTAACTTCTACATTAGTTTGGTAAATTACCAAGAGGCTCTTTAAGGCAATCTAAGCTTTTTCTAACATGCATCTCAAAACTCTTTCAGCCTCTATCCATTCTCCAGATCCAAAGTCATGTCTACATTTTTAGTATTTGTTCCAGTAGATCCCCATTTCTCAATTCCAAAATCTGCCATAACAAAGTGCCACAGACTGGGTGGCTTAAGAAATGTATTTTCTCACAGTTCTGGAGGCTGGAATTCCAAGATCAAGGTGTTGGCAGGGTTGGTTTCTCCCAAGGCCTTTCTCGTGGGCTTATGGAAGGCTGCCTTCTCCCTGCCTCCTGGCGTGGTCTTCCCTCTGTAACTGTCTGTATTCAAATCTCCTCATTCTATAAGGACACTAGTCAGATTGGATTAGGGCTCAGCCATGTGGCCTCTCTTTACCTTAATTACACTTTGAAGGCCCCATCTTCAAGTATAGGCACATTCTGACATCCTGTGGGCCAAGACTTCAATATGTGAATTTGGGGAAACAGGAAGAAATCCAAATTAATGCATAATAACCTCCTATCAAACTCATCTAAAAGAGAGATGATGAGGTCAGGCGCGGTGGCTCATGCCTGTAATCCCAGTCCTTTGGGAGGCCAAGGCGGGTGGATCACTTAAGTTCAGGAGTTTGAGACCAGCCTGACCAATACAGTGAAACCTCATCCTTACTAAAAATATGAAAACTAGCTGGGCGTGGCGGCATGCGCCTGTGGTTTCAGCTACTCAGGAGGCCGAGACAGGAGAATTGCTTGAACCCATGAGCTGGAGGTTGTAGTGAGCCAAGATCATGCCACTGCACTCCAGCCTGAGCAGCAGAGTGAGACTCCATCTTAAAAAAAAGAGAGAGAGAGAGAGAGACAGAGAGAGAGAGAGATGATGATGATGATGAGAGCCTAAAGTAAGAGAAAAGAGGAGAGAAATTTGTTAATATACACATCATCTTTTTCTAAACACTTCTAGTAGCCTTAGAACCTGCCTTTCCAAGTTACCTAAGTAACTTTTATTTGGGGAAGGGAAAAAGCTGAGTGCTGTCAGTTCTTTGGTTTTGTGTCTAGAAATGAACGACCCTAGGGTTTTATGGGGGCATTATTTATTTTCACTTGGTAGTGTGGGCATCACGAAGACAGAAACTGAGAGAATCATCAGCCTGGAGCAAAGTGAGAAACAAAAGCAGAAAAGACCAAAGGAAAAATGCCACATTGTTGCCCCAGAAAGTACCAGTAGAACCGAGAACTTCCAGCCTGGACCTGACCCCACTTTGTCCCAATGAAGGACAATCCCAGGCCCTTGGCAGGACAGCAAATGACAGCAGAGAAGATTCTGGAGAAATGTGTCCATCTGTGTTCACAGTGGAAACTGATGGAGAAATCCTCTTCTGAATGTACTTTTCATGGGAAAATTGAGTATGGTCTTAACAGAGCTGCCAGTCCCTCAGGGGGATCTCAAGTTGCTTTGCAGGTTGTAAATGGCCAGGAGGGGATGATACTCATCTGGGGGTCCCATTGGAAATCAGGGGCGAAATAGAGGAGGCAGGGACAAGGCTGTGCAATATATCCCTCTAGAGCAGACCTCTCCTGCACCTGTTTGGGGCTGGCTACTTCTGACAGAAAACAGGACATTTTACCAGCGTGAGCGTCACCCGAGACAGAGGGACCTGAAGATGAGAATTTAAGGAGTGAGGCGAGGAGAGGGTGGTGAGGTATCTGTCACATGAACATCAGCTTGGGTACCATTCCAGAAGCTTTTCAAAATGCCTCTGATGTAGCTAGAAGAGCATAGAATAGGAGTCAGAAGTCCTAGGATAGGGTTTTTTGTTGTTGTTGTTGTTGTTTTTTGAGACGGAGTTTCGCTCTTGTTACCCAGGCTGGAGTGCAATGGCGCGATCTCGGCTCATCGCAACCTCTACCTCCTGGGTTCAGGCAATTCTCCTGCCTCAACCTCCTGAGTAGCTGGGATTACAGGCATGCGCCACCATGCCCAGATAATGTGTTTTTTTTGTATTTTTAGTAGAGACGGGGTTTCACCATGTTGACCAGGATGGTCTCGATCTCTTGACCTCGTGATCCACCCGCCTCAGCCAACTTCTCTCTACTACTGTAGTCACTTTGGACACACTATTTTTCTGAGTCTCACTGTCCTCATTTAGAAAATATACAGGATTGTAAAATCAAATAGAGTACATCAAAGCATTTTGCTAGTTTCTGAAATGATGAGGAGGAAACCATTTGGTTTTTTGGAGTTACATAGACCTGGGTTCAAATGCAGTTTTCGACATGGACAAAATAATCCTGAGCAGACTGATTCAGCCTCGATATCCCCAACCATTTATTCATTCATTCAATAAGTATGTTACAGAGACCCAACTAGGAGTCAGGTACTAAAGACAGGTGCATGCTTGTCCTCACAAAACTTTCTCATCTGTTAAAAGGAAAAAAATGGATTACCTATCTTACAGCATTGCTAGGAGAATTAAGAAAACGGTATTTGTAACACACTGCCTAGCAGTGGTCTAAAAGGAATGCTCAATAAATGTTCATCCCACTTTCTCCCTCAACAAAAGCATTATCATCTTTAATATGGAAAATTTTTTCATAAGGACTTTTAAGAAAGAAAAATGAAAATGATTACAAAGAAAGGCCAGTTACTTTCACAAATTAAAAAGTGGTCTGGGCATAAACACATTCTGCTGTAACAGCATATTTCATTCGATGGACTAGAAGATAAATGATTTGGAAGGTTCTTTTAATTGAACTTAAAACTAATCAGACAATTAGCCTTGAGTCCACTTGATTTAGTGTAATTCCATTTGGGGATTGAGATGGTATCTTCATTAATAAGCCTCTGGAAGCTGTATAAGTGAGCATCCAGGCCAAAGATTCGCCCCCTTACTGTCTTGCTCCCTTTTCCTTTATCCTCTCTTAACACACACATAGGCATATACACATGTGTGCATGCAGACACACATATGCACATACATGGACACACATGTGTGTACACACAAACATGCAAACACACAATTCCCCAGAGAACAGCATGGCATCTTCATAAAGATAGCATGAGAATGTCATTTTGAGAAACAGTTCTTATTGTTGCTATTCTAATAAATGTTTATTTAATGAAGAAATACATACATGAATGAATTAGCTCTTACTTGGCCACCCACCAGTCCTGAAACATGCTTTTTTGGCGGAAAAAATAACCCAAACTATACCACAGTCAAATAAATTTGGGAACACTGCATTCTATAATTCCTGGAAATTCACAATGTATAAGAGCTTATATAGGTTCTGAGAAGTTTTCCAGTTTGATGTTGTTAATCCATGATCCACCCTTATTTGATCAACATGTATGTATTTTTTTTATTTTTTACTTATTTTATTTATTTTTTTTGTCTGTCTGTGTTGCAGCACCCATTAATTTTACAAAACTCATGCTTCTGAGAAGCTCCACTTTGGAAAGACTGCACTAGCTAGTGAACTGGGGGAAGAGCTGCTATCTTTGGGCTCCAGCTGGGGCTTTGCAAGACACAATGCCTCTCTGAAGATAAAGCTTGTCCTACTCCTCTCTGCAGACAACTGAGGCCAGTTCCAGCCAGGCAAGCATCAGAGATTCTATTGCAAGGACAAAGGAGGTCAGGGGCAGGGATGCAGTGGGACCTCAGAAAGTACTGAAACCAGGGACTAGAAGGTGGCAGGACCCTCTCAGTTCCCCATCCCTTCTCCTCTTACCTTGGCTTCCTTCCCTCTGTCTCTGCATTTTTCATTACCCTTTACTAGTCCAGATCACAGAGCAGGTCTTCCACCTGCCCACTCTGAAGCTGAGGTCTACATCTCAGCATCCCTGCTCAGACATATGTCTTCCTAGGGCAGGGTCATGTCCTACAAAGTGGGTGCTGGACCCCTTTTCTCTCAGAGGAAGGAGACAGCTGGGATTTCCCGGCAGCCACTCCACAAGGGTCCACCATACTTTTTTCTACACTCTTTCCACATGGCTTCTAAGCCCTGGCCATGCCTAGAACCACCTGGAAGCATTTTCAAAATAGTTGTCTTGGGTTCCCTAGCAGAGATGCTAATTGAGGAGATGTGGAGAGGGACACAGAAATGTGTGCATTGTGTGAAAGTTCCTTTGATGCTGCCAATGGACAGCTCTACAATCACCCTGGATTGTTCCCTGAATATCTCATGACCTTACAAGCTCTAAATCTTTGGTCTTCATAATTTTCTCATCTGGATTCCCCTCTGCCATTTCTCAACCTGGAGAAAAATATTTCTCATCTCTGAAGGCCCAGTTTAAATGGTACCTCCCCCAAGAAGTTTCCCCGATTTCCACCTGCCAGTTGAAATCAAAGGAATAACTCTCGGAGGAATGAGTTACTCCTTGTTCTTCCATGGACTTTTGCTGTAACCAGTTAGAAATTAACATTTCTCCCCTACTAGATTACAAGCTACAGAAGGTAAAAGACCGGTTTTGTAAAATAATGTTTTCTTATTGTAAACGGGTCTATGCTCCTGTAAAATTTGGGAAATATAAATAACTGAAAAAAAAAGAAAGAAGGAAATCCATCGTCCCCCTAATCAGGATAGCCATAAAGTTTGGGCATGTGTCCTCCAGTCTCTTTTTCTAATGGGTCATGTGTGTATATTTTATTTTCATAATTGGAGTCATATATAATTGCCTCCCCTTCTTTTCTTCAGTTGATGTTCTATTGAAAACATATTTCTGTGTTATTGTGTCTTCAAAAGCATGATTTTAAATGGCTGCATAACATCCCACTGCAAAATGGACCATACTCTACTGGCTCATTTCCCAGTTGTTGGACATTTGTATTATCTTCCATTTTTATTTTTGCTCTTAAAAATAACAAAGTGTGCTGGATATTTTTCATTTGTCTCTCTGTCCACCCTGAGCCCATATGGACTCTGTCAAAGGGCTCCCTGGATCCTGGCTTCAGTTAGGCCCAGTGAGCGGGAGGTGCCGGCAAGAGACCAGGAGCCAGGAGGAGGCTGAGAAGGAGCATTTCTTCCCATGGGCTGGCCACACGGTAAGTCGGGGAGTTGGAAGTCCTTCCCCAAGTTTTGGAAACGACTCACTCCCTGCCCTTTCAGGCCTTAATGTGGTAACGGCTCCTTTTTGCTGCTAGTCCCAGAATCCTACACCATCTCTTGCTCTCTTCACATCCTGTCCGTATTTTGTAAGTCATTTGGTTTTTTGGTTTGTTTGTTTTGTTTTAATTAAACGCTCTTCAAATTACTCAGCTTGAGCATACTGTTTCCTGACTGGATCCTGACAGATAGATGCACGTGGCAGCTGACATTTTATACTTAAATCTTTGACTATCCTTAATTTGCCTCTAGAGGTTTCAGACAAATTCTTAAACGTGGATCAACAGACAGACATATGTTTGCAGCACTTCACTCCTGTTTGCTACAGTGATGCCAAATTATGCTCCTACGTGTACTCGTTGAGAACGTTAACAATGATCACTTTGAATCTTCAAAATGTTGGTAAACAGGAAGTATTTCATGTTTCAATTTGCATTCCTTTGATTACCAGAGAGGATGAATGCTTTTCGCAAGTTTTAATTACTCTTATAAATGACCATGTCTTATTTCACCCTCTATCTCTTATGATGTCTACCTACCTATACTAACTATCATAAAAATTGTAACTGGTATTATCGTTATTACTGATTAGGGCAATCAGATGGATGGTTGAACTCTAAAAACAAGCCAGAGGCTAAAGCTATGCTACAAAACAGACAGCACTGACAGTGTCTTTGAAATGAGAATGCTAAGGTGTCACATGTGTTTTCAATCAATGGTATAATAATTGTATTATAGAAGTAATAGCTAATAGTTATTGACTTTCTATTATTTGCCAAGTGCTTTTAAGTGAGTTCCATTTTTTTTCTCACCAAATCCTCAACATACATTCTGTTTGTTCAATATGCTTAATAACCATTGAACCAGGTCTAGTTATTCTTTCCGAAGCCCCATCCCATCCCAGGTCTTGTAAGCAGAAGCAGCCCAATCTTTTGCTCCAAATAACTTTTATCCAATGAGACATGAGCTCCAACATGATCCTGCTTAATTGGTGCCGTAGTATCTCTGACTTTTGGTTCCAAAATTCAGCAAATATGGAAAAGTTGCATTCCACCAGACAGACAAACTATTCTTGAATCCTCCCCATTCACTTTTATAAACACTGGGAGCTTGGAAGGTTATTGGATGTCATAAACAATCCAATAACATTTGAACCTTTTGCTGCTTAGAGCAAAGCGTTTGAGATTCATCTGTTGCAGAAAAAAGATTTTTAGAAAACAACCACATAAAAGTTACTTCCAACTTCTTTTTACAAGCTCTATTTGAGAGTGAAGTGAAAGATTTCTGGGGCAAAATGTAGCCAGTTTTGAGGTCTGGAGGCAAGCGTCTCCTGAGATAAGCTATATTGCCAAGCAAGCCTGGTGCCATGATTGTTTTGACAGTGTTCTCCCTCCTGTATTCCTCGCTTCTAAATACAACATTCCCCCTCAAATTTTTAACCTTTGCATTTTCCATTCTTAGAACATTAGTCTCACTTTCCTTATTTTACTGCCCTCTTCTTTTTCCATTTGCAAAGACAGTAGCAAGAATGCTGTTAGTTCTCTCTGGGGTTTGATCTGGCAGAAGAAAAAAAAAATGGTAGTTTTGCAGAACCAAATGCTATTTCTGAGCTCTGTGGCTTTGCAGAGATTTTTATTTCTGTAAGAGGTTGTGTTTTAAGTATTATAGTCTTAGATTTCTGCTTGTTGCAGTGGACAGCCAAGCCTCATTTTTAATTTCATATTACTTTGGCTGGTAGTGATGAGTCTGGAAGATGAAACAGGAATCAGGAACCACTCTCCCGTTCCATCCTTGCTAAAATTGCCTTGTTCATTTTCACAAAGAGCTAAAATTTAACAAGTAAAATGAAAGGAATAGGAAGAAGAGAAATGACCCAACGCCCCAGTCCTGGCCAATGGCAGCATCTCATTCCATGAGTGCGGTCATCCAGATGTTAGCTCCGCCAAATGTGCAGCTCCATCAGTCCAAAGGCAGACCCACCTGTGCTGGGAGGCACTGATGTATATCTGAGGTCATGCCACTCACCAAGTCACACAGTTAAATGAAAGGTGTTCTATCTTTAGGCGCAGAGTGTCCTAAGCCCAGCTCTTCTCTGCTGGGTCTGCAGATCATTCAGGCTTTGTGTTCCCAGAGGAAGGAGAAGAGACCATTTGTCCAGGGAAATATCTGTAATACATGTTAAGTGGCTTGTGAGAGAGCCCTCTCATTTATTGGCTGAAACATGAAACGGAAAACATGTGCAGTGAGCATAGGGCCTCCACAGGCTCTCGCTTCTTCCCAGGAAACAGAGTGATGAAGGATGGAACAAACACGTGAATTCAGGCAGCCACATGCTTGGGTGTTTCACAATGCAAAAAGCATCTGTTGGGTGGAAATCCTGGGCATTGGGTTCAGAATTTATAGAGACAGATTGACTTCTAGTCTCTAGCGGGGATTCCATTCCCGTTGCTATGGGAATAGGTTTTTCCATTTAGCAAGGAGGAAGCAAGCCTTATTCAACTGTGTGTTTATTTATGTATTTGATGCACATTTACCGAATGCCAATGTCTGCATTAGGGACTGAGAAATAAGGCATAGACCTTACATTCAAGAAACTCATTCTCTAATGAGAAAATAAAGAAAGAGAAACTAATGTTTACAATAGAGTGGAGCCAGTGAGACTAGAGAAATGTACAAAAGAATGTGGGAGGAAATCCGGGGAGTGTAGAGATCTGTAAATCTCGAGTACTGGGTATTTGCTGCTTTTGGCCATCAAAGAGCCATTTTCCCTTCCTCTTGATAACATTACTTCAATTTTTATTTGAATATTCATTTCACTCATACCCCGCTGGCTGCATCCCTAGCCCAGGGGTAGCTGACTGGTTGAAGCCAACCAACACATCCCATGTTCCTCTGATCAGAATCGTTGGTTCAGAGCATATAATCCAATTCAGTGTAATTCAGGAGCGAGATGCTAGAGGCTTCTGGAGCAGACGCTCAATTGATCTTTTAAGAGAACTACTGAGAAACTCAGCCCTCTGCCCTGCTGGATGGCTATGGCCTCCTGGAACCGTATGTTTCATGAGAGGGGCCATTCTTGGAATGGAAAAAACACTGCAGAAAGTAGACAGTAGGAATTAAAGGTAATGGAGGTTTGGTGCCTGTGCTGAACCACCACAGCAAGCATTGTCTAAACCCGTCTATCCCTATGATTCATCTTCAGTGGGATGAATTCATAATCTCTAATTATTATTTAAACCACTTTGGGTGGAGCTTTCTAATTCAGTTGACCCTCGAGCAACACGGATCTGAACTGTGTGGGTCTACTTATCACGATTTTCTTTTGACTCTGCCACTCCTGAGACAGCAAGACTAACCTCTCCCTCTCCTCCCTCACCTCTGCCTCCTCCTCTTCCTTCTCAGCCTACACAACATGAAGATGACAAGGATGAAGATCTTTGTGATGATCCACTTCTACATTCATGAATAGTAAACATATTTTTTTTATGATTTTCTTAACAATATTTTTTTCTCTAGCTTACTTTTTTGTAAAAATATAATACATAATACATAACATATAAAATATGTGTTAATCGACTGTGTATGTTATAGGTAAGGTCAACAGTAGGCTATCTGTAGTTAAGTTTAGGGAGAGCCAAAAGTTATACATAGACGTTTTAACTGTGTGGGGCTGGCGCTCCTAATCCCCATATTTTTCAAGGTCAGCTGCACTTACACCAAAACTAGAAATTGTTTCAAAAAGGAGAGAAGGATGTATACCAATAAGTGACAGTTTGGCACCTTGCCAGGCACTCTGCTAAGCACTCTATGTATGTAACTTTCTTAAATCCTCACAATACTCCTAGGTGGTAGATTATTTTTAACCCCATTTTGTCAGTTAGGTAATCAAGGCTTAGGTTAACTTGCTCAAGGGTACATAGAGCACGTGTTGAATATTCTTAGAAGGGCAAATAAAATGGGGACTGAAAAATGTCCATTAGACTGAGCAATGCAAGGTGCACCAGGGAAATCTCAGAGAACTTCCAGAAAACATTTTGGGTGAGTGCTGAGAAGATAGAGCTGGATTGAGGTGGATTGATGTATGAATATGCAACAAGGAAACAGAGACAACTGTGTGGACATTTTGAAGCAGTTTGACATTAATCATGGCGTTTAGATCAGTTACGATGCTTTTGGATGCAAGTAATAGACAACTATAATTCAAATGTTCCTAACAATAAGAACATTTATTTTTTTCACATAACAGGAAGCCCAGAGGGATGGGAGGCTAAAATGTTGGTAGCTTAACTAATTCAGCAATGTCATTAAGGACCTGGTTTCTCTAAGGTCTTGTCTCAGTTTTTGGTGCCCCATAATTTTAGCATCATATATCTAGGCATGGACTTATTTATATTTATGTATCCTCATTCATATGTATTGAGCTTAGTGAATCTAAATCTTCATGTCTATCATCAATTCTGGAAAATTATTATCCAGTACCATAGGAACCATAGAAAACGGCTGCACAATGTAAGACAGCCATTGCATTTTTTTATGAGTAAGGCTAGCCTAGCAAGGGCTCAATTTTCTTACTTGAAAAATAAAGAGCTATGAAAATCAGATGAACCTGAATTCAAATCTCAGCTCTTCAAAGCTCAATTTTATCATTTATATCATAGAAGATATCAATATAGTCTCATCTTATTTGGGTGATGACAATTTGATCAGGTAATATTTAAGATACCTAGCAGGGACAGTGATCTTATTGTTCACATTGTCCACGTCCAGTTAGAAGCTGTGACTATAGGGCTAGAGCCTAGGGCAGGTCTATGTCTAAAGCTGCCCAGGTGAAGCAGCTGAACCATGTTTTATTCCATTTGCTACATATGCTGCATGGTTTAGGGCAAAGAAGGCCTGATTGGATTGATTCGGACTTTGAGATAGAGCTCCCCTGGCCGTACATCAAATAGGTCACCTTATCTCCTGCCTGGAGACAGTCAGGATGGGAGTGAAACACTGGCTTGGTATCCTAACCAATCATGATGAGTTGCATCCTTAAGCAGCAGAATATAGCAGGTCAACACTGAGCACATTCAATGTGTCAGACTGCCTGCTGTGTATAGATATAAAAAAGACACAGTTAATTGCAGTATAGTGAAATAAGCAGATACCAAAACAGCTCATTTTATATAATGTAGTAAGTGATAAGATGAAGAGATTCATATAGTATACCAAGAGAGGATAGAGGAGGGGAAGTCTATGCAATCTGGGGTTTTGAAAAAGTCTTGGGAAGAGAAGATGCCACATCTTGGTTTTCAAGGCTGGCTAAGAGTTAGCTAAGAGACTCATAAGAAAGAATTTTAAGAACATTACTCTGGAAAAAAAGGACTGTATGAGCCAAGGCACAGAGGTGCAAAAATGACCTGGTATGTTAACTACATACAGTTTAGTATTACCAGGAAATACAGCAAGGGACAAGAAAATATGGATGAGGCAATCAAGGGTCATGTCTTGAGGGACCTTACGGTGCATTTGTGCCCCTGTGCATTATTCATTAGATCCATAATTCCCAAAACTTTGCATGTATCAAAATCATTAAAAGAGCACAGATTTCTGATTCCAAAAGCCTGGGGAAAAGCCTGAAAATTTTCATTTTTTAACAATCCCCCAGGAGGTGCTGAAGCTACCAGTCCCTGGGCCACACTTTAGAAAGCTCTGCTGTAGAGGACACAGCATTACTGAAGGATTTCAGACAGGAAGTGATATGGCAAATTTTGCTTTTTTGCTCAAGCAGCCAGGACCAAGGAACTCTTATCTCATATGGTTGTACCATAGGTTTTACCTAGCCTGCTTCTCAAAGGCATCAATGCTTTTTTTTTTTTGAGACAGAGTCTCGCTCCGTCACCCAGGCTGGAGCGCAGTGGTGTGATCTTGGCTCACTGCAACCTCTGCCTCCTGGGTTCAAGTGATTCTCCTGACTCACCCACCTGAGTAGCTGGGATTATAGGGGTGCATGCCCAGCTAATTTTTTGTATTTTTAGTAGAGATGGGGTTTCACCATGTTGGCCAGGCTGATCTCAAACTCCTGACCCAGAGATCTACCTGCCTTGGCCTCCCAAAGTGCTGGGATTTACAGGTGTAAGCCACCATGCCTAGCCAGGATCAATGCTTTAAATCAGATACTCTAGCCCTCCTTAAGCTTCAATGGAGAAAGGTTTTTCTGTTGGATCGTTCCTGATCTTTTGACTATAAAAATTACATCTAACACTATTAAGTCTATGTAAACTGACCAAAAGACCAACAGAAATCAGAAGACCACCTTTATTGACTTTGCCTTCTACCCTGATCCTGTGTTATCCCTGATGGCTTCTTTCTCCATTAGTACTAAAGAAAGACCATTTCCAAAGTGTTTGTGAGTCTGACAAAGGGACAAAGCTGTTCTTTGAATGAGATACCTCACAGTCTGACACGTGGTTTTGTTTGTAAAAGGGACATGAAGGTCATCTCAGCAGGCCTCTGGTGGTCATCTAATGAGAAGACAGATGTGAAATCTCTCTGGGAATATCAAGCACAATGAGGGTGTCATTTTCTAGCCTTAGGGATACGTTTTTGGAGGAGGTTAAAGGAGGTGAGCCGGCTGGGTGTTAAGTGTTCCTGATGACCTCTCCTGTTATTTTGAGATAGGCCCTGGATACTGGCTTTGATGGGTATTAGTTGGTTTCTGAGCATACCCAAAAGATACCAAAGACAAAGAGAAATTCTCAAGGCATTCAGTGTAGAATCCTAACACTCCATCTGTTGTTTATGCATGCTTCCCGCCTGATGTGGGAACCCTCTCTAGGACAGCCCCCTTCAGGGTCTCGTTCCTGCAGCGCCTCTGGACTGTGTTGGGTGTCACCTACCCATTACACATTTATTATCTTACACAACATGTCAAGAATCCAATTTACAAAATTCTCCTTCAAACCTGCCCTTTATTCTACTGTTTCCTGTCTCAGAAAATGGGCAGCAACAACCCAATCCTCTTTCATTCACTCACAAAATATTTATTACACATCACATCCTTTCCCATGATCCCGCATCCATTTTACTTGCTAACTGTCTCTCCATTCACTTCTCTCTAAGTTAACCACCATCACTACCACATTTCAAGCTACCAGTCCCTGTGACCTACAGGACTGCAATGGCATCCCATGAGACTCCCCGGGTGTACTCTGCCTCTATTCATGATTTGTAGCCGGAGTGACTTTTAAAATACAAATCTAAACATCACACCTGATGAAATAGTTCAGTATCTTCCCATTGCACTTAGAATAAAACCAAAATCTCTCGGCATGGCTTTTAGTAGCAACAACAGAAGCCGGAACATGACAGAATAACTCAGCAGTACTGCATCACCTCAACTGGAAATGAAAGGAAATAATGGGCATCTAAGAATTCTCTGCACTGAAAAACCACCCATGTAGCCATTTGTACACTGAAACTGAAAGAGTGTGAACCAACAGACATGCTACTAAAAATATTCTGAAGTATGTTATTCAAACAGGGGAATGATTCCATAAAGAAAACTGAAGATGCAGGAAAAATGAAGAGACACAAAAGTAGTTAAAAAAAGAAAAATGAGTAAATCTAAGATCATATGCATATTCATGACTAAAGAGATATAATAGAAAATAATAATATCTTGGAGTCGGTTTTAAAATATATTTTTGTAGACAATTAAAATTCAAAATGACAGTAGCATGTACATTAAGAAGAGGTAAATGGAATTTAAAGGTTCTTAGTCCACTACATTGTTCAGGAGAAAAGTAGCATATAGATTATATAGATTATCATTAGTTTTATTTATCAAGAACACAACTTACATTGATAAGACAATGTTTATTTATAAAACCATTAACCATGCTTATCTCTAGATTGTAGGATTATATGTGTTTTTTTCTACTTCTTGATAATGTTTTATACTTTCTAATTTTCTTTTCTTTTACTTTTTTTTTTTTTTTTTTTGAGATGGGGTCTTGCTTTGTTGCCCAGGCTGGAGTGCAGAGTGTGATCTTGGCTCACCGCAACCTCCACCTCCTGGGTTCAAATGATTCTCATATGTCAGCCTCCCAAGTAGCTGGGATTACATGCCACCATGCCCACCTAATATTTTGGTATTTTTAGTAGAGACAGTGTTTTGCCTTGTTGGCCAGGCTGGCCTCAAACTCCTGGCCTCAAATGATCCATTTGCCTTGGCCTCCCAAAGTGTTGGGATTACAGGTGTGAGCCACTGAGCCTGGCCCACTTTCCAATTTTCTACAATCAGTATATAGTATTTTCATAAATAGAAAGTAATAAAATATTAAAAATATAAAAAGTCATCTGTAGTGTAAGAAAATAATATAATTTTGCCACCTGTTAAGGACATAGGAAAACACTTTCCTACACTAGAAGAAATGTCAGACTCAATGACTTCAAGACCTTGTCTAATGCTAAAATTCCAAGTATTTGATATAATTTCTTTTGGGCCATTCAAATTTCACTCTTTCGAGGAGTAAGAACAGCAAAGCAATCTTCAGTTAGCATATGTGATTAACAGACTTACTCAGATAATCGCCGCAACTCTCATCCAAAAACCAAACCTGAACTTAGACACTATCTGTTTTACATTCTTTCCTACCTTGATGTAGTCAAGTAAACTAGAAGCTTTGATCCTGCAACAGGAATAAAATGATGTTTCAGCCTAGAAGCTTTCAGATTGTTTCTGCCCACTTCTGGATCCACTTGGGAATATGTGTGATACTGCAGCCAAATTTCCCCTGGGATATCTTGAGTTTGAATCCCTGACTCTGAAGCCAGTGCACCGTGTAATCTTGGAGAAATTCACAAGCCAGTGCCTTAGTTTCTGGCTATGGAGGGAGTAGGAAGAAGGGCAGGGCTGGAAGTGATAAGTTCCCTGAAGAATGTTGGAAAACTCCCTAACACTTTGCACAGCTTTGAGATAGTGTGAGCAGGGGTCAGACTCCACCAAAGGTCAAATGGACACATGCCCAGTGACCTGGGGATACCAGGGGTGGGGAGCAGAGGGGTGGCCTAAACTTAGTGCACTTTTCACAAAGACGGATGGAAGCAGATGTGGCTCTGGCTCTCAGGAAAGGAAGTCTATCCTAGTCTATCACATCCTGAAGATTTTCCCAGTCTACTCAGCAGAGGCCACTGGACCTTGGGTGTGATGTTAAGGGCCAAATCCTAAATACCTTGAGCCTTTTCCAATTCTACAGTAGTGGGAAAACATCTTGTGTTGGTTGACCATAAGATAGCCTGCCAAGAGGGAGAAGGGAAGGCCCTGCTGTTTGCAGCGTCTTTCCATGTGGGTGTGGGTGTGGGTGTGACACATGCCCCAGCACAGCACAGGCACCACAGCATCTGATGTCCCCTGAGAATTTTGGACAGTTCTTCAGAAGAGACCTCCAATGTTCACCAGATGCTTATTTTCCATTATCTTCAACAAACAGCCATGTGCCGGCTGTTCTAACAACGCTAGAAACAGGAAACTCACTCCCTAACTTGGCGGCCTGATTTCGCTTTTTTCATGTCTCTTGGAAATTCCTTCCTTGTAAAGCACAGAAACTTGTTTCCTTGTAGGTCTTTTCTTTCTGGTCTTACATGGAATGACCACAATATTTATTGTCCAAATACAAGTTCATGTTTGAGACTACACAGGGGAACTATTAATAATTGCATCAGGAAAATAGAGGTAGCCTGGAACTCTCTCCTGGCAAAATAAGGCATACGGACCGTCCCAGCCTTAGGTTTACCCCAGGGATAACTAGAACAACCTTGTCCCCCCTTCAGAATCACTAATGTTCAGAGGTACTTGAATTTCCCCAAGTCTTCTCTCCTCTAGAATAAACAAGGGAGGCTGCTTTCTTTAGTAGAAAGAGAATCAGACTGAGAACAAGAAATAGCTGTGTAACTTTTGGGGGCTTCATCAGGGAGAGTCAGTTGCCTCCCAAGATCCAGTGTTATATCCTGGCATCCCAGAAAAGAAAGCAATTTGTAACATTCCGAAATGTGAAAAGTCTATCAGAAGGACATGAGATGAGCTGTACGAATTGTGAAACATAAATTGTGGTTTTATTTGTTCTGCAGAAGCATTTTAATGCTGCCTTTTAAAGCTGCAAATTTTTCAAAAGGCAGGATGGCGTGGTGGCCGTGGATGCCAAATTTTGGTCTGCAGGCCTGAGGCAGAGCTGGTTGCATCAGAATCTGCTGGGAAATGGATTAAAAATTAGATTCCTGGGCCTCACCTCAGAATCTCTAGAGAGGCCACCAGCATTTGTATTCTGAAAAGTTGTGGAAGCAATTCCAATGATAAGCCAAGTTTGAGACCCACCAGCAAAACGACCAAAAGCACCAACTTTGGCGCCATACATTCATTCACTTCACACATATTTATCAATCACTTACTATGTGCTAGACATTTTCTAGACACAGGAGAGCCAGCAGTAGACACATACATTCTTTCTGTCTCTCTCAGCATAAAAGTCAAAAGATTTGTGGTCAAGGGCCAGTCTGATACCACTAGCTATGTGGCTCAACTTCCCAATGCCTTAGTTTCGATAATACCTACCCCACAGGGTTGTTGCGATGTTTAAATAAGGTAATATATGTAAAGTGCTTACCCCAGGGGCTGGTCTATAGCGAGCACTCAGTAAATGTTAGTTATGTAGACCACATCATGTTGATAGTGATGTCAAAAGCAACGACAATGAAAAAGCAAAAGCAAAGAAAGTTTACTAGTTTTATCCCATGGATACACTGAAAGACAATCTACGATCACATCCAAGTTTTCTGTGAACCATGCAGCCACTTTTTCACTATGATTTTGCATGGTCTTTCTTTAGAGATTCCATCCAACACTAATGTTCTGTAAACCCCAAGCCACTCAAATGTGCCAAAAAAAGAAAACCTTCAGGCAGTTGGCCACACTGCTGGCTTTCTTCTAGACCATTCAAGCTCCTGGTGCTTGCCTTGACATGGGATCCGGAAGCCAAATGCATCATTCCAGGAATGATCTGAATTTAAAAATATATAGGAAAACAAATGGCAAGGGAATTGTTGTAAGGAGTTGAGCTATCACTTCTATCTTATCGCTCTAGTTGCTATACATGACCAGGCCTCAGGCCAGGTTCATCTCAATAGTTGAGATAAGGCAGAAAGACAATGGGCAGAGATGGAAAGGATATGTGGAATAAGACCACCAGGGAGTGAGGCAGGGCTATGGAGGAGGAGGCTGAGAAGCTGCCTATTTTGCAAGCAATAGCTTTTACTCCTCCAACGAGGTCAGCAGAGATTTTAATGAGAACATCTTGGCCAAAGCCATGATTCACTGTCCAAAACTGGGCTGGGCCCCTCACACCGGGAGAATTTCACAGTTTTTCACATTATTCCCAAACCCCACTCCTCTGTTTAAGGGTGTCACTCAGAGTTTATTAAAAAAGGGTCCAAATGCCTCCATTCATATGTCCTAAGGGGCCAGAGGCTTGGGAAGAGTAGCAGTGGCTATGAGGGCAGCCAGAAGCAGGGATAAAGGGCAGTTCTGGGAGATATTAGCAAGACAGCTTGTAGGAGGAAAGCTCAGCTCTCTTTGCTCACACAGCCTGGGTTCAGAGCCCTGAAGAGAAGCAAACACTGAAATGCAATGGAAGAACAGGAAGTTGAAAGAAAGAGCAGTTTCCAAGAGGTAACTGGCCAGCTATAGTGCTGCCATGTGCAGGTACCTAGCCTGGGCATTGCACAGTTCCAGAGGGTACCATCCATACAGAGCAGAAATAAGCAGATATTTTCTGCAAAGGGCCAAATAATAAATATTTTTGGTTTTGCAAGTCATATAGTCTCTGTCACAACTATTCAATTCTGCCATTGTAATCAGGGTTGTTGAATAACATACAGGACACCATGTATTTTAATTTGCTAAATATGGCAGCCCTATTTGCACACAACAGTAGCCGTATACAATACATAAACAAATGGGTACAGCTGTGTTCCAGTAAAATTTTCTTTATGAAAGCAGACAGTGGAGCAGATTTGATGACGATGTGAATGACAACCCCTGGAGTTGTGCAATGCAGCAGTGCTTTCCAGCCAACAGTGCCAACAAGACACCCAGTTTCCAAATGGTATGGTGGCTAGAGCAATGATTTTCAAATGTGTTTGAACATAAGCTCCGCGGTAAGATACACGTTTTAAACCATGATTAAGCATCACAAAAACATACTTAACCACACCAAGTGTGATATACTACATTTTATTATATTCTGTTCAATTTTTTAAATGTTGGTGGCAACTCATGCAATTAACTTTACAATCTTCTCATGGATTTTCTGGACTTTCAGCCAGAAGATCTGAGTTAGAGTCTTTTTTTTTTTTTGAGACAGAGTTTCGCTCTTGTTGCCCAGGCTGGAGTGCAATGGTGCAACCTCGGCTCACCGCAACCTCCGCCTCCTGGGTTCAGGCAATTCTCCTGCCTCAGCCTCCTGAGTAGCTGGGATTACAGGCATGCACCACCATGCCCAGCTAATGTTTTGTATTTTTAGTAGAGACGGGGTTTCACCATGTTGACCAGGATGGTCTCGATCTCTTGACCTCGTGATCCACCCGCCTCAGCCTCCCAAAGTGCTGGGATTACAGGCGTGAGCCACCGCGCCCGGCCTACAGTCTTAAATTCTAACTCTTGCCAGCAGTGTATCCTTAGAAGAATTACCTCATTGGAGAATTTACATCTGGAAATGGGATTCACAATCACTTCAGAGTGACTTTGTGGGACAAACATGAAACAGTTCCATTCGTCAAACTGTGGTATAATTACCATTGGTGATACCTGAGATGGTTTTAGGTACACAGGTGAACATTGCCTGCACTTATTTTAATTCTATATGAAAACATACAATTTATGTTGAATGTATGATGTTAGTTGTAATATAAAACTTCCTTTTAAAATAAAGTTACTTTAAAAATAGGATGATTTATGTAAAGACAAATATTAAGCAAATAGTATTACAAGTTATAGGTGATAGTTGTGAATTTATGCAAGTGGCAAGTAAGTGAAGTTTAGGAAGCTTGGAGATGATGTATGAACAAGTACAAACTAAAAGATGGTAGGAGTGACATGGTGGTCCTTTGTTGACTTGAGCTAAGTGCCAAATTCACCGTGCATTCTCTAGCACTGAGAATTGGATTGGCTCACAATTGGTGATCAATATGTGGTTATGACACATGGATGAATGGATGTTAGATGGATGGATGGATGATGGCTGGGTCAATGGGTGGATGATGGATGATGAGTAGAGGGTAGATGAGTGATGGATGGATGGATGATGGATAGATGAATGAATGGATGAATAATGAGTGAATTGGTAGATGAATGATGGGCAGATGGATGGATGGTGGATGATGAGTAGACGGATGATGAATTAATGGATGGATGGATGAATGGATGATGGATGATAGATGAATAGATGAATGATGGATGGATGATGATGGATGAATGGGTGGATGGATTCATGGATGAATTGGGAAATGAATGAAATAATTAAACGCCAACATTTTGGAGTCAGAAGAGCTTAGTTTAGAGTTACAAAGAATGAAGCATGGTGTCAAAGGTGTCAGTGACTTCAGGGCCTGGGGGTGGGAGGGTGGAGGCAGATATATTCTTGCTCTGAGGTGTCATCTGGATGCTAAAAGCCTCTACGCTGCCACAATTAATATTGAGCCATGGAAACATCAGGCTGAAACAGGAAACACTAAGTTGATGTCAGCTCTGTTGCCCACATAGAAATGTCATTCCTGGACATAGGCACTTACAGTAAATATCTAGTGAAGAGAACAGGAATAGAAATATCTCCAACTATAAATCCTTGGAAATGTAGTGTCATATAATTCTGAACTGCTAGTCATTTGCTGATGAGAATGGCACCTTCTAGGTGCAGCCCACAGGTTCAGAGGGCATCAGGGACCAGCAACAATCACATCAAAAGGACAAGGAAACTCAAGTGCATTGGGCTGCCCTACTCAGGTCAAATTCCAACAGAGGAGATTTTTGCATTGGCAGAAAGGGAATGATATCTGACATGCAAATGACAGCCCTTATAATTCAAACAGTCTCTACTTCTTTTATGAAGAAATATTTTAAAAAACATGAGGTGCTCAACTTATGTTTTCAATCCCAGGACATATCCATCTTCTTTTACCTTCCAGTTTCATGCTGAAAAATTTAAAGTGATACTACTTTCATCTCTTCCCTCATTTCAGTGCAGGAGAAAAACCCTGATGAACTGACGCATAGAGAGAGCAATTTTTACGGATAGAGGGGAACTGTGCAAAGGTGGTGACAGTCCAGCCTCTGTAGAGAAATCCTGAATCCTCGTTTGCTAGCAAGTTCTTCCACTTCTCTGTGCCTCACTTTCCATGTCTGTAAAGCAGGGAAAAATCTATGGAGCTGTTGTGAGGATTAAATGAATTGGCAAAGGCAAAGCATCTCGAAGTTTCTGGCACCCAATAGTAAGCACACAATAGATGTTACCTGATTTTATCCTGTGTACTTACTTTGTACAGAAACTTTCACTTCAATAATGTTATTTAATCCTTAAAAAATCAAAAATTATTCCTAGTTTGCAGATCAAAGGTTAAGTGACTTACCAAAGTCTGGTAAATAGTAAAAATAGGATACAAACCAAATTCCTTGTCTTCCTGTCTTTTCTGCCGTCTTACACTACTGTACTAATCTGATTCACCAATTAAAAGCCATTTCCATAAAGCATGAATTCTACTAGGCTATATTTTAAATTTTTCAATCTAACACTAGAATGGACCCCCTTTTTGCCCATCTTTATTTTTTGTTGTGTGTGTGTGTGTGTGTGTGTGTGTGTTTTGAGGTTGAGATACTTAACCTGATACTTAAATCTGATTCTAATCACCCTGAAGGCAAACTTCATTTCATCTGTATCTTATGACTTGGTGGGAGGGTATACAGAGTAAGGATTTGGTGACAAGAGATGGCTTAGGGTGGCCCCCACTTCGTGTGGGCCCCTACTTTCCCACAAAGGCTAATTTAGGAGGCAGAGGGTGCTAAAAGCAGATAGAAATATTAAAGGCTGTCCTTTGCTTACCAGCTTCTTCCAGGACCCAAGCATCTTCCAGCCCCCTTCCCAGACCTAGTTCCACCCTCAGTACAAGACATCTCAGCCTCTGAGAGACTCTAAGGTGGGAAAGGAATGGGCATAAATGAAAATGGGAAGGAGAAAGGAGCAAGAACATTGAGGGAAGTTTTCTCAGTGGCTTGTGATTTTCCCTAAAGAAGGAAACAAGGGCATGGCATGAGTGAGGAAAGGCGGGTGGGAGCCTAGAATGTAATGCGAGAGAGCTGACTCACTGGGAAAAAGAAATGCCAGAAGACTGTGAGGGCCATTTACTAAGGAAGCCAAGAATGCTACTTCATTATTTCACTCTAACTGTGCGTTTCTTAGAAAAACAGCTTGGACTCTTGAAACATCAGGCCGTCATCCCTAGGTCCCTTTGAGGATGGATGGTGATATAGTTTGACTGTGTCTCCACCCAAATCTCATCTTGAATTGTAGCTTCCATAATTCCCATGTGTTGTGGGAGGGACCTGGTGAATCAGGGGGCAGTTTCCCCCATACTATTCTCCTGGTAGTGAATAAGTCTCAGGAGATCTGATGGTTTGATAAGGGGATACCCCTTTTGCTTGGTTTGCTCATTCTCTCTTGCCACTGCCATGTAAGAAGTGCCTTTTCCCCTGCACTGTGATTGTGAGGCCTCCCCAGCCATGTGGAACCATGAGTCCATTAAACCTCTTTTTCTTTATAAATTAGTCTCAGGCATGTCTTTCTCAGTAGTGTGAAAATGGCCTAACACAGATGGTGAGTTCATTTGGCTCTGTGTGGATTCATTCAGCCGCCACGTAAACCTGCATTGAAGACATACTATGTGCCAGGGAATCCACTGGACTCTGAGGACACAATGGTAGTAGAAATAAGAAAATGCCTCCACTTTCATGGAACTAACAGTCTAATGTGGGAGATGATCAATAAGCAAAAAACAACCATTTTCATAAATAAGAAAACCGGGTATAAGGAGGGAGGATAATGGGGAACACCTTCTGAACTCTGGGGGTGGTTCAGAGATGGCCTTACAGAAAGCAGGATGAGAGCATCCAGCTGAGGAACAGCATGTATGGAAGGGGCTAGAGGAGAAAGGAGCTCATAAGGGCAGGGGCCTAAAGTGCAGGAAGCAAGGGGCAGTGAGGCCAGAGGGATTGGTAGAGGGGTAAGCAGGTCAGGTGGGGCCTGGCAGGGTTTAGATTTTATTTTGAGGGTCTTTGAAAGCCAACTAGGACATCCATCTTCACACCCGATGAGGCTCTCTTCCCAGCAATGTCCAAGTTGAACATTCTAAAAGTTTTAGGTTAAGGTAGTATCTTTGCATCACCTACACTGCCCCCAGGCTCTCAGGACCAGACAGCATATTTGGGAAATGCCTGGTAAGTAGTGTCACACTAAACAAACATTTTGTCTTAAGAGGGCTCACCACCTTGGACCACATTGCCCCAAACCACTGGGAGCCTTTGTAAACACGCAGATGGATACCTGGGCTCCACCTCAGGTCCCCTGCATCAGAATCTTGAGGGGGTGGGGTTGGTAAAGTCAAGCTCCAGATGTGACTTTACTGTCTCACAAAGTTCCAAATTGCCTCTTCAGGCTCATAAAATCTCCGTCATACCAAACATGGGGCCCAAAGAGAATGGCTTTCCTTCTGTTGATAAGGACTCAACCAAAGCATTCCTTCCCTGCTTTGTTTACCTGCCACGGGCCTCTTAGCAAAGCACACCTGTCCATCTGTCAATATTTACTCTGTCTGCTGCCCTCAACAAAAGAAGGGAAAAGTGTTTTCACTGTCAAGCCAGTGTTTATACAAAGGATTTGTAGGCTTTCTCAGAGCCATGGAAAATCCATCACCCTCAGTTAACCTGTGCCCTTAATGAGGTGGTAGCTTTTCTCCCACCATCCCATCCATTAGGGATGACAGTATGTAGCTTGTCAACCAGTAAGCATTCAGGTTGAAAATTATTTCACCCAGACACCTGGGGAGACAGATGCTTGAAGTGTAACCCAATCTCACAGGGCGAAGCCTGCCCTGCTGATTACAGAGGACTGTCCCAGTAGGGCTTCATCTGGGACCCAATAGGAAGAGATCCACAAATGCCAAGACACTTATAAGAAGCCAATATTCTTCGGCACTCAGAAAGCTTATCAGCCCATTATATCTGCTCCAGTCAGTATTTCACTTAATGTAACTTCCAAGGGAGGGCTATTTTGAGTCAAAAGAAATTGAGATTCTTGTTGCTGGAACCAAGCATTGCTCAGAGGCACACACTCCTGAGAGGTGGCTGGGCTCGGCTTCCAGGGAGAACAACCGCCTGCCTTTGTCAGGCTTTGGACATCCAAGCCACCTGGGATAGACAAACTGAAAAGCCATTTGTAGGGTGCAGGAGGAAAAACAAATCCGATCTCTGCCTTTGTCATTCAGAAGAGCCCTTGAGGTTTATGAATCAATCCAAGGGGCAAAACCAAACCTTATACCTGCGAAAGAGCTTCAGGGGCCACATACACTCTGCTGGAAGTACAGCCCAGACCTGCCATCCCGGTTCCCACTGCATGCCCAGTGCTGAGCTGGGCACTGAAACGTAAACCAAATGATGTGTGACTCACAGTGCATTTGTACCAGCCTTTAGAGGGACTCAAACTCATCACAAAATGCAGGGAAGAATCTGGGGGATCCTAGCTCTCCATGGGGGGGAAAATAAATAATCATAACAGATATGTCATTTACTGAGTACCTTACTCATTGAATTAAGACTCAGTCCAACTCTCTGAGATAGGTCCTGTTATCTTTAAAACGGGGACAAAACTAGGACTCATCCCAGTGGAGTGTTCTGAGACAGAATCCCAATAGAATAGTATCTACAATGTACTTAGAATAGTCCTAGCATGTTTAGGCCCTCAGGAAGTGTTAGGTACTTTTTATTATGATGATTATTACTGCTACTACTACTTTTATTAGTCTCATTTTACAGCGGAGAAAACTGAGGCTTGGAGAGGTTATGGAATTAGCTGAAGGTCACCTGGGCAATGAGCAAGAATCAGCATCAAACGCTGGGTCTTCTGGCTCTAGAGAGTGATGTCTTCTCTGTCAGGCTGCAAAATGCTTGCTCCGCTCTAACTGTGGGTGGGGTGTGAGGACCTCACTTCCTCCGGAAAGAATCCGGGGCCAGCAGAGGATCTATTCCTGGTACCTGGGTCGTGGTGTACTGCCGCCCTCGCAGTGTTCCCATCCACCTCCCACACGGACTGGGCTGCACTCTCTGAGCTCCCCTGCTCCCTGGAAACAGGCAGCTCCGCTCTGGGTGCTGGCACATCCCAGAACCTGTTCTCCAGGCCACTCCTGGAGTGGCCACAGTGTGAGAACCCACACCTCCTCCCTTGGAGGCCCTTTGCCAGGGATACAGGGGAAACAGGTCCCCTCCTCTCCTGAACCTTGGCTCTCTCCCTTCCTAAGCCTCTTGAGCTGACACCTGGCTGGGGCCCCAAGAGAGGAACAGAGTTCCTTTGTGAGGGGAACTAACTCAGGTCTCTCATCGCCAACTCCCGAGAGTATGAGGCTGGTTTATTTGTTTTCTTCTTGCTGCCATAACAAATTCCCACATACTTTGTGGCATAGAAAGCCAAAAATTACTGTTAACAGTTCTAGATGCCAGGGCTAAAGTCGTGGTGTTGGCAGAGCTGGTTCCTTCTGGAAGCTCCAGGGGAGAATCCATTCCTTGCCTCTTCCAGCTTCTAGAGGCTGCCTGCATTCCGAGGCTTGTGGCCACATCATTCCAATCTGTTTCCTGTCCTACCTCCTCTGACTCTTATCCTCTTCCAGGGACCTTGTGATTGCAATAGACCCACACAGATAATACAGAACAATCTCCCCATGTCAGGATCCCTCACTTTATCACATCTGCAAAGCCTCTTTTTTCATGTAAGGGAATGTGTTTGCAGATTTTGAGGATTATAATGTAGACATATAAAGAGGAATTTGAGGGCTGTGTTTCAAACTAGCACAACTGCATTCCTTCAGCAAGTTTTCACTTCATTCCAGCCAGACCCAGGCACTGCACCGGGCAGCAGGCACTGTTTTCAAGGCCTACAAAACAGCTAGACCTGTTGATGTGAGTGCTCTTATGTTCATTGCTTCTTGGAGGTACAGATTGCTTCTTGCATGACTCCCTCCTTTGCGCCTAGCACATACTAACAGCTAACGCTTATTATATGCCAGACTCCATCCAGAACACCACAAATCTACGATCAGCATTAATGCTCACAGGAACACTATGAGTAGGTACTATTATCTCTCCACAGATGGGGAAATCAGGGCTCTGGGGCTTCTTACCTTTCCTAAATCCTACAGCTAGTGAGGAAGGGCCATGATTGAAGCCTGGACAGTCTCACCCCTGAGTCTCTCTTATAACCACTGTCCCACATGGCCTCCCAAATAGCAGCTCTCAGAAAGTGCCTATGGAAAGGAGGAAATGGAAGACCTGGGAAACTAGAACTACACTTTCAGGGACTGAGCTCTTGAGTGTCATAAAAGAGTGGCCCTTTCATGAAAGGGAGGCTAGAAAGGAGGGGGTCCCAGAGCCTCTAGGTAGGCTCTGCCAGGTGCACACCCCAAGTGCTTAGAGGAGGGCTACAATCTCAGGAAACTCCACATGAAGTCATGCATATTTCACTACAGGTCCCCCCCCACCCCCAACTCCTGGGTGCAGCCTGGGGGAAGGAGCATATCTGCTTTTCCTGACCATCTTATATTTCAGGACTAGCACAGTCCCCGCTCATAGTAGAGGTTTGATTCATAAAGATTGATTCCAGGAAATGACTTAGAGGTGCACTGAATATACATTCTGGCCCGATCCTGAATAGGTAAATGTTAAAAGGCAAGAAGCAACCAAAGCCAAGGTCAGAGCAGACCATGACCATCACAGAGGAAATCTAGGGTGATCCTAGCCTATTTCCCCAGAAAGTGGTGCCTGAGTCAGAGGATTTATGGGAATTATGTCACTCCATAGGGACCATCCCTGGGTACAGGGGTGAAGGCAAGGGCAAGGAGGTAAGGAAGGAGGGGGCATTTACTTTCCATTGCTGTATAACTACCCCAAAATTCAGCAGCTTAAAGCAACAAGCATTGATCATCCTACAAGGTTCTGAGGGGCAGGAACCCAGGCGGCTGGGCTAGAGGGCTCTGCTTCAGGATTTCTCATGAAGAGGCAGGCTGTGGGCTGGAGCTCCCACATTTCCAAGCCCCTCATGAAACTGCTGTCAGGAGGCTCCTGTCCCCTGCTGCATGGGCCTCACATGACATAGTAGCTGGCTTCCCCCAGAGCAAGTGATGGGAAAGAGGAATTCGATAGGGTGTGTATCAGTGCGCTTGGGCTGCCATAACAAATTATCACAGACTGTGTGGCTTAAACAACAGAAGTTTGTTTTCTCACCACTCCAGAGGCTACAAGTTTCAGAGCAAGGTGGCGACCTCATTTTATTCTGAGGCCTCTCTTTTTAGCTAGCAGACGTGTGTCTTCTTACTGCATCCTCAAGTGGCCTTTCCTCTGTGCATAGGTATCCCTGCTATCTCTCCAGGTGTTCAGAGGGATGTTTGTCAGGTGTATTCTGACAAATACAGTAGCCACATCGGATTAGAGACCTTCCTTGTGTCCTCATTTTAACTTAATCACCTTGATCGTGACCTTATCTCCAAATACAGTCCCATTCTGACGCACAGGGAACAGGGCTTCAATGTGTGAATTCTGAGGGAACACAATTCACCCCTTAACAGAGAGAAAGAAAGACTCCAACAAGGAAGCCAGAGTGGTTTCATAACCTAACCTTGGAAGTGGCATCTCATCACTCCTGCCAAAGTCTATTATCTACAAGGGAGGCATGACGTCCAGCCTACACTCAAGGAGAGAAAAGTGGAACTCCATCTGTTGAGTGGATGAATATCAAAGAATTTGTGAATATATTTTTAAATCCAGCACAGAGGGAGAGCCAAGAGGAGGCTGCATTACCGCAGTGGCCACAGCCATGCGTGACTGACTGATGGGTCCTGTGGGACTAGTCCCTGAGAAATCCATGAACTGTGCCTTGGGACTATGTATGGTCAGGGCAAAGGGGAAGAATTTATTCACCAGCTCCCGTCAGTTGGTTGCTGCCCCCACATGGGGTACTAACTCCCCTGGCCTCCAGGCTGCTCAAGCAGGGCAGGCGGTGAGGTGCCCTGGAGTCAATAGGGGAGCCCAGGCAGGTGTGAGAGGCTCAAGTGTGGGCCTGAGGCCAGGCACTGATGTCGGTACCTATGTGAAGATGGTCGGGGTCAAGCAGATCTGGTGACCACAGCTGTTTTGGGACAAGGTGGGTGAGTCCTGAAGGATCTTAAATTCTATCCACAATTGGCTTATTATTACCATTGTGTTATTAAAAATATTAATAGGCTGGGTGTGGTGACTTACACCTGTAATTACAATACTTTGGAAGGTCAAGGCAGGAGAATTGTTTGAGCTCAGGAGTTCTAGACCAGCCTGGGCAATATAGTGAGACCCCATTTCTACAAACAAAAATTTAAAAACTAGCCAGAGCCTGGGCAACACAATGAGATGACCTTGTCTCCATAAAAAATGTTAAAATTTGCGAGGCATGGGGGTGTTTGCTCATCATTCCCGCTACCCAGGAAGCTAGCGCAAGAGGATCGCTTTAGCCCACTTCAAAGAGTTTGAGGTTATAATGAGCTAGGATCACACCACTGGACTCCAGCTTCAGTGACAGAACAAGACCCTGTCTCTTAAAAAAAAGAAAAGAGACCATCCTGGCTAACATGGTGAAACGCCATCTCTACTAAAAATACAAAAAATTGGCCAAGTGTGGTAGCACGTGCCTATAGTCCCAGCCACTCAAGAGGCTGAGGCAGGAGAATCACTGGAACCCGGGAGGCGGAGGTTGCGGTGAGCCAAGATCACACCACTGCACTTCAGCCTGGGTGACAGAGCGAGACTCTGTCTCAAAAAAAGTTAATAAATAAATTTGTAAAGAAAAGAAAAGAAAACGAATAGTTGAATTTCAAATCTTTGATGCCAGAGTGCTGCCCAGTGACTTCCTGGTGGCATCCACTGCAGCAGTCACTATGGTGACTATTCCAGACACTTGCACTGAGGAATGGAGGAGCAGCATGCTTTCTGATCCACAGTGCTATAGCGACCACTGGCACAGATGCTACCACCACCTCTGGGGTTGTTCTTCCTCTCTGAAAGGGACCGAGCAGAGCAAGGCCTCTGCTGTCCCAGGGCTGAAATAGGTTTCTGTAAAGTCTGTTTCTTACAGTTTGATCCACAGGAATAAAACACAGTTTGAGTATCATATCGTTCTCCTACACACTGTTATTTTCTTTGTATCGTGTGTATCTTTTTATGTCTGAGGACTTACCATAGATGGTGCTTCACATGATTCGGGAGGTTTTTCCCCTTTGAGGAGGGAAATTTGGCATTTTAATTTTTTTAAATTCATCCTCACAAGAGATGAAGCCTTCCAAATAAAACATTTTCTCCAAAGATTCATGGCCTACATGAAAAATAAATATCGATTTTCTTTAAGGTTATTTAAGAGGTGTGACAAATAATTCTACAAGCATGAGCCTTCTAATCTAAATTATTCTGTATTATCTGGTCATGTATTATTATTCAAACTTTTTAAAGATGTGTTGGCCCAAAGAGGCTATTAGTTAGTTTTTAAAGTTATCTAGCTAAACTACTAATTTTTAAATATGTGTATTAACATCATATTCTGCATTTATTAACTATTTGAAAGATATGGGAATTGTTTTGCATTCGAAATTAATAATTTTTTATTGCTATCATTAGTTATCATAGCATTTTGCCACAATAATTGCAGACATGCCTTGTTTTAATGTGCTACATTTCATTTTGCTTTGCAAATACTTCATTTTTCTTTACAAAATGAAGGTTTGTAGCAACCCTGCATCAAGTAAGCCTATTGGTATCATTTCCCCAACAGGATGGGCTCACTTTGTGTCTCTATGCCACATTTTGGTAATTCTTGAAATACTGCAAACCTATGTATTATTACATCTGTTATGGTGATCAGTGAGCAGTGATCATTAATATTACTATTGTAATTGTTTTCAGGCGCCGTGAACTGTGCCCGTAGAAGATGGCAAACTTAAATCATAAATGTTGTGTGTCCTGGCTACTTCATTAAATGTTGCTCTCCTGTCCTTCTCCCTCTACTTGGGCCTCTTCATTCCCTGAGACACAATAATATTGAAATGAGATAATTAATAGCACTACAATGGCCTCTAAGTGTTCAAGTGAAAGGAATGGTCACACATCTCTCACCTTAAATTGAAATGATTAAGCTTAGTAAAGAAGGCATGTCAAAAGCCAAGGTAGGATGCAAGTTATGGCTCTTACACTAAACAGTTAGCAAGGTTGTGGATGCAAAGGGAAAGTTCTTGAAATAAATTGAAAGTGCTACTCCAGTGAACACGTGAATAATAAGACAACAAAACAGCCCTCTTGCTGATATGCAGAAAGTTGTAGTGAAAAGTTCTAGATAGATCAAACCAACCATAACATTTTCTTAAGCCAAAGCCTGATCCAGAGACAGGCCCTAACTCACTTCAATTCTATAAAGACTGAAGGAGGTGAGAAAATCGCAGAAGAGTTGAAAGTGAGCAGAAGTTGGTTCGTGAGGTTTAAGGAAAGAAGCCAGTGAAAGGTGAAGCAACAAGTACAAACATAGAAGCTGCCGCAAGTCATTCAGGACATGTGGTTAGAATAACTGATGAAGGTGACTACGCTAAACAACAGATTTTCAATATAGATGAAACAGCTTTCTATTGAAAGAAGATGCCATCTAGGACTTTCATAGCTAGAGAGAAGTCAATACCTGGCTTCAATGCTTCAAAGGACAGGCTGATTGTCTTGTTAGGTAGAGGTTCATTCAGCTGGTAATTTTAAGTTGAAGCCCATGTTCACTGACCATTCTGAAAATCCTAGGGCCCTTAAGAATTCAGCTTAATCTACTTTGCCTGTATTCTATAAATGAAACTACAAAGCCTGGATGACAGCACATCTGTTTTACTGAATATTTTAAGCCCACTGTGGAGACCTACTGCTCACAAAAAAAGATTCCTTTCAAAATATTACTGTTTCTTGACAATGTACCTTGTCAATCCAAGAGCTTTAATGGAGATGCACAAGCAGATTAATGTTGTTTTCATGCCTGTTAACACAATTTCCATTCTGCAGCTCATGGATTAAGGAGTGATTTTGACTTTCAAGTCTTATTATATAAGAAATATATTTTGTCAGGCTATATCTGCCATAGACAGTGCTTCCTCTGATGGATCTAGGCAAAGTAAATCAAAAACTTTCTGCTAAGGATTTACCATGCTAGATGCCATTAAGAACATTCATGATTCATGGGGAGAGGTCAAAATATTAATGTTAACAGGAATCTGGGTTCCAGTCTTCATGGATGACTTTGAGGGGTTTAGGACTTCAGTGGAGGAAGTAGCTGCATATGTGGGGAAAAGAATAAAAGAACTAGAATTAAAAATAGATCCTGAATAAGTGACTGAATTGCTACATCTCATGACAAAACTTGAATGGATGGGGCATTGCTTTTTGTAGTTGAGAAAAGAAAGTGGTTCCTTGAGATGGAATCTACTTCTAGTGAAGATGCTGTGAACATTGTTGAAATGACAACAAAAGATTTAGAATATTACATAAACTTAGTTAACAAAGCATCAGCAGAGTTTGAGAGGAGTGATTCCAATTTTGAAAGAAGTTCTACTATAGGTAAAATGCTAACAAATAGCATCATATGCTACAGAGAAATATTTCATGAAAGAAAGAGTCAATCAATGAGGCAAACTTCATCGTTGTCTTATTTTAAGAAATGGCCACAGCCACCTCAACCTTCAGCAGCCACCACCATCATCAGTCAGCAGCCATCAACATCGAGGCAAGACCTTCCACCAACAAAAAGATTGTGACTCACTGAAGGTTCAGATGATTATTAGCATTATTCAGCAATAAAGTATTTTTAAATTAAGGTGTGTACATTGGTTTTTCCAGTATAATGCTATTGCGCACTTAATACATTATTACAGTGTTATATAAACATAATTTTTACATGCACTGAGAAACCAAAAACTTTGTGCCACTTGCTTTATCTTGGTGGTCTGAAACTGAACCTGCAATATTTCCAAAGTATGGCTGTATACATTTTGTCCCAGGAGAGACTGATAGAGCCTCAATATATAAAGCACATAAGAAGAACCTTCATTCCAAGTTATATCTATTATAACTTTCTGTCCTTTATTTGTAAATGCATATTCAGAAATGAACAATACGTCTAAGTGTCATGCCTTGATCATGTGATTGACCATTCCACTCATTAGGCATGCTATGGAATCATAGATCATGTAGACACACCCAGGACCCAGAGTCCACACTGAAGCAGGTGCTGGGTGATCAGTCCTTCCAAAGGCCTTCCCAGAAGACAGTCAAATATCATACGGAGGCTGAATATAGCTCAATGAATCATGGCACTTATAAAGTTATATTTAAACTATCCCTTTGCCCATCTGTGCAGAAAAATTGCAAGCCCAGTGAGGACTAGGTTTGTGTTTGAGACACTTTGGTATCTCTGGCACCTAGCACAAGGCCTATCTGGTACACAGTTGGTGAAACCAAACTAACCTGTCCACCAGAGTCTTCTACGGGCTTGTCTGTATTCTCCAGACAGCACAGCTTGACATGCAAACAATCTAAAAAAGAAATAAAAAAGCAACCCCATTTACAATAGCTACAAATGAAATTAAATACCTAGGAATTAACCAAAGAAGTGGAAGATCTCCATAATAAAAACTATAAAACACTGGTGAAAGAAATTGAAGAGGGAACAAAAAACTGGAAAGAGATTCCACGTTCATGGACTGCAAAAATCTAATGTTGTTAAAATTCTCATATTTTAAATAAATTTCCATAAAGATGGCCTTTTCAATAAATTGTACTCGTAAAACTGGATATCCATATGCAGAAGAATGGAGTTAGACCCTTATCTCTTGCCATATATAAAAGTCAAATCAAAATGGATTAGACTTAAATCTAATACCTCAAGCTATGAAACTACTATTATAAAAATTTGGTAAACAATCTAAGACATTGGTCTGGGCAAAAATTTCTTCAGTCATAGCCCACAAGCACAGGTAACCAAAGCCAAAATGGACAAATGGGATCACATCAAGTTAAAACGCTTCTGCACAGTAAAGGAAACAAATTGAAGAGACAACCCACAAAATAGGAGAAAACATTTCCAAACTATCCATCTGACAAGGGATTAACAACCAGAAGCTAGAAGGAGCTCAAACAACTCTATAGGAAAAAAATCTAATAATCTGATTAAAACATGGGCAAAAGATCTGAATAGACATTTTTCAAAAGAAGACATACAAATGGCAAAGAGGTATATGAAAAGGTATTCAGCATCATTGATCACAGAGAAATTAAAATAAAAACTACAATGTGATGTCATCTTACCCCAGATAAAATGGCTTGTATCCAAAAGATAAGCAGTTACAAATGCTGGCAGAAAACATTGAGAAAAGGAAACCCTCATACCTTGTTGGTGGGAATGTAAATTACTACAACCTGTGGAGAACAGTTTGGAGTTTCCTCAAAAAGTTAAAAATAGAGCTACTATATGATCCAGCAATCCAACTGCTAAATATATACCCAAAAGAAAGAAAATCAGTATATCGAAGAGATGTCTGAACTCCCATGTATATTACAGCACTATATCACAATAGCCAAGATTTGGAAGCAACCTAAGTGTCCATCAACAGACGAATGGATGAAGAAAATGTGGCACATACACACAATGGAGTACTATGCAGCTGTAAAAAGAAATGAGATTCTGTCATTTGCAACAACATGGATGGAACTGGAGGTCATTATGTTAAGCAAAAGAATCCAAGCACAGAAAGACAAACTTTGCCTGTTCTCACTTATTTATGGGAGCTAAAAATTAAAACAATTGAAATCATGGAGATAAGAGAGTAGAAGAATGGTTACCAGAGGCTGGGAAGGGTAGTGGAGGGTTAAGGAGGTAGTAGGGATGGTTAATGGGTATAAAACTATAATTAGAAAGATAAAAGATATAGTATTTGATAGCACAACAGGGTGACTATAGTCAATAATAATTTAATCGTGCATTTTAAAATTACTGAGATGATGACTGGATTGTTTGTAACTCAAAGGATAAATGCTTGAGGTGACAGAAACCCCTTTTGCCCTGATGTGATTATTACACACTGCATTTCCCATAAATATATATACCTACTATGTACCCACAAAAATACAAAATAAAAATTTTTTTAGAAAAGAAAGAAAATATACAACTACAGTCGAAACAGCACGGCATAGCACAGTTGGGACTCTGGAGTCAGTTACAAATCCTGGCTCCTGTGCTTATCCACTGTGCGATATCAAGCAAGCTGCTGACCTTCCGGTGCCTCGATTTCCTCCTATGTAAAAGGGGGATTATAATAATATCTACCTTTTAGGTTATTGTAAGATTGAATGAGATAATACATGATGACTCCTTAGAATAGAAAGCCTGGAAAAAAGTTCTATAAATATTAGCTATTATTGTATAATGCACCTACCTCTGTTCCTGGCACTCAGTGAATGTCAGCTACTGTTAGTTAGATGGGTGGGCAATTGTGGAAAACTGAAAACCCATTAAGAACAGAAGCAACAGGGGCTTGACCTTCAGCAAAAGCTAAACTTGGTGACCAAGGAAATTTTGTAAAGCAAAACTGACACTTTGGCCTGTTATCATTATTAATAAACATGCGTGACATATACTATAATCAAGAGAAAAAAACATAAATGCTAATTTTGAAATGCTGAAATGAATAAAAATAATAGGTGATGTATCTGGCTCTGGTCCCCAAAATAAATGAAATATGCATTTCCCATTAGCATGGACCCCTAGCAAAGACAATTCTGTTCCTAATTTTTGCAATGCCCATAACTGAAGTATGTCACAACTTTTCTCATATAATAATCATGCAAAAATGCTGTTTTTCTCCTCACCATGAACAGACTAACATGCCCTTGCGATCTTGTGGTTTTGTTCTTTGAAAACCTTTTGTGTTTTTTGTGTGGCAAGCCGGTCTTTCTGAAGTCTGATTCCTTTGCACTTGTTGCAAGTTAGCTTCTTTTCTTTTCTAAGTGCTTTCATCTCTGAGTCTTTTCATTGACAGTTATGATGTCAATTGCAAACCGTTTATATTCATCTTCTCCAGTTCTAAGGGTGCTGGCCAAGATGCCACCCACAGACGAAGCTTTCATTAAGAGTTGGTGGCCAGGATGTAAGTGTTGGGAGAAGCGTAATGGGGAAAAAGTGAAAAGAAAAAAAAAAAAAGATTTCAGCTTCGTACATCTGCTGCACGACAAATAAAGATCATGTTCCACATCTGGTAAATACTGTGGACCAGCACGTGAATTCTTAAACAAGGAGCTCCAGTCACATGGCATGCAGCTACACAAAAGCCGTGTTAATCAGAACTGTGTGAATTAGCTCCATCTGGATTTCTAAATCAGGAAACATGCTCTTTTATAAATCAATATAAATATTTATAAATAAGGAAATATATGTGTAAATATTTATAATTAAACCTAAATATATATTAAAATCAATCTTCATATTAAGTATTAACATATAATATAGTAATACATATTTTCTATTACTATAATATAGTATTTTCTATTACTATAATATAGTAATAACATATTAATAAAGTATTAACTTGAAATATCTTAAGTATACATATATATTTATAATTACATATATTTAATAGATTTTAGAAATAGAAATTACATTTGACCCAGCAATCCCATTACTGGGTATATATCCAAAGGATTACAAATCGTTCTACTATAAGGACACGTGCACGCGAATGTTCATTGCAGCACTGTTTACAATAGCAAAGACCTGGAACCAACCCAAATGTCCATCGATAATAGACTGGATAGGGAAAATGTGGCACATATACACTATGGAATATTATGCAGCCATCAAAAACGATGAGTTTGGGTCCTTTGTAGGGACATGGATGAACATGGAAACCATCATTCTCAGCAAACTGACAGAAAAGCAGAAGATCAAACACCGCATGTTCTCACTCATAGGTGGGTGTTGAACAATGAGAACACATGGACACAGGGAGGGGAGCACTACACACTGGGGTCAGTTGGGGGGAAATAGGGGAGGGACGGTGGGGGGTGGGGAGCTGGGGAGAGATAGCAAGGGGAGAAATGCCAGATGTAGGTGATGGGGAGGAAGGCAGCAAATCACACTGCCATGTGTGTACCTATGCAACAATTTTACATGTTCTTCACATGTACCCCAAAACCTAAAATGCAATAAAATAAATAAATGGGAAAATATATATATATATATATTATATTTTATTTTTCTATATATATTTTGTATGTACATATTTAGATCATAAATAATGTATATTTATAATTAAATACACCTTTATAAATGTATATGTATTTATGAAGAAAGAAATCTATTTTTGTAATTTTAAGATAAGCTAGGTTAACAAAGTTTATGTAAAGTATTTCTAACTATAGTTTGGAGCAATCCTTAGAGGTTTTACTTTCATGGTTACACAGAATGATTTTCCACAAAAGTAGAGATAATTTTGAACCAGACAGTTTGAAAGTGCTTGGGAGTATTTAAAAATAGTTTCTTCTTTGAGTAGCTTAAATATTCTATGTAGAATATTTAAGCAGAATATTTAAGCATTATTCACTTTTTACCAACCGTAAAGAAATAGTTTTCTATACAAAGTTGAACTTTAACCAAGGTCCTGCTTGAATTATCACAGGGATCAAATTTGTAGAGCAAAAATAATATGAACTGACATTTATTGAGACATTAGTCTGTGCCCAGCCCTGTGATAAATAATTTTTCTGCGTTATTGCATTACATTTTCACATTTCCCTGTGAGGCAGCATAACCGGAACCCCCAACTGCAGTCGAGGAAAGTAATTTTGTCAAGACTGAAGGATGTGGCTGAGTAAGTATTTGAGCCCAAATCATTCTGACTCCTGAAGCTGAGCTCTTAACCACTCCATTAGACCACTCCTCAGGGCCACTTTTACTCTATTCATTCTGCCCTTTAGTAAACATACAGTCTTTGAGCATACACTATGATTAGACACTATTCTAAGTGCCAGGGACATGGCAGAGAACGAGACAGAGAAGCTACTCTCATGGAATTTACATTTCTGGGATGGGAGTTGGTAGACATAAAAATATATAAACAGTAAACACAGTCATGCATCACTTAACGACAGGGATATGTTCTGAGAAATGTGTCCTTAGGTGATTTCGTCCTCGTGTGAACATCACAGAGCGTTCTTACTCACACAAACCTAGGTGGTATGGCCTATTGCTCCCAGGCTACAAACTGCATAGCATGTTAATGTACTGAATACTGTCAAGCCTAACACAATGGTAAGATTTGTCTATGTAAACATAGAAAAGGAACAATAAAAATACACAGTATCAAGATAAAAAAATGGTACGCCCCTATAGGACACTTCCCATGAACGGAGCTTTTAGGACTGGAAGTTGCTCTGTCTGCGTGAGTGAGTGAGTGGTGAGTACATGCGATGTGACCGTACACCACTAGATCCTTTATAAACACTGTACACTTAGGATACACTACATTTATTTAAAGTTTTTTCTTTATTCAATAATAAATTAAGCTTGCCCTATTGTAATGTTTTTACTATACAGGCTTTAATTTTTAAACTATTTTTATTCTTTTGTAATAAGACTGAGCTTAAAACACATTGCACAGTTGCACAAAACTACTTTCTTTATATCCTTATTCTGTAAGCTTTCTTCTATTTTGTTTTTTCATTCTTTTTTACTTTTTAAATTACTTTGTTAAAAACTAAGACACAAACACAAAGCGTCTACAAAAGCTCAAAATCATCCAAATCACTGTCTTCCGCCTCCACATCTTGTCCCAGTGGAAGATCTTCAGAAGCAATAATATGCATGGAGCTGTTGTCTTTTATGATAACAATGCTTTCTTCTAGAAAACCTCCTAAAGGACCTGCCTGAGACTGTTTTACAGTTAACTTTTATCAGTAGAAGTACACTATAAAATAACGATAAAAGGTATAGTATCATGAATATGTACACCAGTCACACAGTCGTGTATTATGATCAAGCATGTGCTGCACATTAATTGTACATGCTAGATTTCTATATGATTGGCAGCACAGTGAGTTTGTTTACACCAGCCATTTCCACAACCACATGAGTAGTGCATGCTTACTATATTAGGATGACTATGAAGTCACTAAGGGATAGGAATAGTTCAGTTCTGTCATAATCTCACAGGATCTCTGCTGTATAGTCAGTTCCCCGTTGATTAAATCATGGCTCTGTAGTGCATGACTGTGCATAGCGTGTCCCTTCGTGGTGCTATGGAGAAAAAAAAAAGCAGGAAAGATGGATGAGGGAGACTGTGAGGAACGGGGTGGGCACTTTGAACCAAGTCAACATGCTTCTCCACGGAGAAGAGACCTGCAGGTGGTAAGGGAATGAGCTTTGTGCACCTTGATCTCAAGGGAATTGCATTTTAGGCAAGTGCAGATGCCCTGGGGTGAAAGTGCACTGGAGCTGTTCCGGGAGGGTCAAAGATGTCACCGTGGCTGGAGCACAGTGGCCCAGGGCTGTGGTTCTCCAAACAAGGTCCTAGGACAAACAGCATCAGTTTCACCTGTGGATTAGTTAGAAGTGCCAATTCTCAGGCCCCATTCCACACCTGCAGGTGTGGGAACTCTGGGGCGGAGCCCAGCAGTGTGTATGCGCATGTGTATGTGTGCGTTTTAACTTTGTTATATTGCAATAATTTCGGATTGACATAAGGGTTGTAAAACAGTACAAAGATTTCCCTCACACCCATCTTCCCTTGATGTCAACCTCTTACTCCATCATGGCACATTTTTCAAAACTAAGAGGTTAACAGTTATACAACACTAGTAACTAAACTGCAAACTTTATTTGGATTTCTCTAGTGTTAGTGAAATCTGGAGAACTTTAGCAAGTTCTCCAGATGATAAAATTCCTACCAAAGTTTGAAGACCGCTTAGCCAGAGGGATAGTAATAGGGGATGACGTCAGGGAAGTTGGGGTAGGGGTGGGGGTCTAGGTCTTGTAGGGTCTTATAGGCAATTGCAAGGCCATTGGGGTTTTTCTGAGATGGGAAGCCATTTGAAGGTTCTCAGCTCAAATGCATTTCTCAATATGGTCTACCATGCTATCTGAAAATCTGAATGACTGTCCCTCAACCCTATCCTCAACCTTTACATGATCCCCCTCCCTTGCTTTATTTTTCTTCCTAGTCTTTGTGCCTTTCCTTTTATTTGTGATCTTTATTATTCTTTGCCTCCTCTCCTAACTTCACAAAGTCTAGAATCTTTGCTTGACTCACTGATATATCCTCAGCACCTAGAACAGCACCTGGCATACAGTAAGGCTCCGCAAACGTGTTGAAGGAAAACATAGTGGAAAAAAGAGCAGAGGCAGACAAAACTGTTTTGACATTCATTTTAAAAGGTTCATTCTAGGTCCTGGGGAAGAAAAGATCAGTAGATTATGGGGGTGGAAGAGAATAAGCAAGGGTAGAGAGACCAGTTAAGAGGCTCCTGGGGTGACCCAACAGAAAGAAGATGGTAGCTTGAATGTTGCCTGGGTGAATATGGAGTTTCGTGTCTTACATATGCTGCTTGAACAGATATCAACCTTACAGTCGGCTGAAAAATACTCTGTATAAGAAGAGCTCTGGAGAGCAACTTTTGAAGATAAATCAATTTCTTATTTTAAGAATAAAAAATAAACTCCTGATATTTGGTTATTTTAAAGGAATTTCCTGTGCACGTGCAAAATGCCCAGCTTTTATTCTCTATTAAGACATGCAGAGTCTATTATTACAGCCTTGATGTTTAACTTACCATCAAAGGGAGCGGGCCAAGATGGCCAGGCCTCGAGTTCAGGAATGTTAAACACTATGCACAATATGCCTCAGACTTAAAATGCTTTCTTTAATAGTGAACAGCATGGTTCACAAAGGATATCCTCTTTCTTCCAAAAACAGGGTGAGGTCTCGGGGGTCATTAAGATAACATCTCAAAGGTAATATGACACTTGAGAGGCAAAGAAATGCCATAAGGTCTGGAGGTCACAGCCTGATTTCTAAACCTAGTTCTCCCTTGTATTAGCTGGGTGAGCTTGGACAAGTTACTCAACTACTCTGGGCCAGAATGTCTTCATTTTATTATCACTAAAAATAGTGCATGGCGTTTTGCATCTATATCAGAGTGCAGAACTTCACAACTTTCTTTTTAGTAAGGGAGGTAGCTATCTGGTTGCCAACAGTGTCTGTCTTCAATGAGGGAAGATAGCAAGTCACGTTCCAGGAAATTGTTCTATTTTTGGAAGGAGCTTTCAAAGGTCCCTTTTGGTTATATAGACATAGAATGAGAAGAGCCCCATCCATCTGGAAGAAATGCCCAGAAGGACAATTTCTTGACATAGAAAAGATGACTAATCCCAGCCTCTTCCAATTTTGCACAAGGGCAAAGGAGATTCTTGGAGACCACTGGAGGGTGGACCCCTTCTCCTTGCAGGTTCTGCAGTGCTGGAACCTCTCTGATGAATGGACATGGATTTGACCATGGTCAGTAGGTAGGAAAAGTTTTTTCCAGGGACCCAATAAGGGGAAACAATACATGTGTTTATTATTATCATAGAGTAAACGGCACTAATCACTAACAATTGAACTGCTTTACAGCTTACCTGGCATTGTCACATATATTAGTATCATCCTCACAATACCATGGTTCGATCTGATTTTTCAGCATGAGAAATCCCTGTCACCACCCTCAGTCACCTAGGAAGAGTCCCCTGGGATCCCATCTCAGAAATGACCTAGGGAATGTCCGGTATCCCTCAATTCAGACACTAGAATACCAGCCTCTTCTGCCACATCTTACCCTTAATTCCTTTTTCTCACCCTTTTCCGTGAGCAACCACTCGCTCTCTTCCCTCAGTTGTAATTCTGCCTGGGTCTCATCAGTACAACTTATGTTTCACTTTTCTCTGAGCTTTTGACATCCTGGTCTACTTCCTGGCTGCACGATTCATCTCTCCTCTTTAGTGTGAGGATTGCACATTCATATTCTTCTAGGTACCTCCCTGCCCAACTCACACTGGCCCTCAAAACCTTCCTTCAGGTACACTGGCCTCCTAAACCGCCTCCCACAATCTCCATGGACAGAACCGGACAGTTAACTCAATTTGACAGAGAATGAACCTACCAGAATCATACAAACAACCAAACTGTGTTGCTTCAACTGTAAAGCTCAGCACTTAGAACCCTCCTACACTGATATCTTCAATCTTTTCCCTATATCACTTCACCGTAAATACATTAGTGACATTCCAGCCATGAAATACATTTGTCGAGACATGGAGGCTAAAACATGGGGTATTTATTTGATATGACAGGGTTTCGTCACATTCTTATCTTCTGGGATAACATGTCGTTCCAGTGTACAATGTGGCCAGAGTGGGTCTTTTAAGGGTGATCAGGAGAGCAGCAATAAGAAGGTCATTCATCCTAAGCCAGATCAGAGCCATCAGACCAAGGGATGTGCTGCACAAGAGGTTGGTGAGCAGCCTAAACAAAAAGCAATGGCCTCAGGGGCCCAGAGTCTGCCAAGCAGCTGACCAGTAAAATCTAAATTGGCAGCAAGGCTCTGTCCCCATCTCAAAGGAAAAATTAAAACCAGTCTTTCTGGGAGGGCAGGTCCAAATCAGAAGGGAGGTGATGCCTGTAACCAAGGCAACATGCAAACACTAACTTTTCCTCTCTCCTCTCCTCCCCAGTGGCCTACTTCCAAACAGCACTCCTACACTCATCCATCTCAGTGAGAAGTGTCAAGAGGATGAAGACATCTTATCATTCCTTGAGAAAAGCCAAAAGTACTAAGATGCTCCCACCAAAGAAAAGGAAAAAAAAATCTGAAGAAAAATTACTAGTTGCTTATATCAGCAGAGATTTATATAATAAATATAGGAAGTCATTTAAGTCTTTCCAGACTAAGCCCATGAATATCTTTTTAGAAAGATTAGAAATTCAGAGTAAAGTTATGTAAAAATAGGTAGTTAACAATATCTTACATTTATGTAGAGGGCTGCACTTTACAGAGTGGTTTTCCATACATTATCGTGAGGCAGATACCACTGTCTCCATTTGTCAGGGGAGGAAAATAAGGCTCAGGCAGTTCAAGTGACTTGTCCAGGATTTGATGCATAGAACAGAGAGCCTCCAACACAGCCAGTTTTGCCTTAATACCTGGTAAGTGAATGAACACAGCTTATGTCAAGATAGATGTTGAATTTATTTATTATTATTATTATTTTGAGACAGGGTCTCACTCTTTTGCCCAGACTGGAGTGTAATGGCATAACCATGTCACAAAGTAACCTTGAACTCATGGGCTCAGCCAGTCCTCCTGCCTCAGCCTCTCAAGTATCTGGGACTACAGGTGCAAGACAGTATGCCCAGCTAATATATATATATATATTGTAGAGATAAGGTCTCACTATGTGGCCCAGGCTGATCTTGAACTCCTAGGCTTAAGAGATCCTCCTAGACTTAAAAGATCCTCCTCCCTCGGCCTTCCTAAGTGCTGGGATGACAGGTGTGAACCACTGTGCCTGGCCCAGAATAGATGTTTAATTTAAAGTTTCTGAATCCAAGCTCAGTTTCTGGCTGTCCTGCTTCATCCTAGATGGACTAAATTTTTGGAGCAGTTTCAATCTTTTATCTATTGATTCAGTGAATCCGCAGTGAGGCCCCACTAGGTGCTTCACCCCACATGAAGCCCTAGAACCAGTAATAAGGATGATCTGGGCCCTCACAGAGCTCACACCCAAATGGCAGTGTTAAGGATAACAAGAGACTAGCCGGGCGCGGTGGCTCAAGCCTGTAATCCCAGCACTTTGGGAGGCCGAGGCGGGTGGATCACGAGGTCAAGAGATCGAGACCATCCTGGTCAACATGGTGAAACCCCGTCTCTACTAAAAATACAAAAAATTAGCTGGGCATGGTGGCACGTGCCTGTAATCCCAGCTACTGAGGAGGTTGAGGCAGGAGAATTGCCTGAACCCAGGAGGCGGAGGTTGCGGTGAGCCGAGATCGCGCCATTGCACTCCAGCCTGGGTAACAAGAGCGAGACTCCGTCTCAAAAAAAAAAAAAAAGGATAACAAGAGAAAATAGGGAAATAGGTAAATAAGATAATTTCCAATTATGATAAATGCTCTGGAGAATAAACACAAAGTGACTAGTCAGGAAGTTACCATAGAAGGTGTTGGGGGCTATTTGAGGGGTTTTTGAAGAGCAGCTATTGAGTATCATGGGTTATACATACAGCAGTGTCCTATTAACCAGTATTTCTGATTATAATAAGCTTTCATTTAATAACTCTTTTAGAGAAATAAGATTACTGTTAAAATACTAACTGATTGGATGGATATTTTTAATCCATAATATGTACTTTCCTTTTTTATTAAGCACTTCAGTGAGACAAAGAGAGCTATCAACTTCACTCTCAATGGTCACTTTCGATCATGATTCAGTTATTTCCTTTTTTCTGTCAACTCTTATTTCACTTTAAAAAAGTCCCAGCAGAGCCACCCTCATATTTCTAATCCATTCTGAGTTATGACCTAGAAGGAACTAACTGCTGATATATTAACGTCCTTGGAAAAACAGTTTTCAATTACTCTTACAAAGGGGAAGGAGGATGAGGAGGAGAAATAGAAGTGGTAAGTCCTTTATTTCTTGAGCAAATTACTTAAGAGTACACGCTAGTCAATAACAAAACCAAGACTACAACACAGTATCCCAACCAAGTGTAAGGTTCTTTCTAATATAGACCATAGGACTCCGTTCAGCCTCAGAGCTTCCATCCATGAAAAGAATTTCCCTAAATGATTTGAGGTTCTTTCTGGATTTAAAAGTCTATAATGGGGAACTTTCACCTCCAGCCAATATGGAGGAACAGGAACCAATTCACTCTCCTGTCAGAAACAACCAGTCACCAGACAAAATATATGGAACCATGCCTTTCAAGACACTGGGACAGCAAGCAGAGAAGGATAGACGGAAAACAAAGAAGGTGAGCCAATGAATTTCCAAGCTTACATGCTGATGTAGTTTGGCTGAGTCCCCACCCAAATCTTATCTTGAATGTAACTCCCACAATTCCCACATGTTGTGGGAGGAACTGAGTGGGAGGTAATTCAATCATGGGTGTGGGCCTTTCTCATGCTATTCTGGTGATAGTGAATAAGTCTCATGAGGTCTGATGGTTTTAAAATGGAAGTTTCCCTACACAAGCTCTCTTTTTGCCTGCTACCATCCATGTGACTCGCTCCTCCTTGCCTTCTGCCATGATTGTGAAGCCTCCTGAGCAATGTGGAACTGTAAGTCCATTAAACCTCTTTTCCTTCCCAATCTTGGGTATGTCTTTATCAGCAGCATGAAAATTGACTAATACACATGTCCAGCCATGTGCAAAGATGGGGAGCCCAGCTAGAGCCCAGGGAATTTCCTCAGTTGAAGAGACAGAGCTGAGAATCCAGGGAGACTATAGAAGCTAGAGCTCCCAGGATACATTATTGGAGGAGAGAGAGTTACATAGAAAGAGAATTCTGGAGATCTGTAGAGGGCATTCCTCAAGTATCCATCAGTATACTGGTCAGTGTGGGCATGTGAGAACACTACCTGAGGCCAAAAAAAGAACCACCCCAAGGATTAGAGGGAACACAGCACTGACACAAGGCAGGAAATAATGTCTATTCCTAAGAGTCAACACTGGAAAATTTCATAAAATACAGGGCATTGGGTAGAGTTATTTAGAAGAGTCTTGCCTCAGGACTGGAAAACAGTTTGCGCTAAAATAAATGTTGCCCTGGTCCCACTTAATAGGTCTTAAAAGTAAGATCCAAAGGGACCAGACTATTTCCAAGTAACTTAACCATGTTCCAGAACAAAGCTCCAGAATATTTATAGGAATACAAAAATACACAGCAACCAACCAGGTAAAACTATCCCAAATGAAACACACAGGTAACAAAAATTAAATAAAAGAACATCAATGATCTGTGGGACAACTTTAAATGCACATATATATATATACACACACACACACACATACATATGTGTGTGCATATAAAATTGGTTGGTGACAGGAAATAATATTTGAATCGATACAAGCCAAAAATGTTCTACTTTCATTTTTCCCTTTTTTTGAGATGGAGTCTCGCTCTGTCACCAGGCTGGATCTTGGCTCACTGCAACCTCTGCCTCCCAGATTCAAGCAGTTCTCCTACCTCAGCTTCCCGAGTAGCTGGGATTACAGGTGTGCACCACCACACCCAGCTAATTTTATTTCTATTTTTAATAGAGACAGGGTTTCACCATGTTGGCCAGGATGGTCTCAATTTCCTGACCTTGTGATCTGCCTGCCTCCACCTCCCAAAGCGCTGGTGCTGGGATTACAGGCGTGAGCCACCATGCCTGGCCTTTTTTTTAGTTGAATCAGAGTCTTGCTCTGTCTCCCAGGCTGGAGTGCAGTGGTGCAATCTTGGCTCACTGCAACCTCTGCCTCCCGGGTTCAAGCAATTCTCCTGCCTCAGCCTCCTAAGTAGCTGGGATTACGGGCATGTGCCACCACACCTGGCTAATTTTTGCATTTTTAGTAAAGACAGGGTTTCACCATGTTGGTCAGGCTGGTTTCGAGCTTCCTACATCATGTTCTGCCTGTCTTGGTCTTCCAAAGTGCTTCACAGGTGTGAACCACCCTGCCTTGCCAAATGTCCCACATTTGATGAAAATTATAAATCCACAGATCCAGGAAGTTCAATGTACTCTAAAAACAAGCAATGTGGGGAAAAAAAGATACATCAAGGCACATCATAATCAAATTGCTACAAATAGTTTAAAAAGATAAAATATTAAAAACGACCAGAGAAAAAGACATGTTAAACAGAGGAAGCAAGAAAAGGATGACAGCAGATCTATTTTCAGAAACAATGCAAGTGAGAGGACAGTAGGGCACCATATTTAAAGCTCTGGGGAAAAAGAATCACCCTGGAATTCTTTTCCCACCATGAGTTTTGTTTTTTTTTTAATAAAGATAAGTATAATGGAATATTATTTGGCAATAAGAAGTAATAAAGTACTGACACATGCTACAATATGGATGAACCTTGAAAATATTAAGTGAGAGTTACAAAAGACTATATTGTATCATTTCATTACATTTTTTATGACAATTTATTTCATTTTTTAAAATTCAAATGTTTTTCTTATATTATTTTACAACAAAAAACACAGAAAGAAAATCATTCCATTTATATAAAATGTCCAAAATAGGCAAATCTATTAAAACAAAAAATAAATGTAGTGGTTGCCTAGGGCTTGAAGGGTCACAGGGGAGAGAGGAATGGAGAGCTCTGGTAACGGGTACAGATATTTTCATTATCATGGGATAATGAAAATATGGTCTAAAATTAAATTGTAGTGGTAGCTGCATAACTCTGTGACTATATTAAAAATATATTGACTTTTACACTCTAAATAAGTGAAGTGTATGATGTGTATGATATGTAAATAATAACTCATTAAGGCTTCCTTTCAAAAACGCAAAATCAGCACTTTCGAAGATACACAAAAGATGAAAGAATTTATCACTGACAGAACTACAGTATAAGAGATGTTAAAGGAAGTCCTTCTCAAATGGCAGGAAAATGATACCAGATGGAAACATGTGTGGACACAAAGGAATGAAAAGCCTTGGAAATGTAGCAACTACAAGGGAATATATTATGAACACCTTCCCATGTCAATAGTCTTCTATGAATGAATATTTATCAGCGCAGAGTTTTCCATCCTGAGGATCCACCATCGTTTACTTAAACCTGATGAGGTGGGAGGGGCTAGGATTCAACACACAGGTGAGGGATTGACCTTACTAGGACGAGAGACATTTCTTCCACTGAAGAGAAAGAAAGGATATTCACAGACAACAGTGGATTGCAAAGAAAATATTTTTACTCTTCTTTTTCTTGGATCATGAGGTAAGAGAAAAGAAGGGATGGCAAGAAGAGAATATAGTCAGGTCTTCTTTCTAGATTCAAGTTCAAAGAAGAAATGGCAACAGCTTGCAAAGATTTTTGTGGGAAAACCTAACCTGGAGACTTAGAATTAGGAATAAACTAAGATACATTTGAATTTGATGTAAGTAGTTGTTTAGAGCTGTTTTAGCAGGAAAAGCATCTAATTCTGTCTAGGTGTTTGAATATCTTTCAGTGTTGCTCTGTTTGTGGGGAGGCCTGGAAGGCACTACCTTAACCAAGTGATTAACGTAAGCATCGCCAAATGAGACAGATCAACGTCATGGACCCCCTGATGTAAAGCAGGAAGAAAAGCACATTCCCTCTGTGTTATTCTCACCAAAATGAATAACTTCAAACTAATTATGACAAAGCATTAGACAACCCAAACTGAGAGACAGTCTAAAAACTAACTGACCTGTAGTGTTCAAAAGTGGAAGGTCATAACAGACAAGAAAAAACTGAGGACCTGTCATAGACCAGAGAAGATTAAAGAGAGATGACAATTAAATGCAATGTGGTTTCTAAAGCTGATCCTAAATGAGGAACAGAACATTCTGGAAAAACTGGTCACATTTAAATTTGATCTGTATTTTAGTTAGTAGTCTGTTGCAGTGTTAATTCCTTGGTTTTGACCATTACACTATGTATATAAGATATTAACATTAGGAGAAGTTAGATTAAGAGCACACAGAAACGCTGAACAATTTTTTCAACTTTTGCGTAAATCAAAAAAAAATTTTTTTTTTTTTAAACAGAGTCTTGCTCCGTCGCCAGTTGCCAGGCTGGAGTGCAGTGGTGCAATCTTGGCTCACTGCAACTTCTGCCTCCCAGGTTCAAGCAATTCTCCTACCTCAGCCTCCCCAGTAGCTGGGACTACAGGTGTGCACCACCACGCCCAGCTAATTTTTGTATTTTTAGTAGAGACTGGGTTTCACCATGTTGGCCAGGATGGTCTCGCTCTCTTGACCTAGTGATCTGCCTGCCTTCGCCTCCCAAAGTGCTGGGATTACAGGCGTGAGCCATCACGCCCGGCCAAAAATATTTCTATAATATGCTTTAAAAATTGTATTATTATCGAATATGACTTTGATAATAAATACTGGTTCCTGAAAAGAAAAAAAAAACTGTATTATTTATCAAGCAATCAGATGATCAGTACCTCAGCCGTCTGGAACAGAGCTGGAGTCCTGACATGAAACGCAAAAGCCTCTGAACAGGAGAAAATTTGTCATTGCCAAGCCCATGCAATGATAGTACCTACCTGATAGGTTGCTGTGGGGCCTAAATGAAATCATAAATCAGTTGGTCTAAGGTAAGTTCTCATAAACGGCAGATCACCTTCTCTTACACATGTGGCCCTTGCCCAGAAGGTACTAGGATCACAGTGCATCACGAAGCTGAAAACTTCAGTATTTGGCTTTATTTCTTCCTCCTTCATTATTTCAGCAAATGTTCATTGAGCACCTTCTGACAACTGCACTCCACTTAGCCCTTTTAATGAGAGTTTACAAGAGGTTCTAATTCTAGTTCTGCCAAACCAGAGTAGGCAGACTTTTTCTGCAAAGAGTCAGAGAGTAAATATTTTAGGCTTTGCAAGCCATGTAGTCTCTGCTTGTCTATACAATTCTGCCATTGCAGCTCAAAAGCAGCCATGGAAAACACATTAAAAAATGGGTGTGATTGTGTTCTGATCAAATTTCATGTTTAAAAAAAAATGGTGAGCCAAATTTGGCCCATGAGTTGTAGTTTGCCAACTCCTGTCCTAAAGTGTCAGGAAATACATGGCTATTTCTGTTTGTCTAATATGGAGGATCGATACTCCAAAACTCCAAAATGAACTTTTCCAAAATAAAACTCCAAAATTATTTTATTTTCAAACTAGGTCAAACTTTACCATGGATATGTGCTTCAGAATTTCACATCTTCAGATGACTATTTGCCTTTAGAAGCTTCTCTTTACACATAAAAATATTTAAGATAACTCAAACAATCAACCAAAGGCATGCATGCAACAGACGTTAGCCTCAGAAGGCCTCCCTGACCCCTGGCCCTCTTTTGGATTGCAATTCGGCATCCAAGCAACTGGTCTTTGTTCTTAGATACTGTGCCTCAAATGCAGTTCAGGAAAGCCACAATTACAGATTCCAAATGAGCCTTATCATCATTGCTTTTGAAAGGGGTTGTTTTAGGGAGTGTGGAGTGGCTCTAGAAATGAACATAGAAGGCAAGAAATAGCAATTTGGCGTCTAAGCTGCCTCTGCTCGGGGGAGGAGAGCAATTTCTGAAGTCTGACTCAACACGTTGATGACATGACTTGACCTGAGTCACGTGCCCAGAAAGACTGAAATGTTCTTATGTCTGGAAACAGTGGGCCACCTTCTCGTGCCCAAGCCATGATGCTCAAGGTGAAAGCTTAACTCTGGTGCAATTTCTGCTGGGTAGCAGCAGCTTCTCTGAATTTGAACTTCCCCCTTTTTCAAAGGGAAATAATATCCTGCCTAGCAATGTTTCCTAAACCTTCGTGTTTTGCATGTCACCTTCGCAGTTTTTGCCATAGCTTATTAGTCAGGGTAGAGTAACCTCTACACTAAAAGACTATGTGTGAAAATAAGAGCAAAAAAGCTCTGAGGCTGGGCGCAGAGGCTCATGCCTATAATCTCAGCATTTTGGGAGGCCAAGGTGGGTGGATCACCTGAGGTCAGTTGGAGACCAGCCCAGCCAACATGGTGAAACCCTAACTCTACTAAAAACACAAAAATTATCCAGGCATGGGGGCAGGCACCTGTAATTCCAGCTACTCAGGAGGCTGAGACAGCAGAATCACTTGAACCTGGGAGGTGGAGGTTCCAGGGAGCTGAGATCGAGCCATTGCACTCCAGCCTGGGCAACAAGAGCAAAACTCTGTATCAAAAAAAAAAAAAAAAAAAAGTTCTGAGTCTGAGCCCATGATCCTTGATTGCATTATTAGTAATTTAGGGAATAGATCTTTTGGCATTTATTAACACTTTGCGGTCTTTTTATGCTGAACATCTATCTACTTCTAGATTGTGTTTTAGGTATCCACATTCTCCAGATAAATCATTCTTTGATGAGCAAGTAATTTATCATGATACTGATTTTTTACTTCACTTTGGATGCTATTCATTTAATAGGAGAAGCAACTTACACTATATTGATATAAATGGTGTGGAAAAATGATATAATTTTCTTAAGTATCTACTCCCAAGGTGTTTTCTAAATTTTAAGGTCCCATATGATTTGCAGATTTAAAATTAGAACCTTGCAAATGCAAAGGAAGCTTTATACTGGGCTAAAAGCACAACATTAAACAGACATCTACTTTATAGTATTCAAAAGCAAAGAACTCCTACCCACACACCGAATATTAAGTTTAGATCTGGACATTGCACGTGAAGGACACTTTAGACCAGGGTTTTCCAACGTGAGATATTTTGCAAGTTTTTAATAATTCCATGAACTATCTGTTAGTGATGTTTTCGGCTGCATTTCACAAACAGCCAACAATCAGTAGTTTAAACAAACAGAGTTTTACGTTTATTTCATGTAACCAGAATTCCAGGGTGGCTGGCAATCTAGGACAATGTGCCTCTGTTTAGTAGTGTCACCATAGATCCAGATCCTTCCTCTCAGCCAGACTTGGCCTGTTGGTTTCACACCTCAAGGTGACAATTCAGCTGCTATAGCTCCAGGCCTCACATCCATATTCCAAGTAAGAAGAAGAGGGAGGCTGAGAGAAATTTCCTGAAATAGCTCTCTCCTTTTATCAGGAAAAACTATCCTGGAGGCTTCCCAACATCCCTGACACCTCCAAGCAAACTCCATTTTTCATTCCATTGGACATTTTTTTTTTTGAATCCCATAGTTATCCAATCATTAGCAGTAAAGAAATGGGCAAGTGAGTATGTTAGATTTTCAACCAGCAAAGAAGAAGGGGTGAACACGTATGAAGCTAGCAAGGAAGACCAGCAAGGAAGAAGGGGTGAATGGGGGTGAGGTTAGCTGACCCGAATGGTCTACCACAGTAATTTATACATTTTTTAAAATTTCCGTTTTTTTTGTGTTCTCCTATTTGTCAATAATAAAAATAGAATCAAGCATGGTGGCTCAGACGTAAAAACCCAGCTACTAGAGAGGCTGAGGCAGGAGGATCACTTGAGGTCAGGAGTTAGAGACAAGCCTAGGCAACATAGTGAAATCTCATCTCTAAAATAATTAATAAACAAAAATAAAAGCATTTCTTCTTTATAAAAAAGTAATTTAAAAAGTTCATTGTTGTGATAACTTGTTATTGAAGTCATTGTTTTTAACCCAAAAAAAATGAGATGTTTAAAAAAATGTCATTAATTTATCGTCTTTCTTCCCTCTATAGGAAGGGTTGGCCAACTACGTCCACGGATCAAATCATCCCACCACCTGTTGTTGAAGATTGAAGTTTTTCTTTTTTTTTGTTTTTTAAAGACAGAGTCTCACTGTGTCACCCAGGCTGGAGTGCAGTGGCATAATCTCTAGGCTTACTGCAACCTCTGCCTCCTTGGTTCATGAGATTATCCTGCCTCAGCCTCCCGAGTAGCTGGGACTACAGGGGCATGCCACCACGCCCTGCTAATCTGTGTATTTTTAGTAGAGATGGGATTTCACCATATTAGCCAGGCTGGTCTTGAACTTCTGACCTCGCGATCCACCCGCCTCGGCCTCCCAAAGTGCTGGGGCTACAGGCATGAGCCAGTGCACCCGGCAGGGGATTAAAGTTTTATTGGAACACAACCAAACATTCATTTGCTATTGTGTATGGCTGCTTCTGTGCTACTGCAGTAGAGGTAAGTAGTTGCTACAGAGATCATGTGACCCGCACAACGAAAATATTTTCTCCTTCGCTCGTTACAGAACACATTTGCCAACCCCTGATAGAATATGCCCTAGGAGAAGCTAGATCATCCTGTGGAATCTCAGCTTCTTCTTGAAGAATCTTTAGGACTGATTGAAGTATTTTTAATGAAGATCACATTTTCATTATAGTCTTAGTGATCCCAGCATTGCCAGCTGTAGAGACTGGTCTGGCTCCAGTGTCTTCTGCACTGGGGCCCCAGATTTTCCTTTGTTTCAAATAAATTCTTTCTAGTTTCCCATTCTAAAGAAATTATGTACAAATCACCTACTTGGAGAGGAGAGTTGTTTTGCAAAACAGTGGTTCTTTTGTATCTGATTTTTCAAAATGCCAGGACAATTCATTCATTGGATCAGGAATCATCATCCTAGCTGAACCAATAATAAATCTTCCTGCTTTATAGATTTTGCAAATAAAACATCTTTTTTTTTTTAAGGGAATCTCACTCTGTTGCCCAGGCTGGGGTACAGTAGGGTGATATCCATTCACTGCAACCTCCAGCTCCCAGGTTCAAGCTACTCTCCCGCCTCAGCCTCTCAAGTAGCTGGGATTATAGGCGTGCACCACTATGTCTGACTAATTTCTGTATTTTTAGTTGAGATGGGGGTTTCACCATGTTAGCCAGTCTGGTCTCGAACTCCTGTCCTTGAGTGATCCACCTGCCAAAGCCTCCCAAAGTGCTGGGATTACAGGCATGAGCCACCATGCCTGGCCAAAAAAACTGTTTTTAAAAAATAAGTCTCTTCTAAATCAGTGCACATAGGACCCATCCAATAAAGCTCCAGAGAGCTCACTAGAATCTGATTCCCATCTCGCTCCATCTCCTTTAGGAGCAGGACGCATCTACCCTTCTTGCTGGAACATAATTCATTCTGACTGCCTTTGAGGCTTAATTAATGGCCACTCTTCCCTAATGGAACAGTTAATCTCTCAGATATTAACTGTGGCTTATCTCAAATTCTGGCTGTGGAAAAAAACTTGGATATCAATCTCCAGGGTATTGAAGCTGCCTTTGTCAATTATACAAGGTAAAAGCCCAGAGAGGCCTGGACCCTCCTTGCCCGTCTGTGGTGTTTCCTGTCTGCCCTAGTTTCTGAGCTTTGACCACATGGCAGGCTTTGCGATGGGTCAGCACTTGCGGACGGGTTGGCCTATAGTGCTACTAATTATATAAGCTATACTTACCTAGAAAGTACGGGTGGTTTCTTATGAATCTGGCTATTATGATTATAAATTTAATTTCTAAAAGTAACCCAAAATGTGCATTTTTTTTCCTTTTTTGACCCTAGTCCCTGCCCTCCCCTTAAAGCAATGCACATATGCAAAACAACAACAAAAATATAGATGAAAGAGGAAAACAAATCTGTTTTTTTTTTTAGCTTGCCTAGTTTGTGCTCTACATACAGTATCTCAGTCATCTCCCCAACAGCACTGTGAGGTTGTTTCTCATTTATTTTACTGATGAGGAAACTGAGAGGTTAAGTGACTCATCCAAAGTTCCAGAGATAAGTAGCTGAACCAAGCTGAAGCTCAGACCTGTCTTCTCCAAAGGCCATATTGGGATCATTAGATATCAAACACAGGAACAAAGAGCCAACCTATTTAAGGATGACAGAGCAGAAAGATGGAGGAAACCTTGGTCCTTGGTGGAAAATTGAATAGTACAGCCATTTGCCTACCCCCACGCTTTGTTCTACGTCGGAAAAACAATGCCTTAGTTCAAAGCCACTTTTAGTTGTGTGTTCTGTTGCTTGTACCTGAAGGCATCCTTACTTGATACACTATCTCTGTAAAGGAGCAAACAGTTCCATCCACTTGGAGTGTCCCTGGCTTGGCCGATAGCACCACTAATTATGTAAGCTATACTTACCTAGAAAGTATGAGTGGTTTCTTATGAATCTGGGTACTATGATTATGAATTTAATTCCTAAAAGTAACCCAAAGTGTGTATCCTTAATTTTTATTTTTGATCCTAGTCTCTGTGCTCACCCTTCCCTTAACATTCCTAGCAAGCTTCTAGACAACACACATCCTTAAGATGCAGCTTAAAAGTCGCTCTGTTCTTCAGCTTTCCTGAAACCACTTCACCCACAATTAGGGTTCCCTGTCTGATGCTCCTGTAGCACCTGTCTGTTTAGTCTGTTTCACTGCACTTTCATATTATATTGCAAATACTGATTTGTGTGTCTGCCTTCCCACCAGTCTATGAACTCACTAAGAACACAGGTCATCCTATATCCCTAACTCCTGACACCATAGACAGCACCCAAGAAATGTGTAAGAAAGGGAGGGAGGGAAACGAGACAGGGAGGGAGGGAAGGAGGAAAGAAAGAAGAAAGGAGTGGAGGGAGAGAGAGAAGGAAAAAGGGAGGTAGCAAGAGAGGGAAAGAATAGGAAGGTAGGCAAGCAGGACGGAAGGAAGAAAGCAAGAAAGGCAAAACAGGAGACCATCCTTTGGAAGCAGGTGTGTCCAGGTATTACACAGTTTGATGATTAAGAACAAAGTCCCTAGAATCTGACTTCCCAGGTTTAAAGATCTATTCTACCACTTAACAGTTCTGGGATTTTGACAAAATATTTAACCTAACAATCACTGTAGGTACTAAATATAATGTAATAACCAAACCAGGATATTTTTGACCATGAAAGGTGATAGAAAAATGTTAAGCCAAATGAGAGGCAGGAATCACAGGTGTAAGTGGGGACAATCTCAGGCAACCCAGAGCAAGTGGTCTCCCTCTATCTAGCCTCATGGGCCTCAATATCCTCACCTACAAAATGGAGGTATTAATAGTACCTACTTTATTTTTTGTGTATTTTTTTTTTTTTTTTTGAGACAGAGTCTCACACTTTCACTCAGGCTGGAGTGCAGTGGTGCGATCTTGGCTCCCTGCAACTTCTACCTCCTGGGGTCAAGCGATTCTCCCGCCTCAGTCTTCGGAGTAGTTGAGACTAGAGGCACACACCACCACGCCTGGCTGATTTTGTATTTTTAGTAGAGATGGGGTTTCACTATGGTGGCCAGTCTGGTCTCGAACTCCTGACCTCAAGTGATCTGCCTGCCTTGGCCTCCCAAAGTGCTGGGATTATAGATGTGAGCCACCCCAACTGGCCAATAGTACCTACTTTAATGAGGATTGAGTTAACTATCCAATGGGAAGCTTTGGAGCAATTGCCTGAGCCTTAGTAAATACTGCATAAATGTTAGTCACCCTATTATGATTACAGATGTAAAAACTGAGGACCAGAAAGGCTAAATGACTTGCCCAAGGACACTCAGCTGGCAAGTGACAAGTCAGCATGCCACCCCAAGGCACCAGATTCTAAGCCCAGTGCTCTTCCCATGACATCTCAGTGACTTCTAGACCAGTCCAGCACTGTCTCTGTTTACTCCACGGCCACATAGACTAAGGCCGAGGGCAGGGGATTGTCCATGTCCTGGCTGCAAGGCAAGGAGGCAAGCCAGGGACCCTGGGAGGCTGTGCCACCCATTCAACAACCCCAGGGTTCCTTTTACCCCAGGCCAGAGGTTCTTTTTCCTCCACCCACCCCCAACCCCCACCACAGAAGCCAGTACAAGAGAAAAAGGAGCTAGTCCTCAAATTCCCTTCCAGCCCAAGTTGCTGAGCCCAATCCTCCTCTGCTCCCTGCCTCTCCCGCCCCCATGGCCCATCCCCCATCACATTACTGCTGAGGCATTTGGTTTGTTTAGATTTTGCTGCTGCAGGTTGCTGATAAGACACTGTATTGGTCCGTTTTCAAGCTGCTGATAAAGACATACCCAAGACTGGGCAATTTACAAAAGAAAGAGGTTTGTTAGACTTACAGTTCCACATGGCTGGGAAGGCCTCACAATCATGGTGGAAGGCAAGGAGGAGCAAATCACATCTTATGTGGATGCCAGCAGGCAAAGGGAGAGCTTATACAGAGAAACTTCCGTTTTTAAAACCATCAGATCTCGTGAGACTCATTCATTACCAGGAGAACAGCATGGAAAAGAACCACCCCCATGATTCAATCATCTCCCACCAAGTCCCTCCCACAACATGTGGGAATTATGGGAGCTACAAGATGAGATTTGAGTGGGGACACAAAGCCAAACCATACCAGACATAAGCTAAAAGAGTTTCTAGGCATCCAACAGCATTATACGGGTCTGATGATCCACACCTGAACCCTCATTTCCTATACAAACATGTTGGCTCTCTAGTAATTGGAGTGTATTTGTCCCCTTCCCCCTACCGGATCACAGTCCCTGCAAGAGCCATGAGAATATTAAGAAGTTCTCCATAAATGCTTAGTGACAACTGGAAGGTATTGAACTCTTAAGACAAAGAACGTTGGAATCAGATCTAAATTTGAGTCTGACTCTATCATTCATCAGCAATATAACCTGGGGAAAGGTAAGCTGCCTCTCCCAGCTTTGATTTCTAATCTATAACATGATAAGGGTAATAAGAACGGCTTTGCAGACTCATGAAGGAAGGAGTTCATACAAATCGAGCCTGTAGCATGCTACCTGGTATGTAGGAAATGCTCCAATAAATTTTAGTTCTTATTGTTGCTCTCATCATTCTCACTGGGTCAATGGAAATTGTTTCCTAACATCAAACTGACCATCTATCTTTGTGGGCCCAGTGCCTTTCAGCCAACCTGGTGTGCCCATGCCCAGGTCCCAGGCAGGCAGTTGTCCTAGATTCATAAGAAAGGGCCAGAAATCTGCAAGTGCATAGCTATGAGAGCCTGAATTTACAGCAAGGGAGGAATAACTTATGGAACTCAAGAGCCAAGTCTCACCACCTGCAAAGCCATGATTTACATCTCAATCCTGCCTTCTTCATCAGCCCTGGCACATGCAATTATTTTATTCTCAATGGCTCCACGACTGCCTATAAGGCTATTCATTAGATTTATTAAGGAGCAACTCAATTTAGCCCTGAACACCTGGAGCAAACACTGGCAGTGCTACACCCAGACCCTTTCAGATCTGTATTATATTGGCTGTGTACATCTATCGCCCAGCATCTGTGTGCTTTACTTCTAACTGCTTTTATCTACAACATTCTTTAGAGAAATACTCTTGGGCCACTGAGCCAGTTTGCTCATACATGCAGAGAGCAAGAAGTTCCAGGAGTTCAAATCTTTCCAGAGCAGCCGATTGCCAATGGCTGAGTGGTGAGAAGCCCAGCTCCCTTGCCTCAAGGGGAACAAACTCTTATAATTCATACTCCAGAGTTCCCTGTAGGATCAGGTTGAGGCTGAAACTTTGCCTGAAATTGCAGACTTGTTCACTTTCTTCCCCTTTCCGCACCTCCTTTCCTCTCTCCTTCACTGTTTCTCCCGGGAGCACACCCTTAAAAAATTATTGCGCACAGATTTTCATCTCAAGGCCTGCTTTTGGAGACCTGTCCTAAGACAACACCAGCTCATGCTGTAAGGGTCACTGCCGAGTTTAAAATGAGGAAACTGAGGCCAGTATAAGAAAATTAAATGCCAATTTATTCAGCTCCCGGGCGAGGTTCCACGGTCCCGGGGAAAGGGGCCAGAGAAGTCGCACTGAATTCCCGAGGTGTAGGGCTTTTATAGTGAGTGAGGAAGAGTAGGGTGTTCTGATTGGTTTTGAGGGAACAGGATGTGGACGGGGCAAGCTGCTATTGGTAGATAGGTGGGATTTCCAGTGAGCGAGCTTGCCAGGGGGAGGTGGACGTGGACAGGGCAAGCTGCTATTGGGCAGCTTTTGGCAGGTCTTCTTTTAAATTTTGGTGGGGTTTTTCAACGGCGGGCTAGGTACCGAGTGCAGAGCCTAGTGTCGAGTGCAGATTTGGGTGCTGAGTGCAGAAATGGGCGTTGGGGGAGCTACATGGCGGAGCTAGGTTCTGAGTGCAGGGCTTGGTGCCTGGCATGGAGTGGTAATGTAGTTTTTGGGTGCAAAGAGGGATGAGTGTGTCCGAGCTCCCAGTGAGGCAACTGGCCTTACATATGCACGTCTGCATCTCTCAGCAGCACAGCACCCTCACCTTGTGACCAACCGAGGGGTTCTTTCTGCCCACTGCATAAAGTCCATGGCATCATAGTAGAGAAAGAGCTTAATAAACACGAGGCTGGCCATGGGAGATGGAGTTCCTATGCTAATCGTCTTGTTCAAACCTCATAGGTTAGGGGTTTTTCAAGGGAAGTTTGGGGAACAGGGTGTGGGTGGCCAAGTAACAAGTGCTTGCTGCTGACTGACTGGGGCAAAGATGAAATCATAGCGGGCTAAAGCCATCCTCCTGCAGTCTGATTCACTTCTGGGTGGGGCCACAGGAGCCTGTTTGTCAGTCCAGGTGGAGCCATGGGTGTCATACATGCAAAAAACCTAGAAAGCTGTCTCAAAGGCCAATCTACAATAGCGGTGTCATGTGCAGGATTAACTGGGGAAGTGCCTATTTTATAACCTCTGGAGTAATGTCTGCAGCTTAACAGGACTCAGGATCTCCTCCTCCCCTCAGCCTGATGGCCTCCTATGAGCTTTGCAAAAGCAGATGAATTGGGGCAAGAACTATTGTCATTTAAAATGTAGTCTAAATGTCTCCCAACTTTAGCTTGGCTCAATAGCCCAGGAACAATTAAGGGAAAGGCAAGATGGGGGCTGGGTTAGCTTCATTTGCTGATAGAACTTTTGCAAAGGTGGTTTCAACCTCTCTGTCCCCTGTTAATATCCCATGGGCAATTATTCTGGATCTCCTCTTCTGTTCCTGACTTGCTCCAGCTCCACTCTTATTTTCTTCTACTCCGTACTTACCTCTTCTTCATGATTAGAAAAAGAGTGATGGTCACATACTTACCAATCAAAAAGCTAGAATCCAAACCATGTTTGGATTAGAAGTTCACATTCTTAACAAGCAGGATGCCTACCCCTTAAGTCTTGACTTTGTAGCTGATGTCTGGGGTCCTGATACTAGAATCTCTCTCAAAGATTCTAACTTGGATTCACCCCATGGAACTTCCTCAGTTGAAACTCTATTAAGTTTTCTGATTTCCACCTTCTGATACTTTGGAAACTAATGCTTGGCCCTGTCTGTCCCATTCAATGTCCCAAAATAGAATACGTGATGTGATATCTTTGAACTTCCTTCATTCACACACAGTCTAGAAAATATCTATTGTATGCATTCTCTATACTGGGCTCTGTTGGAAATACTGGGGATACATGATTTGGGGGTTGGGGAAGAAAGGGAAGGACATGAAGGACTCTGATCCTCTTTTCTTTTATTAATAATTTTCCTTAATGCCTTTCCCCAAATTCCACCAAAAGTTAAAAACAGTATAACATAAAAGCAATGGGCTTTGGAGGGTGAAAAAGAACCAGAGCTTAAAAATGCTCTAAGCAAAATGTAGCTGCTGTGTGAGATGGAATAGGTTTGTGTAAGATGACTCTACAACAGTGGTTCTGAAGCTGGAGGCTTCCGGGAGACATCAGACAACGTCTAGAGACATGTTTTGGTTGTCACAAGTGGGGGATGTGGCTCTGATCTACTAAGTAGATACCAGAGATGCTGCCAAACATCCTGCGTTGCACAGGACAGTTCCCCATTGAACAGAATTATTTAGCCCAACATTTCAATAATGCTGAGGTTGAGAAACTGCCTTATAACAATAATTCCAAACGCACAAGGCTGATGTAGAAAAAAAGGAGGCAAGTTTGAAAACCCTTAGAACAATCCACTCCCACTAAGCCTGCATCCCCCTTTCCCTTCCTCCCCTATAGTACAAGATACCAACACATTCTCAGATCTGGGATTCTTGCTGGGAAACATGAGGCCTGGTTTAACTCTCCTCCACCCTCCCAAAGGAATTGCCTAAATTCACAAAGCAACGTTTCTCACTTCAAAGGAAATATTCTGTTCTTTTTGCAGTGACAGAGATTAAATAGGTGCTTATCATCCTAACATGTGTTGGGAGTCTGAGGCCTTTTTCTTGTTTTAAGAAGATGGAAGCCACAAAAAGATCATATAACAAGCATAATGGCAACCAGATTTCATCCTGTACATTACTGTAAAAACCAAGCAGCAGGCATTTGCTTACATGTAAAGCACCCTCAGGACTGAGTCCAGGTATGCTGGACTTTAGGGTCTATGGGACTGCTTTTATTTTATGTATTGCTGAAGCTAGCGCATTCTTAGCAAATATCACTTGCTATTCCATAATTAGTCAGAATCTGCCTGGAGACAGCATGGAACCAGCCATTCTTGATTAGCATCTTGGTTCAGCCACCCACTCCTGTCCTGTTCACTGGGGTAGCCACGAATGGGTATTTAAACTTAAGTAAATTAAAAACAAATTTTTTTGAGATGAAATCTCACCCTGTCGCCCAGGCTGGAGTGCAATGGCATGATCTTGGCTCACTGCAACCTCCACCTCCTGGGTTCAAGTGATTCTCCTGCTTCAGCCTCCCTAGTAGCTGGGATTACAGATCCATGCCACCATGCCTGGCTATTTTTGTATCTTTAGTAGAGACGAGATTTCACCATGTTGGCCAAGCTGGTCTCGAACTCCTGACCTCATGATCTGACCACCTCGGCCTCCCAAAGTACTGGGATTACAGGCGTGAGCCACCGCAAATGGCCTAAAATGTTTTTAAAATTAAAATTCTAACTCATCGATTATACTAATCATATCTCAAGTGCTCAGTAGCTCCATGTGGCTAGGAACTACCATATTGGGCAAGGTAAATAAAGAATATTCCTGTTTAGCACAAATGATTTTGAGCTAAACAATTTCTTTGAATACTAGTTTCTTCCGTGTTAAATGGGGACCATATTTCTTGACTTGCCTTTTTCCTAGCTGTATTGGGAAGGTGAACCAATATGGTGTTTGTAAACATTATAAGATAGTATGCACACATAAGGATTGTGAAAAGAGTCTTAAATCGTTTCCTTTACCAAAGATAATCAACTTTGCTTTATTGCCAAGAAACACAGGGATGCATCTATCTAGACCTTTTCTTTCTGGATTGATTAATTACTGCTCAGGGTAAGTAACTTTAAGAGGAAGTTTTGTAGATATCCACTCCCTCTTCATAACTAAAATCTCTGCTGTGTACATAGTAAATACAGTGGCCCACTAAAAGAGATTTGCAGGTCATGAATTTTCCCTTTACCCACTTAGAGCTTCTCACTATTATTTTGCATTTTTTCTTCTAAAATATCAGCCCAGCTCCTCTATCCCTAATGGGGCATTAGAGAAAACTCAATCTCTGTGCTTAAGAGAGTCTGAATTTTTCTTAGTTGGGGTCAACAAAGTCTTCCAAATCAAATAGAAGGAATGGTTCCCATTAAACCCCAACTAGTCTTTGGTGTTTGCTCTGCTGTCAACTTGGACACATTCCACCAAAGGAACAAATCTCTGTTTTTACTTAGGCTTGTCCTGATCTGTTGTAAGTCGTAACTCGATGAAAGCATTATAAGGCAATAAGAGGATGCATGTCAGGAAATTGGCTGAATTATGTCTAAGAGGGGTCAAAGCATGCCAATGGGGCAGCTCAGGAGATCCAGAAGGTGCCATTGGAGCCTGGAAGACTGAGCCTTTCCCAGGCCTCTCAGAGGCCCTTGTGTGTTTCCAATGGGAATAACAAGCCTTTGCATTTGCATGACACTCTTCCTGCTCTTCAGGACAAAGATGCTTTATCAACATTCACTGCTGAGCCATTCCATGAAGGACTTTTTATGCAAGGAGACACTACAGACCAGAAGACGCAGTCCTGGGATTGGGCAGACCAGGAGCAAAGCTTAGGTGTTGCCTTGTCACCCCGTCCCCAAATCAGGACTATTACTGTGAACAAAGCAGACAAAAATCCTGCCCCCTTAGAACTTACATTCTAGTGAGGAGGGGAACAGAGAGGGGGGACAGGAAATAACAAAAAATATATATATATAGGAAATGTGAAAGGAATGCTAGAGATAAAGGGGAGAGTCGATTCACAAAGAACAGTCAGGAAAAGCTTCACAAAGTGACATTTCAGCAGGATCCCCAAAGAAATGAGGATGGCAGCCCTGAAGGAGTGCTCATCAGGCAGAGGAACTTGGCACGTGCAAAGGCCCTGGGGCAGAGGTATGACTGGGCTCTTTGAGAAAGAGCAGCAGATTACAGTAGTTGAGGCAGAGTGAGTGAGGAGAAAAACAGAGGGAGATATGGCCACAGAGGTGGTATGGGACCAGATACTTCAATGCTTCCTTCACTATTCTACTCTGTAAAACATGGGAGCTCTTTGGAGGGTTTTGAGCAGAGGAGTAGCAATCTGACTTAAGTTATTAAAGGATCTCTCTGGACACTCTGTTGAGAGGAGACTAGATGAGTGAAAGGAAAGTCAAGGATGGAGGCAGGCTATGATCGATATAGTTTGGCTGTGTCCCCATTCAAATCGCATCTTGAATTGTAGTTTCCATAATTCCCACGTGTTATGGGAGGGACCAGGTGGAGATACTTGAATCATGGGGGCAGTTTCCCCCTTCCCAGTCTAGTGATGGTGGGTTAGTTCTCAAGAGATCTAATGGTTTTTATAAGGGGCTTCCCCCTTCACTGTATCCTCATTCTTCTCCTTCCTGCTGCCATGTGAAGAAGGATATGTTTGCTTTCCCTTCTGCCATGATTGCAAGTTTCCTAAGGCCTCCCCAGCCATGCTGAACTGTGAGTCAATTAAGCCTCTTTCCTTTATAAATTGCCCAGTCTCCGGTTATGTCTTTATTAGCCACGTGAGAACAGATGAATACAATAATCCACCAACCTCACGGGCTTTCCCCGTGAGACCTCCACTCTCCATAAGCACTCCCAGACACCTTGTCTCTGAAGCCTGTGAACACTCATGCCACACCTGTGCTCTCCCTGCTAGGGCTGTCTCATAGACTGCAAAGAACTGCACCATCTGATTCATTTTCTCCATCCATTTCCACTCACAACCTCGTAAAATTAGAGCTCATCATCGTTCAACAGAACAGGAACAATTACCTGGCTCAACCACTCACTTTTTAAAAGTTTTGAAATGGATTGTATATACAGAACAGTTTAAATTATAATCATTAAGTACTCATGCACCATTAACCAGGTTCATAACAAGAATATTACCAGTCCTTTAGATACCATGTGTGTCCCTTCCCAATTACATGCCCCTCCCATCAGCCTTCATCCCCACCTGGAAGTAACTGTCATCCAACCTGCCGTGTTCATCCTTGTCCACCTTTTCTTTATGGGGCCTCCCTCCTATGCACGAAGAAACAAACAATGTTTAGTTTTGGAAAATGGGTAGCAGCAGAAACTGACATGTTTTCCTACTGGACAGAGGCCCACTGGGGGAAAACAGGCTGAGCCTTTAGGCCTTGACCTAACTTTAGATTCTGTGAGGGTTTCCAAGAGTCCCTTCTGGGGAAGCCACAGGGAAAGGTCACAAGTGAGGCCTCAGAGATGGGGAGTTCACTTCAGAAACCCTGCGGCTTGTCTGGCAAGGCTTTAGTGTGGTCCAAGAACTGGACGTATGGAGAGAATCCCCTCCAGAAGAGTGGGCAGCTTCTGAATTTATGTGGCCTGAGTCCCACTTTCAAGATTAGGTCAAAGCAGGACATTTCTGTGGGTGAAACAAGTGTCCTCAGCTTACCTAGGCAACAGTGCATGGAGGAGAGAGCAGGAACTTTTTCAGCCTCTGGTCAAGACAAGCCAGTATCATTCAAAATGACACTAGGGTTTCCTGGACACCCTGTCCTCGGGTCAGCTGGGAACTTCGTGTGGACAGCCCTCAGTGGTACCTGTGTCTCCATTCAGATCTGGGGTTGCCTTCCATGTGTGGACACAGCTTCGCCATCCTCCTAGGAGCACCCATCAACCTCTCCTCCATCTGCTTTGCCATGTGCTGCAGCCTGTCTCCCTCTTTCTCGGCTGATTCTTTCATTTCTCGAAGTACATCCTCCGATGGATTCTTGAGACAATTTTAAGAACTCGAATATCTGAAAATGCTATTATTCTACCCTCAATTATGATACATAATTTAGCTAGGTATATATTTGTTGGTTGGATATTACTGACCTATAGAATATTTGGAGATGCTGCTGTTGAAAAATCTGAAGCCATTCTGATACCTGAATCTTTGTGTGTAACCTGTTTTTTTTTTCTCTCTGTCTCCAGAAACTCATAGGCTCTCTTCTTATCACCAATGCTAAGAAAGTTCTTGACAGTCCTTATTGTGGATCCTTTTTCTCCATCCACTGTGCATAAGGAGACAACTCTTTTTTGATGGGTCAACCCTGTCCTTCAGTCCTGGGAAATCTTCTTAAATTGTTCCATAGATTGTTTCCCACCCTTCCCCTTGGCCTTTTCTGATCTTTTTTCTGGATTTCATTTTGGACCAGCCTTCTAATACTGTTATAATTCTTTCCTATTTTATTTGTCTTTTGGCTCAACTTTTGGTGATGTTTCTTCAAATGTATCTTCCAAACTTACTGAGATTTTTATTTCTGTTCTCATGTTTTTAATTACCAAAACTTTTTTCTTCTCTGTTTATTTTAGAGCATCCTTTTCTCATTTCATTCACGTGCAATCTTATCTGTCTTAAGAGCATTCATGAAAGATGTTTCCACAATTCTTCTCCCTCCTGTCCCGCTTCCTCTCAGTTGCATTCCTTCTGTTGGCTTGTTGTGGTCTCTGTATTTCATGTCAGAACCTTTCCTAATGTCTGATAATTCTTGTTGTTTGTATGAATAAAAGTAAGGAAGAAGGGAACTCACCGGAAGCTCTCAACCAAGCAACGCAGCCTGTTAGCATTGACTTGATCAGACCATGTGTTGGAAAACTCCCGTTATCCGAATATTTGAATCTGTCTTCTTAGCTGGAGATTAGAGTCCCTAGAGAAGCCTCATCCCACTTCAGGCTTGGAACACAGAGATCCTGACAGCATTCTGTGGGGAAGAGGGCTGGAGGTTTTAGTGTATGGCAGGCATTATGCACACAGCCACTTAAGACCCTTGTTTTTGATATGGTATCTATATTTTATGCCTGGCATCCCTTAGTTCAATGATCTACAGTTTTGCCCCTCCATAAAATCAACCTTCAGACTTACCAGCTATATTTCCATATAAGGCAAGTAACATTAGCTGCAATAAAACGAATTCCCAAGTCCCAATGGCTTAACAAAACATATTTTTCACTACTGCAAAGCCTAATGTAGATATTCCTACTTAGCAGACGGCTTCCCATGTGGTCATTCAGGGATCTAGTTTCCTTCCATCTTGTGGCTCCACCAGGACTCAGAAATTGCTCTATTAAATTCCATATGGAGAAAAAGGATTACGCATGTAACGTTTCTATGGGCCAAGCCTGAAAGTGGCACAAATCCTTGTTGCCTTGTGGACTCAGAACTCAGGCACATGGCCATTTTTAACTATAAAGAAGATAGGGGAATGTCTTGAGCGGTGTCCCCAGAACAAAAAGGAAATGGATTTTGGTAAACACAGAAATGACCATTCTAAAGACCCTGCCATATTGCTCTACCCCCATGGATCTCAGTTTTTTGACCTATAAAATGGTAAAAATGAAACAATACTGCCTGTCTCACAAAGTTTTGGTGGGAATTATATTTGTAAAATGCTTACCAGGCACACAATAAACCCTCAACGAATAATTGTTGGCATTGTTATTTTTATCTTTCATTATTTTATTAAGACTTTATATCCACTGAAAGATCATATCTTTCATTGTTTAAGGAATGAATTTAAAAAGCAGTATACAGAAGAATAAGGATAAAGAAGAGGAAGGAACTTATATACTGAATATCACATTCACTTCATCTATAAATCAAATGTTTTCTGAATATCTACTGTATACCAGGCACTGTATTAGAAGTCTAGGGATACTAAGATAAATAGGGTCCTTGCAACTGAGAATACCACAGTCTGGCTGAGAATCACAACACTAAACATTGTCACTCCTTTGGAAACTTTGGGCCCGTTTCCAAGGGAAAGCTGGGAGTTATCCCAGAGGATAAAATGATCTGAAATGAATTTCCATTTTAGTGGTCAAAACTCAGATTAGTTAACGTTATCAAGTAACCTCCATGTTGCTGAAACCAGTAGTTAATTCTATGCTGGGCTTTTATCCTACTTGACTTGCAATTGATCATGATCTCATTGTTGAAACGGTGTCTTGGCATGGCTTCCAGAACAACACACATCCTTGGTTTTGCTTTTACTTCATTGGTTGCTACTTCTTAGTCTCTCATATTGCTTCTTCTTCATTCTCCATCCCTGTTAATGTTGCAGTACACCAGGCCTCCATCGTTGTTCCTTTTCTCTTTTCTATGTGCTCCTCCCTTAACGGTTTCATCCAGGGCACTAACTCTCAATACCATCTATGAACTGCAGACTCCAAAAATTATATATCCTATCTGTACTTCTCCTGAACTCCATATTCATATGTCCAATTGCCTACTCAACTTTGGCATTTGTATACCTAATTGCCGAACTCCTGATCCTCTAACCCTTAACTCTTCTTTCATACCTCATTCAACCCATCAGTTAATCATGTTGACTCCACTTTCAAAATATATCCAGAACCTAAGTACTTTTTATCATATTCACTACCATTGCCCTGTCCAAACCATCATCATATCTCACCTAGATTAATTCACTGCCTTCCTAATCTGTCTTCCTCCTTTTTACCATAGCACTTATCACCATGTGTCATAATCATAATCACACACACACACACACACACACACACACACACACACACACACATCTCTATAACTAGAATATAAGTTGAAAGCTGTTTGCATGCTATGTTCCCTGTTGTGTCCCCACTAGCTAAAACAGCATCTGGCACTTAGTATTTGAAAAGGCTAACTTGTGCATGCAGCATCTCAACCCCCACTAAACCATGCAAGAATGGGTCTGAGACCTGTAACACTCTCTTACCAAGAGTTACAGAGTCCTCATAGCCTGTGGTGACGTTATCACCTTGTGTGGGAATATCTTTCCGTGGTTAAAACTCAGTGTGCACTCCTTTGTTCTGCTTAAATATATGTGCCATATTTCACCTGGTCAACCCCACTGCTACATCTGTCCCCTGTAGGGAGAGGAGAGAGTCCTGCTGCTGCAGCACAAAAAACAAAGGAGTCTGTAGGCCAACTGCCCTGCAACAGTGGCTAGGAGGAACCCTTTGGACATGGAGAATCAATGCCCACTATTGAGGTGAATTATGTTCTGTCTCTTCTCTGTGCAAGTAAAATGTTGTTCCTTCCAGTACTTGTCTGCATTGTTTTCATTGGCAACTCAGATACCAAGATGCAGTGAACAGAAATTTGTGAACTTCTGCTTCTGATAATAGACAACAGATGCCCCTTGCTCAACAGTAGGTGTTCAATATTTTTTGCATGATTGAAGAAAGGAATGTGGGCACTAACTACAATATACATGATGTAATTTAGAAGAGTCCTTCCATCCAGAAAGAAATCAAAGAGCAGGTTTAATAAGATGTAAGCATTTTTGTAGCCTTCATTTCTTTTGGAGGATGGTCATATTTGCTGTAGCAGGAGCTGAGGCCGGTCCCAAGCAAGAGGATGAGATCTCAAGAGAAGAGGCTCTCTGTGCACAGTAGCAATGGTACAGCATGCTGCTTTTAGGAAAGCACATGTCAACACAGTGGTTCCTCCTACTTATTTCTTCTCCAAAAGAAAGTTAGCAGCCATCCCTTCTAGAAATCCCTGACACTTCATTTGTTGAACGTAGCAGATTTTGTGACTCTTGCCGCAATGCTGTTACCTCCCTTAATATTCACAGAGCCCTGTTAGAGTAACTGACTCATGCAGATTTGCCTGAGACTGTCCCAGTTTTGAAACTGTGAGTTTTAAAACTTCTACATCCAATAAACTCCCTTAGTCCTAGGCAAACCAAGATGGTTAGTCACCCTGTACCTAGCGCAGCACCTGTCACCTTAAAGGAATGTTGGGTGGAGCTAATTGTGTTACAGTTATTTATTTACATGCCTATTCTCACTCTGGTATCTGGAATATGGCATGTTTTCTTACATGTGTTTCAGGGAACCCTAGTTTCATATGATATCAATAAAGGTTATTGCTGTGGTAGGTGTGTTTGATTCCCTACCCAGAAACCCTTTCCTGGGCCAGTTCATTATCCCTGAACTGCTTAGACTTGTGGCTACTAACAACTCACAGCTATGCTCTTTTCAAAAAGGACTGTCCTTAGCCTACGGGAGTTTGATTTCTCAAGGATTTCAGAGAAATTTTGTCCCACTTCCCAAAGGGCCACTTAGAGGCAATGTGTCTCATGTTGACATAAAGTTCATCCCACTTTCTTCCAGATGGGAAAACTATAGCATCATTCACTCTCTAGGACTCTCCATGGCAATTAGCTAAGGCTCGACTTCAGCTGAACCCATCAAAAACTCTATTGCACACAGGAAGCAATGGCATGTCTCCATTTAATTCATCAGTCTGGCTCTTGGAAAAACTGAATGAATTATGATATAAAACACTGGACTACCATGAACTTAATGAAGTACTAGTTCTAATCATAGCTGCTATGCCTGATGCGGTATCCTGGCTACATCAAATTAATATAATCTCTGGCATGGTTTATGACTATTGAACTGGCAAATGCATGCTCTTCCACACTCATCAAGGAGATTCTGAAGCAGTTCTTATTTGCATGGGATACTTCCATGTCCTTAGTAGTGTACTTCCATGACCTTCTTCCAGAGATTATTAATCTTCTAAACTGTCATAAAATGCTGTGAACCATCAGGACTTCTGCAGACTATCATTTTGGTGCAATGTATTGATAATATCATATTAATTGTATGTATTAGACAAGAAATGGGAAGTGCTCTGAGTGCCTTTGTAAGATGCATGCAGTCCAGAAAATAAGAAATAAAACCTATGAAACATTAGACTTTTTTAGGAATCCAGTGTTTGAAGCATACTGTGACATCCTCTCAAAGTCAAATTGATTGTACCTTGTACTACCTACCACTAAGGAAAAAACACAACACTTGATTAGTTTCTTTGGGTTTTAAAGGTAGCACAGTCCATTCTTGTGAATGTTGCTCTGACATTTTTATTGGATGATGTGCTGCAAGTATTGTCTCTGCGGCAGATTCAGGGTTTAATACAAACAGCCTTGATGATGTGGCCATATGATCTGTAAATTCCCTGACACTGGAAGTATCTTGGTAGATAAAGAGGTCATAAAGAGTCTCCTGCAAAGCCCAATAGAAAAGCTGCATCACAAACTTCAGAGTTCTGTAGCGAGTCTATGCAGCAGAGCACTCTACACCACTCAAAAAGTAGTTCCTGGCACAATACCAGACCCCGATAAAGACTGAGGCTCGGAACTCAAATATCAAGTGACTATGTGGCCAAAATTACTTATGAGCATGGTGCTGTCAAATCTACCAATTCATAAGGTCAAGTAGACCCAGGCACTATCCATCATTCAGATGGGAATGGCACATTTAATACTGGACTAAAGCAAGTCCAGAGGGCAGAAGTAAGTTCCAAAACAGGTGTTCCAATCATTGTGGTCCTGGTGCTTCCCCCTTAGCTCACACTTCTGGCCTCATGGAATTTCTCTATAAACCATCAAATACAAGAGGTTAAAAAAAAAACCCAAGCTGGATTTATGAAAATCAGCTCAGTATATTAATGGAATAACAAATTTCTACTTCTGCACTACAGCTCCAATCAGGGATGACCCTGAAAGGCAATGATGTGAGGTGAGTTCACTTATTTTATCATTCATTTTGTATAGAGAGAGAAGTGGCCCCAAATTAGTATATACACCCACTCATGTGCAGTAGCAAATGTGCCAGCTACAGGGTCAGGTACCTGGAAAGAGAAAGATTGTAAGACTGGGGACAAGGAAGTCTACAGAAGGTAAATTAGGATGCGCCTATGGGAGAGGGCACAAACTGTGAGGGTCTTTGTATCACAATGTGTATCAGAGAACTTCTACCATTAAAGAGGCTCTAACAAACAAGTGGACAGAATGACTCAGCCAGAGATGTCAGCTAGCCTCTATCCTCAAACACTCCACAGACAGGCACATGTTAAGAGTAATCTTAGTGGCAGAGATGAAGATCGTGCAAGGGTTCAACAGCATAGATTGAACAAAGGTTCATAGGGTTCTCACAAAGGTTGATCTAGCTATTACCATGCTGAATGTCCAAGTTGCCAGCAGAAGTGTATAGGAAGATAGGTCTCTCATGGCTTGGCCAATCAGCTCTCTCCTCTCCCATCTATAATTCTCAAGATAACCTGTAGAATGTACTATGTACAATGGCCTGGGATATGGAAGAACTGTCTGGAATAGCCAAGCCTATAACCTCATTCCTCCTTGAACAGGATGTTCTGCATCACTTGTGCTTAGTGGTCCCAGGGGAACCCAGGGTATAAAACCCGTAGCAGAATGCTTTCAGGATCCCTCAGTTATGATACGACATGGGGTATATGCTGATCAGACTCCATCTACCCTGGGAAGCTCTTCTGCTCCTTGCTGGACCAGCTCATGGTGGCTCCTAGGCTTCTGTTTATCCTAGCTGCCCATCTGTGAATCGTAAGTCTGCTTTTGTCCGACTTTTGTGTGAGTGTTTGGTGTCATCAGACTCATGCAAGTGGTACAGAACCTTTGCACAGAGATCAACACTAAGACTTAGACATATCACCATCCTTGGAGGAAATCAACCAGCCACTTAGTGTAAGATGAATACATCATAATTCATCTACTACAGAAAAAGCAACCATTCATCCTGACTGGGATTGACACATATTCTAGATATGGGTTTGCCTTGCCTGCCAGCAAAGCCAGCAAAAAAAAACAAACAACAGTGATGTAAGGCAACATTACTATGCAAGGACTCAAAGATTATCAACTATAACTGACATGGGATCCCTTTTTAACATTGCTTCAGACCAAGGGTCTTTTTCACAGCAAAAGAGGTGTGACAGTGGTCACATAGCCATGGGATCCACTGATTCTACCACGTACCACACATTCCAAAAGTTGCTAGCCTTATAAAGCCATGAAACAAACTCTTAAAGACAGTTGAAAATATTAAGCTGTATCCTTCAGGTGGTATGCAACTTAGACCAGCAGCCATTATATTGTACAGTGTCCTCCATAGTTAAATACATGGGTCCTAGAAATATGAGGCAGAATAAGAGTGGCTCCATTTACTATCACTTGCAGTAACCAACCTGGGAATCTGTGCTTCCCATTCCTTCTATTTTAGGCTCTACATACCTAGAGGTTCTAGGTTCCCTGGAAGACACAGTAAAACTTTCATTAAACTTAAATCTATGGCTACTGCCCTGTAACTTCAGAATCCTCATGTCAGTAGACCAGCAGGCTTAGAAAGTAGTTACCATACTAGCAGAAGTAAGTGATTCTGATCATAATGAGAAAACAGTGTTGCTGCCACAGAATGGAAGTAGGGAGGAATATGTTTCATGCTCAGATGATCCACTGGGCGAGTCCTTTGGTACTCCCATGTTCAGTTTTAACCATTGATAGTAAAGAAATCTTGCCCTGATAAAAGCGAGTTAACTGTATACTGAGACGTGTCAGAGATGAGGATCTTGGTCATGCCAATAAGCAACCCATATAAACTAACAAAATGGCAATGGAAGAGGAGGGAAGTTTATATTGGGTGGCAGAGGAAGGAGCTTATGCGTATTAATTACCAATTTCTTTTTCCTCTATTACTCCTCTTGTGAATATTCCTGAAATTGTGACCAAACAGAATACTGGAGAAGCTGTGCTTGGATAAAGTAATGTTGAAATCATGTGGATTTGAACAGTGCAGGGATGTATTATGGTGTACGCTGTCGGTACCCTGCCCAGACCCCCTTTATCAGGCTAATACACCCATCTTCCGGCTGCAGTAGTGTTGGCTACTAAAAACTCACAGCTGCGTCCTTCTCCAGAGGATTTTTCATAAATAAAGGAAGCCACCTCACCTCTCACCCCCTGGGAGATGGCTTGAAGTCCAAAACTGATTGGTGTGGGCATGCAGAAGCCTCAAGAAAGGACAACGTTGTGTTGCCATGCATGCTCCAGTTCCCCATAGGACAAAGCCGAGGCTAGATTTCGGGTGAAACCACATCTATGCTTTTATCTTTTATCCTGTCCTATTGTTTTCCCCTTTCTTCTTTATAGGTTTCTCTTGTGAGCCATCCCTCCATAACTCACAGAATCAGAAATCCCTATTTTAGTCTCTGCTTCTAGGAAATCTGACCTAAAGCTACTGGGGAAAATGTTCTGTTCCCAACTATGTATTGCCTCCAGTAAGAGTATTAAACCTTCTTACTCATATTCATGTGACTCAGCCATGCATCATTTGGGAGAAGTATTTATCCTCACCTCGTTAACTCTGGGCGTGGCCAGGTGACATGCTTTGGCCAATGAATCTGAACAAATGTGTCATTTGTAACATCTGAGGAAAAGCTTTAAATGTGAGTGTGAGGTTAGCTCAAGCTCTCTCATATACTAGCATCTGACATGAGCACAGCATATTCCAGATGGCGGCTTTTCCTTCAGCCTAGACTCAGAATGAAAAGACCCCCAACACAGCAGACTCCTGCTGAGCCAAGTAGAACCTTGCACAATCCACCCCTGACAAACAGACCAATGAGTGAGAAAAATATATATATTTAGTGTTCTAAACTAAGATTTTGGAGGGCTATTTGTTACTGTAGCAAAAAGGTGACTAATACACATGGTCAAACTTTGGGGAATGGGTTAAAGAAATTTAAACTATTTATTTACTATGAGATTACTCAAATCCTAAAATAGGCTCAAGTGTGTTGTGACCTTCTAAGACAGGTGTCCCAAACTCATTTGGGAAAACCTTTTTTTAGGGAAAAATCTTCATGGGATTGGTATTTTATAGCATAGCAATGCTACATAGTTTGTTGTTTGAAAGATTTCTAGAGTGAATGCATATATGAATGTATGAATGATTCCTTAGTACAACTTCATATAATCATTGGACATATCCAGTGGCCCAAAGACTAATTCTGATGCCTATATCCTGGGGGGGAAATGAGGAAAATATTGATTTAGTAATGAAAGAACAAATTTGCTAATGGACCAGCCAAACCACAGACTCAAATAGCCCAGGAGCAGTCAGCACTTAATATGTCAGCAGCTCATTCACCCTTCCTCCACTCCAACAGAGCTTACAAAGGCAGGACATCAAGAAAAATGACTTTGGGGAAATTAATGGAACAATGTATAAAGAAGGGAAGAAAGTCAATAATGAAATTGGTCCAATTTAAACAGCCTGGGCCAAGACCACAAGGTAAAAAACTTATTTCCAGTTGCATTCAACACTGCAAATAAGTCCCTGTGATTTGTTTAGCATTCCAGGAGATAAAGAGCAATAAAAAAATGCTTCAAGTGCATTACATTATTGTCAGAGTTTTGTGCTTCAGTGATGCAAAGCTGGGCACAATACAATTCAACAGCACACAATAAGCTTTGTTCCTTCCATCCAACTACCTGCATGCTTCTACTGTTGCATTGACAGAAAGGCTCCAGCCGTCATAGTAGGTAATTTCTCTTCAGTCAATAGGCAAATTATAAGGGAAATAAATCCAACATTCGCATTAGTTCCAAAAGAAAGACATCTATTTTTCAATAGTATATGTTTGCTGCCTCGGGCTTGTGTTGTCCAAACTCTTCAGAAACAATCTCTACTGTGTTTCCTTGAAGACATCTCATTCAATACCCTTCCAAATCTTGCTTGTAGGACACCCTGACTCACACTTGGCAGTGCCAGTTGCTCACTCTCCAGTCCTACTGTTATCCAAATGCAGACTTTTCATCTCATGCTTAGACTTTTGCAATAGACTCTTAATTAGGTACCCAACCTAACTCATTTGTCACTTAACACTCTTCTTTACCCCTCTCCTGGCATTTCCTGAAATGCCCCCTGGCATTTTGGTTGTTACCGAAGACCCATGGGAGAGGACCCATCATGTACTGAGAATATTATTAACTTTGAAGTCAGACAGACCTCAGTTCTAATCTCAGGACGCCATTTCCTGCTGAGTCTTCATGGGAAAGTGACTTGACCTCCATGGGCCTTTGCTGACTCATCTGAAAATGAGACTAAGCCATGATCTTTTTTTTTTTTTTTTTTTTTTTTTGAGACAGAGTCTCACTCTGTCCCGCAGGATAGAGTGTAGTGGCATGATCTTGGCATGATCATTACAACCTCTGACTCCCAGGTTCAAGAGATTCTCCTGCCTCAGCCTCCCAAGTAGCTGGGATTACAGTTACCTGCCACTATGCCCAGATAATTTTTTGTATTTTTGGTAGAGACAAGGGTTCACCATGTTGGCCAGGCTTGTCTTGAACTCTTTACCTCATGATTCGCCCACCTCAGACTCCCAAAGTGCTTGGATTATAGGCATGAGTCACTGCACCTGGCCCTAAGCCACAATCTTATAGGACTTTTGTGCCTCCTATCTGAATGTATGCAGGGTAACTGGCACTATGTAATATGTAGACTGGCAGCTGTTTAACATATAATATGTCTCCCCCTTACCTTTTCCTATCTTGTCTAATACTAATCCCCTACCTGAACCTGACTTTCCATCCAGATTGGTCTACCCACACAACATACAATGTTTGGAGCTCAAAAGAACTTTATCCAGGCCAAAGATAGGTTTCTTTCTCCAAGTCAGCTTCACTAATTGGTAGTGGCCATTTGGAACTCTAAATTCAGAATCATCCCAATGTACTTTTGTGAATGCTGTAATTGGCCCATGTCATGGGAGAAGGGAGTGGTAGTAAATAAGGCAACTATATATCACATCTGATCAAGACATTCATTCATACACACCCAGATATATCACCACTATCATCATCTATTCAAAATGGGAGTTTGGGAAACTTGTTTTGAAGCCACAATTTGCATAAATATTACCTTGATTTTGCTTAGATTACAGGGATTTTTTTCACATAATTTAGAGGAACGATGCTGACGTTGAAGTTTTAATTCTCTCACCACTATCTACCCTTAGGAGCTGAAATATTTGCAGTAAAAAGAAGCAATGGACTCAGTGTGCCTACAGCAATGTAATTTATCTTAAAAACACAGTGTCTAATGATGGAAAGAAACAAACTGAGACATACAAGTCTTTTACAAAAATAAAAAATGTGTGCACAAAAGAACAATGAGATACCACCACACATCCATTAGAATGACTTAACTTCAAAAAATAAAAACTGACAATACTAACTGCTAGTGAAAATAGAGAGCAACAGGAACTCTCATTCTGTTGGTGGGAATTCGAAATAGTACAGCCACTTTGAAAGACAGTTTGGAAGGGTTTTTTCAATTGAAAAATAAAAATTGTATATATTCATAGTGTACAGCATGTTTTCATGTATGTATATATTGTGGAATGACTAAATCAAGCTAATTAACATATCCATTATCTCATATACTTATTATTTTTGTGGTGAGAACATTTCAAACCCAGTCTCTTCATATTTTCAAGTATACATACAGTCATTAACTATAATCACTGTTATATAATAGGTCTCCTGAATCTATTCCTCCTGTCTAACCAAAATTTTCTCTCTTTTGACCAACATCTCGCTACTCCCTTCTCCATCTCCAAGACCTCGGTAACCACCATCTACTCTCTGAGTTTCACTTTTCTGGATTCCACACATAAGGAAGACAATGCAGTATTTGTATTTCTGTGCTTGGCTTATTTTATTTAACATACTTAAAATAATGTCCTCTAGATTCGTCCATGACATAATTTCCTCATTTTTTAGGGCTCAATATATTCCATTGTGCATAGATACCACATTTGCTTTATCCATTCATCTGTTGATAGACACTTAGGTTGACTCAATACCTTGCCTATTGTAAGGACTGCTGCAATGGACGTGGAGGTGCGGATGTCTCTTCAACATACTGATTTCATTTCCTTTGAATATAAATCCACAAGTGGAATTGATCGATTAAATAGTGGTTCTAGTTTTAATCTTTTGAGCAACTTCCATAGTGTTTTCCATAATGGCAAAACTAATTTACATTCTCACCAAGAGTCGGGAAGTAAATCGAGAGTGTACAAGAGTTCCTTCTTCTCCATATTCTTCTTCAACTCTTGTTGATTCTTGTCTTTTTGATAATAGTCATCCTAACAAGTGTGAGTTCTAATTTACATTTTTCTGATGATTAGTGATAATGAGCATTTGTATATAGCTGTTACCCATTTGTATGTCCTCTTTTAAGAAGTGTCTTTTCAGATCCTTTGCCCATTTTTTAATCAGGTTATTTGTTTTCTTGCAACTAAGTTGTTTGAGTTCTTATATATTTTGGATATTAACCCCTTATCACATGTCTGATTTGCATATATTTTCTCCCATTCTGTAGATTGTCTCTTTATTCTTGATTGTTTGAGATGCGCAAGCTTTTTAGTTAGATATCATCCTATTTGTCTATTTTTGCTTTTGTTGTCTATGCTTTTGGAGTCATAGCTAAAATATCTTTGCCAAAACCAACATCAAGAAGCTTTTAACCTATGTTTTATTTTAGTAGTTTTACAGTTTCATGTCTTGCATTTAAGTATTTAATCTTATTTTGAGTAGATTTTATATATGGTATGAGACAAGGGTCTAGGTTCATTCTTCTGCATAGAGAACCAGTTTTCCCAACACCATTTATTGAAGTGATTGTACAGTGTTAAACACAGTCTTACCGTAAGATCCACCAAGTATACTTTTAGGTATTTACCCAGCAGATATGAAAACTTACATCCACACAAAGATATGTATATGAATGTGTATACGGACATTAATTATAATCACCAAAAACCGGAAGCAACTAAGATGTACTCCAATAGGTGAGTGGATAAACTAACTATGGGGCATCCATATAATAGAATAATGTTGGACAATAAAAAGGAGTGAGCTATCAAGTCACACAAAGACATGAATAAATCTGAGCTACATGTTGCTACATGAAAGTAATTAGTCTGAAATTGCTACATACCGTATGATTCTCTTATCTGACATTCTGTAAAAGGCAAAACCATAGAGACAGTAAATCAGTAAGAGGTTGCCAGGGCTCGGGGGTGGAGAAAGGTTGACTGAAACACAGAATTTTTTTCAGGTGGTGAACTTAGCTTATATGACACTCTAATGGTAGAAACATGGCACTATGCATTTCTCAAAATCCATAGAACTTTATAGAACACAGTAATGTATAATCTTTTAAGTTATTTAGAAAGTTGGAATGGAATACAAAATGTGTCAAAAGAATCTAAATGCATTATAAATGTATGAAACAACTTCATTGAAGGGGAATGAGAATTAGATCTGGTCAAAGTAAGTTTGAAAATGAGTGGAGTCTATACTATAAGGCTAAAGGCAAAATGAACTCTACATAGACACTGTACTCCAGTTAATAAAGTAGTTTTCCATAGGGTTACAGGTTAGTAATTTTGAAACCATTATATATTAAACTAGAACTTAACAATTAAGCAAATGGATGGCAGGTGGCGGGAGCCAGGTTTCTCGCTATTGGAGTCCGAGTACACAGATAAGCAAGGGGAGTAGCCTAGAATGTGGCAATGGATTACAGTTGAAGACATCAGTATTAACACATGTTTAGCTTAATATAGTCATAGATTGTGTTACATGTAGAAATATTTATAGGTTGTATAAATACTCAGGTTGGTATATGCACATATTTTTTCTTACTCTGTCAGTCAAAGAGGCACAGATGCAATAACATCCATATGCAATGAGCACATCTAGTGCCCAGATCTTGAGTTCTAATACTATTTCCCCCAGAAAAGTAATTTGTAACTTTTGGAGAAAAAGCTTACTCTAGGACTGAAGCATGAAGTACACAAGACGAGCCTGGAGTATCTTTTAGGACCAGAAGGTAAGGAGGTGCTCAAAACAACAAAACCCACAATGGCAGGGATTTGTCAAAAGGACACAGAAGCCAAATGAAATCGTTCAAAAATAAATATCTGTGAGTTCATATGCTATTGAATAAATAAATGAAGAGTAGAATTTAATCTAGAATTCCAGATAACTTACATAGATGCTCTGCCCTCAAGCAGCACAGTTCCCTACTTCAAAAGTGGAGCCTGTGCTTAGTGACTTCCTTCCAAAGAATACAGCAGTCAAAGTAGAGAAGGCTGAGAAACACTATCTCAGCAAGGTGGTTAAAATTAACATCAGTAGCAATCAGCCGTGTCAATAGTAGGCATCCTTAACAGGATGTGATGAGAAGGTACTTTACCTCCCCAAAACACATTACTTTAGACTAACCATGACAAAAACATCAGACAAGTCACAATTGAGGCACATTCTATAAAAAGGCTGACCAATACTCTTTCAAAGCCATCAAGGTCATCAAAAGCAAAGAAAGTCTGAGAAACTTGTCACAGACAAGCAGAGCCTAAGGAAACTAGGTTTATACTTAGTTATAGTACCCTGAATGGGATCCTGGAACAGAAAAAGAATAGTAAGTAAAAATAAAGGAAGTCAGGGTTTCAGTTAATAATAACATATAAATATTGGCTCATTAATTGCAGCAAATGTTCTAAGATAATGCAAAGGGTTAATAATAGAGAAACAAGGATTAGTGTGGAGTATATGGGGACTCTCTGTACCACCTTTGCAACTTTTCTGCAAAATGATAAAATCACATAAACTTAGAACTAGTCTAAAATAAAATCAGATTTAAAAACGAAGCATAGAGATGAATTTAAAAATTCTATAATACATACATACAAACAAAAGATACACAGTAGATGAGAATGAAGAACATAGATAAAAATGAGTGAATCAGTAATGGGAAGGCAAGCCTTACATGAGCCAATGAAGATAGCCTTTTATTAACCAATACTTGAGGTAAATCCAAGTTTCTGATCTGAGGTCTACAAAGGAAAGAAATACATTCCTCCCACAAATCCCCTGCTATCAATGCTTCTGCCATGAATTGGGGCCTACATTGTATTCTGTCTACCTGTGCTTCCTTTTTTTGAAAGAATCACTTTCTGAGCCAAGGGTTACTGTACTCTTTTCTGCACTGAAGCCTAAGATCATGATTTATATCAAATAGAAAACTGGATAAATTATCTTTATCCCTGTATATCAAGAGCACTGTTAATGAGGTGCTTTAACAGAGCAATTTGTAAATATGTTGATGGATATTTAAGAATTGTCTTTATTGCTCTTAAATTCCTGTAATTTTGTTATAGTTTTTATGGTCTTTATGATATTGGAAAAAAATATTGATGAAAAGAAAAGAACTTGCCACTCTGAATCAACGAGATCTGGGTTCAGATCCTATGCAGACATTGGACCTAAGCAAATGACTTAATTTTTTGGTGTATCAGTCCCTTATCTGTAAAATATTTGATCATCATACTTGGGATAATGTATGTATTGTAACCCAGAACGATGCTTCTTCCATATTAGTGCCTAATTTTCCTTGATTCTTACATTGTTACCTCTAGATACTGAGATAAGTGATGCTATCCTTTAGGGAAGTGGAAAAATTCTTGACTGAAATCACCTGCTTTGCTATTTTCATGGATGTGGTCTGTGACATTTGATTATCCTAGGTAAAGATTATCTTCCACAGGGGAAATTTAGGGGACCCTGTGTTCACACTTTGTGAACCTGGAGATGAGGATACTAATCCTGGTTCTGCCATTCACTGTCTTTGTGACCTAAGAACACTCAACACCTTTCTCCATGCCTCCATTTCCGTAGCTCTTAAATGTCATCCTGACTGATCTCCAAGATGCCTTGTGAGGAAGCCATCTCAAGAACTTAAAATCAAAAATTGTTCTTTACGTTTTCATGAATGTTCATTTGCGGGTAGGGAACTGTGCTCTTTGTTGAGATTTGGTTTCGTGTTGGTGGAAGTTGGGGTAGACATTTATACCTCTTAAATATGTGCCCTTCCATCAAATGATCAGGAACCCAAACACATTATTGAGCCTATTGAAGCCAAAAGAATAGCTTCAAAGTTCCTTTCCAGTTCTAATATTCCATTTCTTATTGAAATATACAATGATTTTTTTCTAGAAGACCCCCAGCATTACTGAACACAAAATTATAGGTAAAAGAGTCTTCTAACATAAGATAAAGGACTTTAGATGAGTATGAAGGTACAAACTAGAAGAGGAATGAAGTCCTCAAGGCAAAGCCATTCTTAGCGAGTTCCCAGAATGAACATTCCATTTGCTTAAAATGAAGATTCAACTCCACTGAACTCCAGAAACTTCTATTGAGCATCCACCATGAGCCAGAATTTATATTCGGTCTCAGAGATTCCAGGAAAGCGTTTAAAAGCTGGAAGCAAGAGACTCACAAAATCAGATTTGCATTTTAGAAAACTCACTTGGGGGAGCGGGGAAAGAGGGAAGGCAGGGAGACCAGAGAGAAGGTTTAGGGGTTTCACTGAAGAAGTTCAAGCAAAATACTGTTGTGGTCTATATGTGGGTAGTTCTGATGGAAGTGAAACGGATAGTTTGAAGAGATTTCCAAGAGGAAGAAACACCCAAACTTTGTGACTGGTTAGAAAAGACATGTGCAATGGGTTTACACTCATACGTGTGTGTTTGAGCTTCTATGATCGAAAGGGATAGGGGACAGTCTGGAATGCTAACCATGAGATGCCTTCTAGAAGCTAGCCTTGTTCCTAGAGCTAGCTGAAGCTCAGGGGATTTCTGTGAATCCTCCTCATAAATCTGTACAGGAGAAAAACAAGAGGCCAGACAAGAAGACGCATGTCTGAGGTAAAAGGAAAAACATGTTTGGTCCTAATAGGATTGTGGTGGGGGAATAAAGGGGGAGCAATCTGCCCTGAGGTAAGGACTGATCTGTAAGGCTGCCAGCACCTGCAGCAAGATGTTAATGGGGGTTATCAGCTGATGCTCGAGCCGAGGCAGGGGATATGTTGGCAGCTGAAAGCCCCAGCACAGCCAAAATGTGTGTGTGTGTGTGTGTGTGTGTGTACATGTCCCAGAAGAAACACCAGCCTTATTGTCTATAGACATCCTCAGAGAACAAATGGTCTTGGCAAGGCAAGCTCTGAATACCAGTTACACAAGACAGACACCTTTAATGGAGATCTGGTGCTTCTCAGGGGGGACCATTTGCATAAAACCATTTCATTCTTTCATCTCCGGCAGGAAGAGGTCCCTTTTATCTCAAAGAAAACCTCCCCCCACAAATGAGATGACCCCATCCGAACCAGACACACACAGTCATGCATTCTCTGTCTTGAAGGCCTGTCCAGCTTCATTTTTTCCTTCCCCACCCACTTGCCAATTCATATTTAGACACCAGCACTTATATTTAAGCACATTCCTCTTGAGTGAAGATTCCCATAAATGTCCCTCCTAGAATATGCTTTGTAAATGTGTCCAGGGCCAGATATCAAATGGTGGTGGCCCAGTGACATCTTTCAAGAGGTACCTTGGCATTTTACTCTGTTTGACACCATTGTAAGGGGGTCCAGGAATCTACCTGATGTTCTGATGGCCTGGAAAATAATCCAACTTCTTCTAGAGGAAGATAGTAAGAGCATTAAATGTGCAAGTAGGTAGACTTGGGCTAAGCTTCAGGTTGGCCAATGACCATGAACCTGTGTCTCAATATCTTTTACTCAGTTTTCTCATCTGTAGCACAGGAATAATAACTATGAACAGGCACTACTTCTATTTCCATTTCACAGATTGGAACCACTGAGACACAAGGACTTAAACAACTGTTCCTAGATGAAGCAGCTGGTAACTAGCACCGCTTACATTTGAACCCATGCAGTATAGGTCTTCCTGTTCCTAACCATTATGCCACATTGCCTGCCATACTTACACATAATTTCTTATTTAATCCTCAAACAACTCTGCTAATGGGACCATGGACAAATTACTTAACTCTCTAAGCATCAGTTGCCTCAAGAGAAAATAGGATTTTGGTACTGTAGACCTCAAAAGGATATCATGGGCAATAACTGGGAAACCATCCTTGAGCAGTTATGGACATTGTAACAGAGCCTGCAGTCACTGCAGTGATAACACTGATTGTGGTTAGCATCACAACGCCCATGGTACTTATAGTTATTTGTTTTAATGTTTGTAATTTCCTTGAACTACATATTCCATGAGGATAGAAACTGTCCCTTAATTTCCTCTGTACCCACAGTACTTGACAACCTAACACAAATAGAACTTACTCTGGAACATACTCTACTTTCAATGCTGTTTATTGATGAATTGGTAAATGACTTTAATACTGTCTCTCTCTTGAATTGCTATAAGGATTAAATAAGACAATGCATATAAAAAAGCTAGTACAATGTTAGGCTTGAGAATTCCATCCAATTAATGTTAGTTCTTTCCCATTTGCAACAGAACACATTATTGGAGATAAACACTCTGGAATCACATGGCCAAGAGAGTGAAAAACAGAACACCTGAACTCTTCGAGGAACAAAAACATCCCAGCTAGAGCCAAAGGCCATGAGACATGGGCACGTGAGCTGATGAGGAGTGTAAGCTGGAACCCACCTTGGTGCAAGCACCACCAGGCATCACAGGCAACCTCGCTGCAGGCACATTTGGAAATCTCGAGAGCAGGAAAGAAAGGCACTCTATGTACTGGTTGATTAAAGCTGCTAATTAGGTCCATGCACGGTACAAATACTGGCAGTTCTTTCTTACTGGGGCAACAGGGAAGAGGTTGGCAGAGGTGAGCAAAATGACAGCCAATTCCTCTGTGAGCCAATAAGCATCTATAAAGGGAGGATTCAACTGAGTACATTTGGAAACAGAAATTGCCAACAATGTTCAGAAACTCTAAGTAAAAATATAATGGTCAGGTGGGCCAAAAAAATCTCCTTCCTGCTTGAAGCTGCTCAGAAAATAGTCAAAGTCAAGGCAACAGACAGTGGGAAAAACATGGGCTTGGGCATCAGAGAGACTTTGTTTGCAGGCTTGGCTCTACCAGCTATGACCTGAGACAAGTTAGCTAACACTTTGGAGCATCCTTTGGCATAAGAAGCTTAAATAAATAGTCTCTATGAAGAGACCAGCAAATAATACTAGATTCCCTATCATCACCACCACGACCTAAAGGTAGCTGTCTTGATTATATGACCCAGACCACCTGGAATCAGTGCTTTCATATCATCCTTCTTAAGTGGCTCTGGTGGTTATATTATTGTGTGGTGCTGTGAGTCACTCTCTGTTAATATAATTTACCCAGGGTTTGTAACAGGACAACTGGTAAATAAGGATTCAGAGATGGAAGGAAACTGGGTCATCCTCAAATAAGATGAGCCACTCAATAAATAAATAACAGGGCATTGGCTGGGCTGGTTGGTTGGGGAATAGGGGAGATGAGGGGCTGGAATGGACTCAGGAAGCTGGGAAAGGGCAAAGTCTAAGCAGAGGAAATGGGAAGAGTGTTACAGGGGTGAGCTGAAGACCAGTACTGTCTGAGAATGCGTGAGAAATAATTGAATCATAGTGCATCACCCAATTTAGTGGTTCCCTCCCAGGGCTGCCCACCCAGTCTGAATTATGGAAGGCTAAGCCATGGCAGAGGCAGCAGCCAATGGGAGGTAAGCTAATTCATGACTGACAGCCTTGGAATATCTCAGGAAGTGGAGCAGCAGATACCGCAGGAGGTGGGAGGTGAGCCTAGGCTGAAAACACGGGGCTGGCAGAGCATCTATATAACAGGAGCCTCAACACCATAGTCCTCCACATCACTCAGAGACCCTGGGTCTTGGAGAAGATAAGCGGATCTCTAGTGAAACTGAACCCAGAGAATCTCTAGACTATCCTTTCCAACCCTTGAAATAATCGTAAGTTCTCAAGGAACCTAAATATTTTATCTACAGCTCCTGGTATATTAGCATAACCAGTAACTTGTAGATATATTGGCCCAGTAATAATTTGTCAATGCTCTTTTGAGCAAAGAATATCATCTGGCACTCTATTTTTGCTTACCAATTAACCTAAAAATTTTCTGTAGTTTCCTGTTCCGTATAAAGAATATCAACTCTAACGCAGGCCAGGTGTGCAGGTAGAAGAACGTTTCATCTCCCACGTTCCTTTTTTTTTTTAACTTTCTTATTTAATTTTTTAGAAAACTTATTTAACTAGGAGTAAAGTCTTAAATGTCTACTATACAAGAGGTGAATGATATGTAATACATAGCCTGTGCAAAAGTAGGTTTTCACCCCTTATTTAAAACCTTTTTTAAGCCAAATTTTACAGAACAATATAATTACACTTAACTTACATGTTTTGAAATTACTCATTCTTTCCTTTCTATACAGCTTTAAAATTTGTAAAGAGAATGCAACACATTTCTGTTAAATAATTGACAAGAAAAAATGGAATTTAATTTCTCTAAAGGGAGCTTGATATATTTGAATAAAGGTTGTAAATCATATTATGACATGTTATTTACAACATGAAAACGTATTGACACTTTGTTGAATAGTAAAGCTATTGAAATCACAAACTAAAGCAACATAAATAAAAATATGGCCTAGGAGAATTTATATAATTCTTTAAAAAAACATTTTCTTATTAACATAATTAGGCTTAACTATAGGCCTGGCTGTTTCAAAACAATTACAGGCATGTGTTAGTTTCCTGATTTTTTATAGGCTTGTGTGTGTATTAACAATGTTATTCTTACATAAAAACTAACATTTACCTTTTTAATGTGAGATTTGTGCTTTTTTTCAGCACAATTATTCAATTCTTGGTCAAACTTGAAATAAGCACATGCAGATTTTATTTCCAACTTACCTGAGAGAAGTTCTGTCCTTGCTCTTGATGCATATTAAACAAGGAAAAGCTTAGTCACACATGTAGGAAGCTGAAAACTGCAGCAAAAATGTCCTTGCTTTTCTTGCAAGAGTATCTTTGCAAGGCAAGATAGCTTCTTCACAAAACCCAGAATGTGAGGAGCAGCAGATCAGTAAACCTCATCTCCAGCTTATAGTCTGACTGTGCCTCACCAAATTCTTCCCCTTCTCTCAAAGTCAAGTTATCAGGATGAGCAGACAATGGAGAAAGAGGATTCCTCATTCCATCATACAAATGTGTCAAAAAGGAGGTAAAATACTCTTCACTTTGGTCCTGCAGATCTTCTAGGTGGTTTATAATAAGACTTGAGGCTTGTAGATATCCTTCCTCTCTCTCAAGCCCAAGCACCAATAGAAATGTCAAGATTTCCTTTTGCAACATCATTTTTTCCAAGCATCTTGTCACTTGAAGTCAAAACATTGTTTCTAAGCCTTTGCACGGACTTGTTTCCCTGGTGCGTGTGATGAAAAATGTCTTCTAGGTAGGCTAATCTCTGTAGTCGTTCTTCACCTTCAAAAGTCTCAGCAATTCTTGCTATTTTCTTGAAAGTATCCCTTCAGTTCACCTGTCAGCTTTACTACCTCTTGATAACCCTCCCTCTTCTAAGCCACTAAATTTCTTTATGTAGCAGGAAACTGTATGTGATCTTTGCTCAGGCTACCATAATGTTTTAAACATTCTTAAGTAAATTGGTCTTTGCTTTTTAAGCTAACCGTTTTTGCAGCATTATCTGGATTCATGTCATCTCCAAGAGTAAGCATCTCTCTGAAAAAAGGAATGTGTTGTGATAGTGGCAGGTTTTTTTCTTTTTTTTTCTTACAAGAGAGGTCAAACTTTCCTGGAGCCAACCACCAAAGAGACACCAGCAATGCACAGATCCTCAAAGACAGACTTTGTGTCTCTAGACACTAGACACAAAGATAAGACAGTCACTATAGATGGCTTTTACTTGTTTCAGGAAAACTTTTTTGGTAGCAGAAAAGGTTTCTTTAATTTCACCATCGTTTACAAATCATACAAACACCAAACGCCACATCATGGCATTTATTGATGAAATCTGTTGATTCATCAGACGAAATACAGAAGCAATTGCTTTCAGCTGATTACACAAACCTCATCATCACCAGCCACATCATCAATATGTTGACTAATCAAACGGCTGGAAAGTGGAAACTTTTCAATTTCTCCTCCTACAATTTGTTCTATCATTTCATTTATTATAATTTTACTAGCATTATTAGGTTTTTACCCACTGCATGACTTATTTCGGGGGAGCAATAAGTTATTCTGCTAAGTGACTTGCTCCCTGAACCTGAATGTGATGTTTTAGCTAAGGGTTTACCCTGTTGGTTTTGATATTCCAGTGGCCATTTAAAACCCTCAGCCCTGTCCTTGTCTAATGGCTGCAATTTGTAGTTCAAAGTCGCATTCTGAAGAAGCTATTGCTGCAGCTGTGAGTTGTTTACCACAGGCACTGCAGAGTGAGATATGACAGCATGGATTCCCCAGCCACGTAAACCAATTGATGAGTAGCTTTCAACATAAAGAAGAACTTTACCATGTGCCGCTTGTGGCAGTGACGAAGAGAAATGACTCCTAAGATTGTAATTATTTGTTACTAACCTTATCAGAATTGTCCATACACGTAGGATTAGAAAAGTTTACGTGGAAAAATAGTTGGGGAAATAGTAAAGAAGGAATACTTGAAGGGAAACTAACCCTATCAGACATTGAAATATAAGTTTAAAAAAATGTAGTACTAACACGTGAATTGGCAAATAGACCAAGTGAACAGAATCGAAAACCAAGAAATGGGCCCAATTAACTATGAAAATTGAGTACATGATAAACGTGGCCTCTCAAATTGCTGGTGCAAAAATAGGCTTTTTAGTGGTAGTGCTGGACAACTAAGTTACCAAGAGATTGGATTTACAGAAGCAAGAGACCTTCAGAAGAAGACCTCCACTGAGCTAGAAAGAGAGATTGCCACTTGGCTGGTGCTGATACCTCTGAAATGCTGGTGCCAAAGGAAGTTGGAGGCTTAAACCAACTGCTGGTGTGACTGTGAAAGGACTAGCAAAAAAGAGAAAGGAGTCCTTTTTCCCTTCCTTCTACTTTCCATTCTCCTTCCACAAAACTAACCGATAAGAAAGAAAATGCAGTTTACAGAGTCCCAGCACCAGCATCACAGAGCAGAGTATAAGAAGGTGGGTTTGCTATGCAGCCATAAAAAACGATGAGTTCGTGTCCTTTGTAGGGACTTGGATGAATCTGGAAACCATCATTCTCAGCAAACTGACACAAGAACAGAAAGCCAAACACCACATGTTCTCACTCATAGGTGGGTATTGAACAACGAGAACATGTGGACTCAGGGAGAGGAGCATCCCACACTGGGGGCAGTTGCAGGGGTAGGGGAGAGACAGCGGGGGGTGGGGAGGGAGGGGAGGGTGAATAACATGGGGAGAAATGCCAGATATAGTATGCACTTAAAGTAAAATAAATAAATTAAATTTTAAAAAAAGGAAGGTGGGTTTGGAGCTAAGCTTAATGGCTGGCATAAGTGTAAAACATTGAGTATTTCTGTAGTTAGCACGCATTCTCCTATAACTATGCTGAGAGAAAGGAGTGAGAGCAAATGAAGACATAGGCTTAAACAAGAGTGCTAAATCTTCATCTTCTTTAACAGGAAGTCCAGAAAAGAGATAAGTCAAGAACAGCAGTATAAACATAATACTTAGAAAAACAAGATGAAACAGCTAAAAATAATAATAATTTTAAAAAGCTTAGGGAAATAGACTCAAGCAGAGAAGAGTGGAGAAAGGGTTTACTTTGGTTCATTAAGAGACTTGTGAATTTACTTAGCTTTTAAAATTATGAATATATATTTAACTTATGTTTTTGAAATTTAAATTTTAAACAAGAACATTTCAGTGAAGAGAAAAAGACTATAGCTCTAGGGTGGCATTTGTAGCTTGGAAAAATAAATTCACTATTATAAGGTAACTTCACCATTGGAAAATAAAAGAAGAAATGATTATTTTGATAATACAAACTCCTGAAAGTAAAAATTGAAAATTGTTTTTGTTATTGAATAATATGAGAAATGGAAAAGAATTAGAATTTAAATTGTGGGCTCCATGAGGGCAGATTGAGTGTTTGAGCCATCCATTATACTCATATTTTATGAACTACTCAATGCAAAAAAGGTTGAACAGAAGAGTTCACAACAGAAATGGCAGCCTGTATTAGTTCCTTCTCAGGCTGCTAATAAAGAAATACCTGAGACTGGGTAATTTATAAAGAAAAAGAGGTTTAATGGACTCACAATTCCACATAGCTGGGGAGGCCTCATAATCATGTCGGAAGGCAGAGGAGAAGCAAAGGTACATCCTACATGGCAAGAGAACATGTGCAATGGAACTGCCCTTTATAAAACTATCAGATCTCATGAGACTTATGCACCGTCACAAGAACAGCACAGGAAAAACCCACCCCCGTGATTCAATTACTTCCCACTGGGTCCATCCCACAACATGTGGGGATTATGGGAGCTACAATTCAAGATGAGATTTGGGTGGGGACACAGCCAAACCATATCACAACTGGCACAGCTGCACAAATCTCAAAGAATCCTGAGGGCTTACTACATACAAATAACATCCATCCTGTGCGCAAGTTGCTAGTTTCAGACAGGTAACCTGATAATTCTAATACCCATATTTTTTACTTCTCATTATTGAAATAGTCCTAACCACATGACACTGGTTAGGACTATTTCAATAATGAGAAGTAAAAAATATGGATATTAGAAGATGGAGACTATCACTCTGCCTGAAAGTAGCTGAAGGTGACCTTGAAGGTTTAGTGGCCATGGCTGTTCTGAGTCTTGGAGGATGACTAAGAGTTTTTCAGATAAAGAACACAGTGAGAAGAGAGTGGACGAGGACACAGAGAGGTGGCAGGCCTTGATGTGTCCACAGAAGAGTCAAACGTACCATGAGGATGGAACAGAGGATGTGGGGAGGTATGTGGTGGGTGGTGAGACTAGGGAGAGAGGAGGACTTCCAGCCTGTGCTCGCTGGAGCTTAACCTTTAGACACTGGGGAGTAATCAGAGGGAAAGGGTCCCTTAGGCTTGATTTTTAAGGAAGGTCATTCTGGTAGCACTGCTGAGGAGGAATCTAGAGCAAAAGAGAATAGACACAAGGCTCCAGGTAAAACAACAAGAAAACCAACAACAGCAAGAGAAATTATGTGTGTTCAGTAACTTACAGTGTGCTCTGCTCTATGCTAAGGCTTGGCCTACATTGTCTCCTTTCATCCTGAATACTGCTCTGTGAAGTGGGAATTTTTATCCCAGTGGTACAGACAGGGATGCTGAGAAATGAGAGACTAGGCTTTTATGTAAGAAGAAAAGTATTCCCAAACCAGGAAGCTTCCGATATGTTTTCTGCCTGGGCAGGAACCATCAGCACGTGGAGCTGGCTTGATGCCAGCAGGTGTGATCACCTGGCAAAACAGGAAGCATTTGGGCAGGAATGAGGGCAATTCCTGACAAGCGTAGAATGACATTTCTTGAGAGAGAAGTAGGGTTAATGCCTAAATATGGTTATTAAAGACAAGTTCAGGAACATGATGTCAGAAGACATCCTACCAGTCTTCTGACAACCAGGCCTCCAAAGTCCAGTCCACTGTAGCTCTGGGTGACTTCATCTCTACATGAGGAGTTCCTAATCATGCCTTCCAGACAATAAGTTACCATTTATTACTCTCGGCTGATACATGGGATACAACATGTTCCATAAATGTTAATTTCTTTTGCTTACTCTTCACTGGAATTTCCTCCACACAACCACGCTCTTATTTAATAAACCCATCATTTCTTTGCAAACACGTGTGTCCTTCCAATTTCAATAATGTCTTTGTCTATCCACACATTGGCTAAGTGAAAAGTCTCAGTGTCATTCTTAACTCTTCCTCTTCCCGTCTCCACACATAGTCACTACGTTCTATCATGGCCCTAATTCCCAGTGCTTTTCCTATTATTCTCTCCTCTCCTCTGACCACCTCTCAATTATCCAAAAAGCCTCCTTATGGTTATCCAATCACTAGTTTCATGCATGCTGAGATGGCCCCTCACAGCCTCTGTTAGGAGTTGAATTGTGTCCCCCAAAAGATGTTGAAGTCCTAACCCCTAGTACCTTTGAATGTGACCTTATTTGGAAATCAGATTTTTGCATGTGATCAAGTTAAGATGAGGTCATTGGGGTGGATCCTAATCCAGTATGACTGGATCCTTATGCAAAGGGACTGTTTGGACATAGATAAACATGCATAAAGGAAGAATGCTGTGTGAACATGAAGGCTAAGGTTGGGTGATTTGCCTACAAGGCAAAGAAAGCCAGAGATTACCATAAAAGTACCGAAAGTTACAGGAGAGGCATGGAATAGATTCACAGACCTCAGAAGAAGCCAGCTCTGCCAGCACCTCGATCTCAGGCTTCTGGCCTCCAGGACTCAAGCGATACATTTCTGTTGTTGAAGCCACCAGCTCATGGTGCTTTGTTGCAGTCACCCAAGCACACAAACACAGCTTCCAAGGTTTTTTTTTTTTTTTTTTAATGCACATCTGATCACTCCAAACTCTGCTTAAAAATACTCCACAATAATGAAAAGAATAGGTTCTATTTATTGAACACCTACTGAGGACGAGGTGATCCAACTATATTGTAGCTAATCCCTATGACATCCCTTAAAAGAATACATTATTATTCCCGATTTTGCAGTTGAAGGAAACGATCTTTGAAAAGGCTAAGTCATTGACCCAAGTTCACATAAGTAGTAAGCAGCAAAACTGAATTTTGACTCTCAGTCTCTTCGACCTTCAAAGTTAAGCTAACATTGCGTGTTCCAGTGTAACAGGATTCCAAAAACTTCTTTTATAAAGGGCAAGATAATAAATATCGTAGGTTTTGCAGGGCATACAGTCTCTCTCATGACTATTCAACTCTGCCATGATTGTACAAAGCAGCCATAGACAATGTGTAAAAGTACAGGCATGAATGTGTTCAAATAAATATTTATTTACACATACACGTTGAGAGTCAGATCTGGCCCTTTGATTGCAGTTTACCAACCCCACTCTACAACATTGTATTTACGATATAATCTGTGTTTTCTGATATAATAATCACTAATACTCATTTGCTCACTTCAGGCCAGGAGTCTTTTCATGTGTTAATTTATTTAAATTGTCAGTCCTATTATCTGTATTTTTGAGATCGCCAGCTTGCCCAGATCACAGGAATCATGACGAAGCCAGGATTCAAGCCCCAAAGCCTATGATCTCAGCCACTGTCTGCAAGGACCTTCATGCCTTTGCCAACCATAGACCCCACTATGTTCCTTCGTGCCCTGCCTCATCTCCTCCCCCAACACCCTGCACTTGCACAGCTGAGAGGGGAAATGAAGGAAGGACACTGGCCTAGCTCCACCTGCCTGCCCTGTAGCATGCACATGGCCAAGGCTAAAGCCCAGGGTTTCCCAGAGAACCTGCTGCCAGTGGGAATGAGAAGTGTGAGAAGAGGACCATGGGGAGGGGAGTACCTGCCTCCTTCATGTGGTTGTCGTGAGAGTCTAGGGAGATTAAATCCAGTAACCGAAGTGAAAGTACCAACGGTGCTTGGCAAATTGCCAAGGCTTGCTTTAAAGACACTTATTATTCACCAGAATCTGGACTGGTGCTGTACTGCCCGCACCAACTACGCTCTCCTTTCTCTTTACTAAAATAACCCCGATGTTAATGGCAGCTGGAGATGACCATGTGATATAAGCAGTCAGTGATACATAAGCAGGTGTATGTTGGGGAATATCTAGGAATGTTTCATTGTGCTGACATAAATAAGCATGGCTTCTTTCCTGGTTCCTTTCTTCTTTCTTCCTGGAATGTGGTCAAAGAATTGGAAGTGGAACAGCCCATCTGATAGCCACAGGTGACCATGAGGATGAAAACTCTTCATCAAAGCTGGAGGAGCAGAGGGATAAAGGTGGCTGGGGCTGAGATGGAATCATGGAGGCACTACACCTGGCTTCACACTTCCTGCCTCCAAACTTCTGACCATGGTTGAAAAATAGGCCCCTCTTTGGTAAAAACCACTGTCGTTGGATTTCTGATATGTGTGGACTTGGGTAATCCTAACCGAAAGTCCTGGTCAGCAAACAGGACACATCCTCAGCAATCTCTAGAATGTAATAGGTGTTCAGTAAATGTATGATGAATAAATCAATAAGCGAATGAATGGATTAGTAACAGAATATAACAGTACTAGATCACACAGGGAAGTTGCCTTTGGAAAATGCAACACTTATAGCTACACTTACTTGCTCAGCAATTACCATCTGCTTCACCTTCTCTTGGCAATCTTCACAACTCTTGGAGGTTGATATTGTCATTTTTATTTCACAGATCAGGAACTGAGGCTCAAGGAGGCCGAGCTAACTTGCCCAGGAACTCACAGCTGTGAAGTGGTGGGCCTGGGGTTTGAATCCCAATCTAGGTAACATTGAAGCCTGTGCTCCCTCTCTTAGGCCAAGCTGTTGCCTTAATTAACTGCTCACTGGACACTTGAGCCAAGGCTAGTAGGTAGGTGGAGAAATTTGGGCTGGAACTCCAGACCCACAACCCCCAAGCTATATGAGCATGGACAATTCTTTCCTGTCTGTCAGTTTCCTTATTTGTCAGAAAGATAAAAGTGGCACCTTCTTCTTCCTCGGCTTGCTATATTAATGTGACATGTTTATATCAAATGTTTAGCAGAGTGCTAGTAAAGGCTCAAGAAATATTGCCTGTCAGCATTATTTTTATCATCAACTTGAAAATCCCCTGTAAGAATCTATGAAAAGAAAGAGGGCTGGCCCCAAACAAAAGGCTCCGGAGGAGGCGCTGGGGTGAGCAGGGGCCTTGCAGCTGTCGGAACCTGCGTGTTTTTTAACTTTGGGGACTTTGTGCCAACTTCTCCATTGGCATCCCCTTTAGAGCACAGATCCTCATGGGTATCAGAAATGCCTGTGAGAGTTATCTTCCTCATTTGATGTTCTAACAATTTGCTGAATTCATTGTCATTCCATGCTGAAGGAGTGTCCCTTGGAGCCTGGAGGCTCACCCTCTAATCCCACACAGGTGTCAGACAATGCCTGATGGGCAGAGAACATTGTGCTCCTGTCTGGCTCCCTGCCGGTCCCACCTTAGCACCAGGAGCAGCCTGGGAGTTGGACGTGTCTAAGGCAAGATGTGGGGCCAGATTTGAGTCTGAGATGCTAATCTGCCCAACTGAAGGTTTCACATCTTTTTTGGCATCCACAGACACACGAAATCTAAAAAGTCAGTTACAGCTCTGAGTAGGCGGGTGGGGTTCTGGGGCATTGAAAACGGGTAGGGCTAGATGCCTACTCTGACAAAGCAGGCATGGCAGATCCCACAGGGCCCTGGACCACTCAAGAGACTGAGTATGGGAAAGAATCAGGCAGGAAATTGTTATATAATGCTGAGTCTTTGGAATTAGGGCTCTGTAGGAATGCCAGATCTTATGCTTATTAATTGTGTGGCTTGAAGTATATTACTCAACCTCTCTTAGAAGCAATTTTCTCATGGCAAAGAGGGAAAAATAATAGCACCTATGGTTGTTATGAGTATTAAAAGAGATAATTTTTTTAAATTTTACTTTACGTTCTGAGATACATGTGAAGAACATGCAGATTTGTTACATAGGTATACATGTGTCATGGTGGTTTGCTGCACCTGTCAACCCCATCATCTAGGTTTTAAGCCCTGCATACATTAGATATTTGTCCTAATGCTCTCCCTCCCTTTGCCCTCCACCCCCTGACATGCTTCAGTGTGTGAAGGGATAACTTAATAAAGCTTTCAGCATCGTGTTTGGAAAACTGTTAGTGCTCACTGCATATGATAAACATCTTAGCATCTAGTATATGTAAGCTGAAAGCTACAAAAGCTCTGAACAATCAGTGAGAAACTGTTGCATGCTCTGGGAGGGATACTGGACTGCATTTTATATTTTTTATTGCTGCTTATATACCCCCTAATGGTGTTAGGAATGAGCAGAAATGATGTTGTAATTCTTAAACATATCTAATTCGTAAAGCACAAATTTTGTCAGTGTCTGCTGTCTACTCAGCACTGTTTGTTATTCTGAATAAATAAAATTATGTGACAAAATCCCTGCTTTCAGAGGGTGTTCAATCTAAAGAGAGAAACATATAAGCAAAGATGAAAGTTATATAACAACGTAAAGAGCCTAAGATAAGTTCTATTGCCAAACACTAATGTGGGTGGCAGTGACCATAGTCCCTGAGTTAATTCCAAAAAGACAGAGATCCGGGAGGGATGGAAGGAATACCTCTGCTCTGGCTGGCCCCAGGCGTCCAGCAGGTAGCCTTCTGTACAGTAATTCAGAGGCCCCACTTCTTCCCATCTGTGACTCCACAATTGCCCTAGAGCCACAGAGACCTTTCTGGATCTCTCCTGGAGGACTGCACAGGGGACTCTCATGGCCCAGCCCAGAAGTGGAACCCTTCCTTTTTATTAGCATTCAATACTCAGTCACACAGCCATTCCTAACTGCAAGGGAGGCTGAGGAATGTAGTCTAGCCAGGCATCCCAGAAGACCATGGATATCCATGAGCTCGCAGTCTGTGCCATCCAAGGCAAGACTCAAACCACTCATCCATAGCTCCAAAGTCTGACCCCATGTGGAGAGCCATAGCATCCAACATCGACAGAGATACAACAATCTTGGTCCTAATTTTAGCAGAGGCCTGTAGGCACCTAAATGGCCAGTTGCACAGATGGAAAATAGCAGACTGAAGCAGAGAACTCCAGGCTGTGACTAAGTCATTAGGAGCACTGTAAGGCTCTTCTTTCCGCCCCACTCTAAACCCCCTGAAAATAACAAACTAATCTGATGCAGCAAGATCTTTGCCAGTGAGTCAGTGAGCAGAGGCACCAGGCTGGAGCTTGAAGGAGGCTGCCAAGATGCTTTGACTGTAAAAATGTCTACAAGATGGCTGGATTCAGCCCAGACAGGAAATGGAGAAAAAGAGAAAATAGAACTGTCACCTTGTGGCTGCATCTGCACACAGACAGATCACTCCTGGCAAATTGCTGGTCCTGAACAAACAGACTTGAGCAGCAGGCAGGGGAGGAAGGTTAAGAGGACTAGACCACAGGCACCTCGAACTCAAAAGATTCAAAACCATCCTGTATCCCATGTCCTGGGAAACTGTACCCCTATCTAGCAAGCTGCCTGAGTTAGAAAGGTGGGTGTCATCACTGATTCTCCACTCAATCGCCAAGCCCAGTGGATCTGAATTATCTTTTACATCCCTTCCAACCTACCCACCCCCATATCCCTGCCTTAGCTCAGGGTCCTACCCTGCCTCATCTGGGCTAACAGATCCACAATTTGACTCCAGTTGCCCCTCATTCCATAATTAATTTAGTCCTCTAACAGATGTTTATTGAGCATTAGGATACTAGGATGGTGGTAGATGCCAGGATATCTGCCTTCCCAATGTCCTTTATCACCTTCTTCTTTACCAACTGAATCCCAGTTTGGTCAGGAAAGTAACACGCACCATCAAAAAAATCTCACCCTCACACACTTCTTGGCAACTAGAGGCTACCTAGGCAGGTATCTCTAGAAATGGCATCTTTCCTTGAAAGTGAAAAAAGAGGGGTGGGGAGACTTCCAAGGAAAAAGCATTTTCCCCCTTCCCCTTAGCGTTTCTCTCCTTTCGGCACAGAGTGTGGACGTGACTCCTGGAGATGTAGCACCCACCTTATAATCATGAGGAAGAATGCCACGTGGGGAGGATGGTGCCGCAGGAATCTGGAAGAGCTGGATCCTGGATAACTTGCTCAAGCAGCTGCACTTTCCTCCTGCCACCTACTTCTGGATATTGTGTTAGGCGGGTGCCTTCATTTCCTACTGCTGCTGCAACAAATGACCACAAACTTAGTGGCTTAAAACAACATATATTTATCTCTCCCAGCTCTAGAGGTCAGAAGTGCAAAATCAGTTTTTTGGGGTTAAACCAAGGTGTGGGCAGAGCTGGTTCCTTCTGTTTCCTCTGAGAGAAGAATCGTTTTCTTTGACTTTTTTGATTTCTAGTGGCCACGTTTGTGCCGGAGCTTGTGGCCTCTCCCTTTATCTTCAGAGTGCATTCCTCCGATCTCTGGTTTCATCATTGTATCTCTTATCCTCTCTGGCTCCTGCTGCATCCTTCTTTTAAGGACCCTTGTGAGAGCATCAGGACAATCAGGATGCATCAGGGGCATGAGGATAATCTAAGACAATCCTCTCATTTCAAGAGCCTTAGTTTAATCTGTAAAGTCCATTTTGCCATATAAGGAATCATATTCCCAGGTTACAAAAATCAGGACAAGGACAACTTTGAGGGCCATTATTCAGCCTACCACAGGAGGAGAAAACAAACTGTTTACTTGTGTAAACTACTATTTTAGGATTGCCCGTGGCTCACAACTCAGAGTTGAAGGTGATCAGAGCTGATTCCACCACCCGCTGTGTCCCAGGCACCGTGCTCGGTGCTGGAGATGTTCCAACCAGGCTGCGTATCCCTAGCAGAGAGCCTGTCGTCTGTGTTTGCAGCTATGTATTTGCTGTTGACTGCCTTCTGTGAACTCCAGAGGGCGAGAGATGATCTCAGCACCAACCCAGGGCCTGACACTTGCAGTGCTCAAAAAATGTTGGTTAAGCAAATGAACACAAACACTCAGACCCTTTCTGTGGTCTCATCAGCACCAACCCAGGGCCTGACACTTGTAGTGCCCAAAAAATGTTGGTTAAACAAATGAACACAAACACTCAGCTGCCACGACTCAGCTACCAACTCCTAAAGACAGAAGCCTGAATTAATTCTAAGCGTTACTGAATAGAAGTGTGGAGACTATTGATTAAGGAATGCTCTGTCCCAGCAATCCCAAAGGAAATTCCACAGAACAGATACTGGATAAAGCAAAAGTAGAAGATATCCTGAAACAAATATGTTTAGAGAATTCACACATTCCTGCCTCTTAAAGTTTTAACTCTGAGATGTGCCATAATGAAGAAATCTGCTTAAATTCAACTCACCGTTTCCCAAACTTACTTGGCACAATATCCATTTTTACCTTAAGAACACATTAGTCACATATGAAAACAGGGTTCCCTGGCACACACTTTGGGAAACACTGCTCAGCCCTTCCCAGGACTGGTCTGGGACCTAGATCGGTCCAAGGCCTGCAGGCGGACGCAGCAGGCGATCGGGCTAAAAGTGGACTAAAACTGCAAACACAGGAACTGCCATTTGGGGTGGAGCTGGACTTCCAAGGCTGAATGGCATTTGTCCTGGCAGAGGGGATGGGGACTACTGTCCCCATTTACCCCAAAGCCTGTTTGGCTTATTCCAAATGGCCCAGGTACAGATTCAATGAACTCAGAGGAACAATGCCAAGCAAGAGCAACCAAAGGCATTTTTCTTGAATGCCTTGATTCCAAGCCAGCTGACCATTTCCCAGCTACCTCCAGCAAAATGGCAGCCAGAGTGTCAGTACCTGATCCCCTTCTCCATAACAGCCTTCCTGGATGGGGACTTCCTTTGCTCTGCCGTAAGAATCCATGTGACCCTGTGGCCCCTCTGCATTGAGATCCATCTGGATTAAAAGAATGACTGCTCTCTGCTTCCACTTAGCAGCCAGCATTGACCAGCCTCCAGGGAAGTCCCCCACCCCTCCCACCTCATGCTCAAGCATTTTCTGGTCTGCCTCTGGACTCTGTATTCACTATGGGGCATTTGTCTGTGAAATAACAAAGCTGAACACGATGTTGAAGATCCTCTTCTGTGGTTTTCATATTGAGACCTGCAAAGCCCTGGGGGCTTGTCAGGGACATCCTGGAGTCCACTGATAAAGACATGAGGCAGCTGATGGAGGCTCCACTTTCACCTTTTTTGTGTTGAACTCCATGCATGCTCATATCAGTGAAAGAATTCATTTATATCCCACAAAAATGATTTTTAAAAATTTTCATACCACAGTCCCTTGGTCAAGATCTTTATACTGCAGATAGGAAAACTGAGTACCAGAGAAGGAAAATAAGCACCCAAGGCTGCAGAGCAAATTAAAGGCATGGTCAGAAGAGACTCCGGGTCTCCTGACTCCCAGTTGCCATCATACTGTGCAGTTCCCAGCATGGGCACCAGACCAGAATAGAGCATCTGATGCAAAATCTTTAAGAGACATAATTTTCCCCGATTCTCCAAATTTACTACATTGATGAGGAGGAATTTTAACTTATATAGGCTATAAAAAGTGGCATAAAATAGAGTTTTACAAATAAATTTGGATTACAATAAGGAGCATGCTTCCTAAAGGAACTCCCCAGGGACCCCATTTGGTAAGTTTAACTACTTTCCCTTCCCTCTATTTTGAAGCTTCCACTGGCTATAAAATGAATCTTCATGTAAGGATCTCCTTCCATCCTCCAACTCTCCCAAACCCTATCCACCTCTCTTCTCACCAGCTTCTTGGTCATTTTTTAGCAACATTATTCTAGCCAAGGAAAGAAAAGTATTCTTAATCCTGAGAAGCCTTACAACAATCGTGTAGGTACGTATTCCAAAATAGCTAAGCACTTCCCCCACACACAAAGAATATGCACTAGCCCAATCTACTTCCTGTCCAACCCTTCTTCCCCACCCACCAGCTCCAATTCAGGATAAATCAACAAAAAGGACTCCACTTTTCTGAAGACATGGTAAAGAGAAAATATGTCTATAGGAAATTTAAGACATAGTAACCCTCGATTTGCCAATTCCAGGACTTGTGTCAGGAAAGGCTTTGTGAAATGTAAGTAGGATCACAGGACCCACCCTTTGTTTCAATTAAGCATGTACTCTCTCCTGTTCCTTTCCTGCATCCTTCTCCCTTTGACAACTCTCTTATTTGGGTACAAATTAACCATTTATTTTCAGGGAAGTAAACTCTCTATGAGACTAGAATTATGGCCCTAAAACAAAATGAAGATCTGAAGCTCAAAATGGATAGGTAACTCACTCAAGGTCACAGAGCAAGTACGAGGTAAAGCCTGAATTCAGACCTGGGTTTCAGACTCCAATCCTCATATTTTCTTCACTGGGGCCTTTTCCTCCAAGATATGTAATATTAAAAACATGGTCTAACATTCATGGAGGTCTTGCTATGTGCGGGGCACTATACAAAACTGTTGCCCTAGAAGAAGTATCAAAATAAACACACATCAGCAAGGGACAGGAGCAGCTTTTGGATTTTCCATTTCTCTCTGTCCTCCAGTTGATACAGGCAAAAAACAATCATCCATCTCTGGAACTTGTAATTGAACAGTATAAGATCCACAGAACACAGGCAACCAATTGAATAGTCATCTTTACAATCTTGCCTCTTGTATTTGGGGGAAAGAAACATGATCCTCTTAACTCTTCAGATGCCTTTCAGCATATCATATCCTGTGCTCTTGCCAGGTCACAGAAATAAATGGCAACATCACTTTCATAGTGCCTGTCTGAATATTGGATGTGGACGGTATCCTAGATATTACCAGTCCCCTATGGCAATCAAGCATAACAGATACTTTAGAAGAGTTCCAGATTCAGCATCTGTCCTATTATCCACATAAGTGGCTTGTTAAACCATGTAGTTACCACATAAAAACCCCACAGATCTGCCCAAATAGTTAACATGAACCTCATGTCACCAAAACCTATAGTTTCAGTATGGGCTTGAACTTGCCCCTGGAATTGCTTGAATTTATGACTATTTCAGAGGGATCAGTTTTCAAATTGCAGTTCATGATCTCAGAGGCTGGCATGAACCTTTTCTCTCTTTAACAGGTTGGTTTCAGAAATCAAAGATTCCAAAGATTGAAGTGTCATCTGTGTTTTGTAGGCAAGTATCTACTTAATCACTACTTCATTGCCTGAGGAGAGACTCATAACCTGTGCATGTATTCCAAAAGAATCTGGTTTCCCAGTTGGCAATAAATATCATCAGTTTCCAAACTGGGCATGTTGAGGCATTTGACATATCACGCTGCAGATCTAAGAACAAGACAAAGGGTGTTTTTATGCCAGAACAGAATGGTGGAGAAGCTAAGGACACCCAAAGTTCTCTCATTGAAAGATATTTCGCTGCTACCTTAGTTGCCATTTTGCTACGTTAGTCACCAAAAATTCTACCCACCACAAACGTCCAGGCCCCCTCCATCAGTGATGAAGGTTCACTGTGCTTCAGGACCCAGGAAAGCCAGCCAGAGGCAAAAGTATTTATACAAAGGCTAAGGCATAATCAATGAAAAATATAAGAGTTAGTTATAGGGATCAGAAGAGGAGAAACAATTGCACCTTCGGTGTTTCTCTAGCTCCAATCCTACTAGAGAAATTGCTAGAACTTGTTCTCCCTGCACTGTTCTTTAACCCCTTTGGAGTCACTAGACCATCCCAGATGTGCACAGGAACAAGTGTTCTATTGCTCTTTGACTTCTACTCCATCAGGAATATTTGCTGTCCCCTTTCTGCTGTCCCCAAAGCCACCTCTAGCTACCTTGTCATTATCACTGCTAGCCTTAGTCTCCTAGCCTTGCCAGAAAGAACTTCTTCCACTTTATTCTCAGCACTCATTTCCTGAAAACCCAATCGAGAGCCTCTCGGTGTTGAGCTGGGGAAGAAGTGATACACATCTGATGTACTGAACATCACTCACCCCCTTGTGACTGTCTCATGCCCTCTGAAACAAATCTATGCACCTCTACTCTTCATTTAGGGTGAATTCTAATCCAGAGTTTTTCTTGATTCGCCATGTAACCCACCCCACTGTCCTTCCAAACTCATCTGAATAATGTTTCCATTATCTCATTTAATCACCACCACAACAGCACAGGAGAGATTATCTCTATGTGGGTCACCCCTTATATCCCTAGTATTTCTCTAAGATACACTACCATCCTGGGAGGTTAATAAGATTAAACTGCATATCTCTGATTCTAGCCATCCCTCCCCTCTTTCCAGATCTCAGGTGCTCCTAAGTATTCCCTCTTCCAAGGGGGCCACTTCTCCCATGCTCACAAACAAGCTTCACCCTTCTCCAATTAACAGACTTCTGCTACCTTTAAACCAACTTAAAGGACCAGATTTATTGAATAGAAGAATGTCAGAGAGGGTACTGCATTGGCTTACCACTACCGCCTCCAATACTATCTTTCACTCCTGCCTCCTGAATCCCCCAAGCTCTTAGTACCTGCAATGGCCATCAAATTTGTCAACATGCCACAACGTCAGCCATCATGAAATCATGACCAAACTAGCCGGGAATCTTAGGGTGGCAAGTGACAGACACCCAAGTCAAGGTGAATAAGCACAGGAGGGACTTTATTAGGTCACATCACTGAAGAAACTCAGGGTGGTGCAGTATTCAGGAATCTCAGTGTCCCCTCCCTCTCTCTCCTCTCTGCTCCCCTTTGTGCTAGCTTTATTCCCAAAACAAGCTCCCTTCTTATGGTGGCAACATTCATCAATGTAACTGTCAGCTCCAAATTTATTGCTATGAATAGCAGGAAAAGAGAAAAAATAGCTCTGGAATAACAGTCATGGCAAGGTCTCTGATTGCCTCAGTTTGTGTACATACTCATCCTTCAACCAATCACTGTGACCAGAGGAATATAAACTTTAGGTCATCTGTTCACCCCTGAGAACACACACGGGTAAAGAGAGTGTTGGTCTCACCTTAACTAAATAGAATAGTTTCCGTAGAGGAAAGAAAAAATCTGTCACCAAAATAAGAGGGAGAAGAATGCCAGGAAAGCAAAAGAAACATATTCCCAAATAGATTCCATTCCAAGATCTTACAATCTCTCTTTACCCCTTTAGGCTTGCTCAGAAACTGGGGTAAAACAAGATTTGCAAGTATGGGGGTCAGGGCATCAATGGACACTGGTGTGATGACATGGGATCTGGAATGTCAGGAGAAAGAAAGTAGGGACAGCTGTTTTTTGTTTTTATTTTTGTTTTTGAGATGGAATCTCACTCTGTCACCCAGGCTGGAGTGCAATGGCACAGTCTCAGCTCACTGCAACCTCTGCCTCCCGGGTTCAAGCGATTCTCTTGCCTCAGCCTCCTGAGTACCTGGGATTACAGGCACCTACCATCGTACTAGATTAATTTTTGTATTTTCAATAGAGATGGGATTTCACCATGTTGGCCAGGTTGGTCTCGAACTCCTGACCTCGTGATACGCCCACATCAACCTCCCAAAGTGCTGGGATTACAGGCATGAGCCACCACTCCCGGCCGACAGCTGTTGATTCCAATTCAAACAAGCCTCGGACAAGTTTCCTTCTATACCTGGGCCTCTGATCCTCATTCATGAGCAGATTGGTCTAAATCATTGCCTTAACCCATGGCCCTTGATCTCACCAAAGCTTCATGATAGCCCTATGATCAAACTTCAGCATGAAATATTAAAACCTATTTCCATGCTGTTCTTCTTAACTAGGCCTAGATATCAACATTTTAGCAGCTCAAAAGCAATGCCAATAGTCTTGCTGACAATCTTCCATTCAAAAATTTGTCCTCTCAGTTAAAAGACATTTATCACCTCTTAGAATCAATAAAGCAGCTCTCGTTTTCAAATATGTTTATATGTATAATATATGTAACAATATATATATATGAATATGTTCCATAAACCTTCACGATTTTTCTAAGTTGGTCATCATGCAGAAACATTGTTCCAATTAAACAAGATGGCCTCAAATTCTTTCCTTCTATAAAAATCTATGGTTTTATTTTTTTTTTTAGTTGGAAAGTGATGTTACCTCTCAGTTTTCTATACCTATGAGCAAACCAGTGTTTATCATAGGATCATAAATGAATACCTCAGTCTATCTGATGGCAGTTTTAGCCAACTAAAAGTATGATGTCATTAAAAAAGGGAAAAAGCATGGCACCTAAACTTCATACTCATGAGGATGGCTATAATAATAATTGTTAAAAAGATAGATAATACAAGAGTTGAGGAAGATTAGAACCTTCATACATTGCATGCAGGATTATAAAAAGGTGTAGCCACTTTAGAAAACAGTCTAGCAGTTTCTCTAAATGTTAAACAGAGTTACTATATCAGCCTGTAATTTTATTCCTAAGTATAAACCTAGCAGAAATCAAAACATATGTCCACACAAAAACTTGGACATGAATGTTCAGAGCAGCATTATTCACAATAGCCAAAAAATGGAAACAACCCAAATGTCTATCAACTAGTGGACTAATAAATAAAACATAGTAATTCATACAATCAAATATTATTAAACCATAAAAAGGAATGAAGTACAGATACGTGCCACGACATGGATGAACCTTGAAAACATTATGCTAAGTAAAAGAAATGAGTCACAAAAGACCCCATATTGTATGATTCCATTTACATGAATTGTCCAGAACAGGCAAATCTACAGAAACAGAGAACAGAGTAGTGATTGTCAGGTGCTGGAGGAAGGGGGTAAATAGTAAATGACTGCTAGTGGGTATGAAGTTTTTTGGTGGGAGTGATGAATACATTCTAAAATTGATTGTAAATTGCCCAGGTGTTTGTACAGGTCTATGAGCATACTAAAGACCATTTAACTTTATACTTTTTCTTTTTTTTTGAGACAGAGTCTTACTCCGTCGCCAGGCTGGAGTGCAGTGGCACGATCTCGATGATCTCAGCCCTCCCGGGTAGAAGTGATTTTCATGCCTCAGCCTCCCAAGTAGCTGGGACTACAGGCACATGCCAGCATGCCCAGCTAATTTTTCTATATTTAGTAGAGACAGGGTTTCACCAAGTTGGCCAGGATGGTCTCGATATCTTGACCTTGTGATTTGCCCACTTCAGCCTCCCAAAGTGCTGGGATTATAGGCATGAGCTACTGTGCCCAGCCAACTTTACACTTTCAATGGGTGAGCTGTATAGTATGTGAATTGCAGCTCAAGAAAGCTGGTTTTTGTTGTTGTTGTTGTTGTTGTTGTTGTTGTTCTGTTTGTTTGTTTTTTTAAGTACTGCACCTAAGATCTGGTTGGAAAACAAATTAATACTGCTTGTCAACTATATTTAATTACTGAGAGGATATGATGATTTTTACCTGCATAATTTCCATTCTTCCTTCTGCTATGTTATGCTACATTTTTTCCTCTAATTGCCTCTTTTTTTTTCTTTTTAAGTTTTTATTTCTATAGGTTTTGGGGGAATAGCTGGTATTTGGTTACATGAATAAGTTCTTTAGCAGGGATTTGTGAGATTTTGGTGCACCCATCATCCAAGCAGTATACACTGAACCCAATTTCTAGTCTTACTCCTCACCTGCTTTCCACCCTTTCCCTCTGATTTCCCAAAGTCCATGGTGTCGTTCCTATGCCTTTACATCCTCATAGTTTAGGTCCCACATAGGAGTGAGAACATAGGATGTTTGGTTTTCCAGTCCTGAGTTACTTGACTTAGAATAACAGTCTCCAATCCCACCCAGGTTGCTGTGAATGCCATTAATTCATTCCTTTTTATGACCGAGTAGTATTCCATCATATATAAATATGTACATACAGCTTCTTTATCCTGTAGTTGATTTATGGGCATTTGGGCTGGTTCCACATTTTTGCAATTGCAAATGATTATGCTGTGATATTGTTTGGGAAGAAGAACAGCATTGCCTATTTTACATGTTCCCTGTGAAGCTGCCTTCATCAGTTTTACCCAGGCTAAGCCAGTTAGCACATACCCTTCCCTTGGTTACAGTGATTGGTTCAGCAATAAGTACATGATGCTGTTGGTGACACTGATTGGCTAAGAGATAGTCATGTGACTCAAATTAGACCAATCAGAGCTAATGAGACTCAACCAGGTGATTTTATCTGAGCTCTTGGGGGTCCCACCCTTCTTTTTCTCCAATAGCTGTCAGTCTGAATGGATGTAGAGAGGGAGCAGTTGGCAGGTCCTTGCAAGCATGAAGAAGCAGGCTGGGGATGATGGCAATACAGAAAATTAAGTAGAACTGAGAGAGGGAAGCAGAGTTCTGGCTGCAAGTCATTTGAGCCCTGATTCCTGCCATGCCTGCAGCCAGATCTTTCCTCTGGACTGTCCCATTATAGAAACTATCAAGTTCCCTGTTCTGCATAAACTAAAATGGGTTGGGTTTTCCATCTCTTGTAGCCAAGAGAATTCTAAGCAAAATAAAAAAAAGTAGGGAATGGCTTTCCTACGCACTGCCTTGAGAAATGCTAGGACACCTTTCTTGTGTATTGAAAGAGTACTCAACTGACTAGGAATTTCTATCCTTAGGGAAGGACCAGAGCTGAGACAGGGAATGTTGGCACCTGTGCCACATAGTTGAGGAAATAAAGCCAAATCTGTGTGGTGGAAAATGTCTTGTCTTTAGCACCACAGATTATTGATAATTGATCATACTCCAATCTCCTCACAAAGAAAATGGATTTAGAAATATTTCCAACTCCCATTGCCCAGCAAGATATGGTTGGCCAATGTTTCCCCAGGATATCAGGAAAGCCAGTGCAGTGAGATTCCATCTGATTTGCAAAGCACCAGGTCTTGGGAACACTAATGTGCTGATCAGCTTTCAAAGAACCAACCAAGCTGCAAGCCAGAAAAAGTATACTTACATAGACTTTATCAATCAGTTATCTTTCTGATTAGTATTTAGTTGCACTTTGAGGATTAATTCCCTTAAAACAAGTGAGCACTGGTAATCCACATGAATATACTTGCCCTATAAGGAGATTTGTATTAAGCTAAATACCTGAAGTACTCATGATATTGTGAAACTCAAATCTCCCAAATGAACAATTGAGGACTTATACACAGTGCAGGAGATAAAGCACCTTAATGGCCTTCTTTGAGGTATGAAGGCTGTGGGCCTATTCACCTCTGAGCTTGGGATTTGACTCACCTTTGGGATTTGAAGGATCTAAGCCAAGTTTGTCTAAATACAAAACCGCAGCTTCTTCACCAGAGTTCTCTGAAACAGTTCCTAGAATAAACTAGGAAGCCAAAAAATGTTTTTAGGTTTTTTTTCCCTTCTCTTCTAGAAGAAACTCCAAAGGTCAAAAGGTCTGTTCCCTGGCACTCAGACCAATCCTAGACTATTAGCCTTTGGAAAATCAAATTAGAACAATAAAGGAATTCATTAGCTCACATAACTGAAGGGCCCAGTGATGGTAGAAGCTTCTGCAAAACTTAATCCAGCACTATATTTTGAGATCAGGACTTGGTTTCCTTCTGTCCTTTTTCTTTTTTCTTAAGCTTGCTGTTATCCATTTTCTTTGAAGTTGGTTCCATTCTCCAGTAGTCTCTCCTCCCATGATGTTGAGATGACTGAAAACAGCTCCACAGCTATATGATTCTTCATTCACATCCAACAGAAATAAGACACTTTGTCTCAGCATTTCCAGCAACAGTCCTAACATTTCCTTGGATTGGACTGGCTTAGATCATGTGCCCATATCTAAACCAATCATGATGTTTATAGAGAGTGCTGCATGCTGATTGGCCCAAGCCAGAGTTCATCTTTGAAGCTAGGAAGAATGTCAATCTCACCCAGACCACATGAGTGGGGAAGTTGGGGTACAGGAGGCAAAGGAAGTGGGGCATGATGGGTGGCCCCATCTTATATATGAAGCAACAGAAAACCAGACAGGTTTCATCACTCACCCAGAAAGGTACAGTGAGCTCAGTGAGAAGAGAAACTAGACCTCTAGCCCACTACCTAAAACAGACTTATCCTTTCCTCTCTGTATTTAACTTACTCCCAACCAAAACTGTACAAATATCATCCTGTCTTTTTTTACTTGTAACATTTCATGAAGAAAAGACAGAAATGCTTCAAGGTATTTCTGGGGGAAAGTAACTTACTTGCGGGTGTGCTCTATTCCTTAGGATCAGGTTCAGCAATATTCAAGAACAAGCAACAACACAAACAAAAAGATCCCAGGAACCCAGTCCATAGACCAACTGAGTCATCCCAGCCACACAAAGCAACACAAAATGACTGGCAGACTGAACAAAGAGAAAGCCCCCACTAGGGCCCTGGGGCTGGCTCCAGATTTGAAGGAGGAGGCTGGGGGCCAGAACTGCCTTTTCTTTGTTCCCAATTCTCCGCAAGACTATTTGCATTTCATTGTGGTCCTGGATGATTTAAGGAGCCCAGTGAAAACCCTTGGATGTGGTTAGGACATTCATGCTCCAGTGATAAATAATGTGACCAATGTGTATGGCCTAGAGTCACTGCATTATCAAAGAGCTCCTTGGAAACTGGGCAAATGGTAGAGCTTTTTTTTCCCTCTGTTTGTGATTGGTTTATTTATGTATTTATTTATTTATTTATTTTTCATCTACTTGATGAATTGATTTCTTATCCCTTACCAAGCATGTAAAACCATCCTAGGGACTGACATCCTGTCTTTACAGCCAGATCCTTCCAATACTGCTATTCTGCCAGAGCTTTGATGAGCGGGTCAGAGTTGACAGAAAAAGATAAAGGTCCCTTTCCCATCTTTTTCTCCTCACCAACTTCTCCAGACACATTTTCTTCCCAAAGAAATCTCCTGGTTTACTTCAAAGGCAGGTCTGCATCCAAAAGAGATAATACTGATGGGGAGTGGGGGTAGAAGGGAGAAAGTAGAGAGGAAGGAGAGGGGTCTCTGGACAGGGAGGGAAGTGAGACAGATGGGCACAGAGCCTGCTGCCTGAGTCTAACTTGTCATCAGGAGGCAGGCCCAGGCTGGGAGGACTCAGGCCTTCCTATGTGAGGAGGCGTGACAGTGAAAACTCAGCAGTCCAGGCTTATCTTTGCTGGCAGAGAAATCAGGTTTGGACAGATCTGAAGAGAATGACTACTGGTTATTTCTGGAACAGCTTCTTAGATTTGCTGCCATGTCTGTCATGGTGGTTAAGAGCTGGGACTTGGAAGTCTGGGTTCCAATTCCAGCTCTTTCACATTTTACGTGTATTCAGTTGAGCAAATCTTTTCTTTTCTAAGCCTCAGACTTCTTGTCTCATCTGTTAGAGGAGAGCAATGTGCTTCCTGTAGTCCCAGCAAACCAATAATTAGGGTGAACTGAGTATGCTGCTTTCCAAAGATAAGGCTACCATCAGGACCAGACACCTCACCCTCTTTCTGTATGGATATAAAAGTCGGTGGGGAAAGAACTTTACCTCCTTTGATGACCTGAAGTCTTCTAAGCCACAGATTGTCAAGAGAGTAGGTATGCAGGATTAAGGAGGACGCAATTTGCCAGAGGGAAAGGACTATCGTGAGGTACATTCACAGATGGATGAGGAAGGAGACAACCCAGGAACTGAGCAGACACTTTCCACTTGAATTCTCACCAACCCTTCATCACTATGAGCCAGATGAAAGAATGAGCCAAACTAGACTCAGGGTTTCCAGAATAACCACTCAGCTACAGCAGGGGTCGAGCACCAGATCCTCAGTTACAAGCAGAGGCCTGAGACAACATCAGAGGAAGCAAAGGGCCCCTTTGTAGAGCACTCAAGCCAAGTTCTATTTTTCTGGTTGTCTTTTGTCCACTCGAACTAGAGATACTTCTTTGTGTCTGAGACAAAGTGACCCATATCCTGGACATAGGGATCATAATAGTATCGTTTGCCTATAGATTTTAGGATCCAATAAGATAATGTGCACATATGGCACTTTGAACCATGCAAGGTATAGAGTGCATACTCAAGAAATGGTAGCTGTCATTAGCATTTCAAGAGCTTTCTTTCTTTTCTTTTTTTTTTTTTTTGAGACAGTCTTGTTCTGTCACCCAGGCTGGAGTGCTATGGCGAGATCTCTGCTTACTGCAACCTCTGCCTCCCAGGTTCTAGCAATTATCCTGCCTCAGCCTTCCGAGTAGCTGGAATTACAGACACCCGCATCATGCCGGGCTAAATTTTGTAGAGAAGGGGTTTCACTATGTTGGCCAAGCTGGTCTTGAACTCAGGTGATCTGCCCATCTTGGCTACCCAAAGTGCTGGAATTACGGGCGTGAGCCCCCATGCCTGGCCTTCAAGAGCTTTCTATGTGCTTCATTTAAATGGTAAGCTCCTTCAGAGCTTTCTCTTTTCAAGGTGGAAAAATTAGAACACAACTCAGACTTCATATGTTTCCCTCCCTCATTTTGCGTGGTGGCTTTTCGGGCACTGACGCTGGTAGTGTTTTCTTTTCCACTGTCCTATCATCATATAACTTGGCTTTGTGACATTGTAAAAGTCTTTTGTGCCAGGACAACCAATTAGGCATTGAAGGATGGATGAGCCTGGCACTCAAGGGTTTATTTTTCCCATTTGTCTTTCAAGGGCAGTGATGGTTGCTTTCCAGAGCCACAGTGGCTCCAGCTGTGTTAGCCCCTCGAACCAAATGATTTATAGACATGTTTTTAGGGGTACCTTGCCCATTCTGTGGGTTCAGCATTGCCTAAATCGCACGCTGACTTCTTTTTGCCGTCTGTTAACATACCTGGACCCTTCGTGTCCTTCCTCTAAGCTGTCATCCTGTGGTTACTCGGCAATTGCCAACTGGTTTTTCATATTAGCCCAAGAAAAACATCATTAGGAAGGGCGAGTCTGTGGCCAAATCCATTGCTTAATGGTCTGCAAAGCCAAACAGAAATAAATTGGAGGTAACTAAGCTGAAGGCCTCTCTACTAGCAGGGAAAGTGAAACTTGACACTTGAAGCATGAAAAATGGTAAGGCTGCCATTGCCGCACTGCAGAAAGTTTCCTCTAAATACAGTCACTTATAGAAATGTACTGTTTGTCCTGAGGTCTTCTTATAAAGCTGGTCTAGAAAGGAAGGCCATTTTCTCTACAAGGCAAAACAATCATGTTCTCGGTTTTCATTAAAATTCTCATTCCCCCACAGAACTGACTCTATTTCTTCTTAATGAGGCTGCAAAGTTAGAGAGAAGGCAACTCAGCACCATTTCCTTTTGGGTCGTTCTTTCTCCCCTTCCTGCCTTCTTCAGAGCTCACCCATCTTTCCATCACCATCCCACTCCTGCTTCCACCGCCCCTCCCCTCACTGCACTGCCTCACTCCTGCCTTGCTGTGGTTTGAATATCTGTGTCCTTCCAAAATTCATATGTTGAAAATTTAATCCCCAGTGCAACACTATTAAGAGTTGGGGCCCGTAGGAGGTGATTAGGCCACAAGGGCTTGCTTTCATGGATGGGATTAGCAACCTTACAAAGTTCTGGAGGGAAGCAGTTAGGCCCTTTTTTGCCTTTCTGTGCCTTACGCCAGGTGAGGACACAGCATTCATCCTTTCTGGTGGGTGAGGGCACAAGGCACCATCTTGGAAGCAGAGACTGGGCCCTCACAGACATTGAATCTGCCAGAGCCTTGATCTTGGACTTTTCAGCCTCCAGAACTCTGAGAAATAAACTTCTATTCTTTATGAATTAGCCAGCCTCAGGTGTTTCATTACAGCAGCAGGAATGGGGTGAGACATATCTCAATTGCTCCGTCTCTACCTCCACCACCTCACCACTACCTCCCCCACCTTATCCTTACTTCCACCATCCACCACTACCTTCACCATCACTCACACTCACCTTCACTGCCATAAAATCCCATGCATGCAAAAGCAGAAAAACCAGTTCCTAGTAACACTCAGGCTGATATCAAGCATCTTAATAGTATAATGTAGAGATGATAAATTCTGAGGAAAGAAATGGTGACCCAAGAATTTTATAAGCAAGAAAGTTGTACTTTAAATTCAAAGGCAACAGCCAAGTTAAAACACACACACACAAACACACACACACCACACAAATCAGAGATGTAGCATTAATGAGCCCTTTGAAAGAAATAAAAAAGGCATCAAATTCAGCCAACCAAAAGATGAATCAAAATAAAGAACTCGAAAAAACAAATTAGAAACGTTTTTATATATCAGAATATAAAACTAAGCTATTTAGCTACGATTGCAACTTAAAAATAAGATGTAAACAATAATCATATAACATAAAAATTAAGAAATTGAGTATGTAGGTGATGAAGTGAAAAAGTTATAATTTCTTAGAGTTCCACTTTAGGGAATTTATAGATACGCCTAAATTTAAAAGTTAAAAAAATCTGCAACCCCAACATGTTCATTTGTTAAATAATCTTTATGCTTTAGCTTCAGTAGGTTCTTTCGGGAACTTATCACTGGTTGTACCATAAATGTTTATTTGGAATTTTAGTAATTCTCTGTTTCCTTCCTTCTGTGAAATAACACACTAATTTAATACTTTTTGTTTTAATAAAGACATGCATGGAACATTTCTATCTTTTCTCTCTATTGTTTTATCCATGTGTGGAGAGAGGCAACGAAATTATGATTACAAGTGTCAAGGTGGTTATGTCTATGTGATGAGATTGGGGCTCGCCTTTAGTTTCCTTCTCTGCACGTTTTTGTGCTGTGTGACTCGTTTTAATCATTATCACGTACCATTTTGCAAAGACAATACTATTAAAGAAATTAAAATGTGAAATTTGAACAAGGAAGAGTGACTGATGCCTTCTCCCTGGATCCTTGGACCCCTCTCCAACATGCCAGAGGGGCCCTCGGGAGCAACAGGGATTGTCAGGATGAAGGATGTTCCTTTTGAACATTGTCTCCTGAACGATTTCTATCTGCACCAGAGATGGGTTTCCTAGCAACTCAACTCATCAACTCCGCCTTGTATGCACCAACGTGGACCTGGAAAAGTTAAAGTCTAATGTTTCTACATTGCAGGAAATTGGCATGAGCATACACATCCACTCAGAGGAGGTGAAAGTATAGTGACAAATGCTAGAATCCCCGCCTTCTGAGTCAACAGTCCAAAGAACAAGGCCCGACAAACACTTTTCAGGCGTCAGGATCATTTTTTTTTTTTATTCTTGAATGATTTAAGCACTTTAAGAAAAATAGCTTTGGCTGGGTATGGTGGCTCATGCCTGTAATCCCAGCACTTTGGGAGGCCAAGGCAGGCAGATTACCTGAGGTCGGGAGTTCAAGACCGGCCTGACCAACGTGGAGAAACCCCGTCTCTACTTTAAAAAAATACAAAATTAGCTGGGTGTGGTGGCCCATGCCTGTAATCCTAGCTACTTGGGAGGATGAGGCAGGAGAATAGCTTGAACCTGGGAGGCGTAGGTTGTGGCGAGCTGAAGCCATGCTATTGCACTCCATCCTGGGCAACAAGAGCGAAACTCCGTCTCCAAAAAAAAAGAAAGAAAAGAAAAAGAAAGTTTCTAGAGGAAATCAACAAAAGTGAAACAAAAACTTGTTTCAATCAAAATTTAATGACACATGAGGTGTTTTGGTACACCGTATTTGGGACAAGTAGAGAGCTCAGCACCTGCTGTTAGAGAGGCTTCCAGTATGTCTCAGGTGCCCAGATGTTCTGGGCAATGAGGGGGCAGAGATTCAGAGGCACAATCAGAGCAGCCTTCCAAGAAGAATCTGTTTGGGGCCCTACAAAATCCCAACATGAGGAAAACAATAATGTCTTAATGCATGTACTAGGCACTTCATAGTCATTAAATCCCATTCAATCTTTACAACATCCTTACAAGGTCAATGCTACTATTGTCTCCATTTTACACATACGGACAGTCTAAGCAATGTAGCCAAGGTCACACAGCTAATATTGTTGGCCTCAGGATTTAAAAACAAGTAAGTGTGATCTACTCAATCTTGACAGCATTCCTAAAAAGAACAGGAGAATGAATCCAACAAAAGTGACTAGCTCAGAGAGGAACACAATGGTAGCTGGGGTCCAATCAGACAAGAGTCTATCTTGGGCAACAGAGGCCCAGAGCCAGGGAATTCTGAATGGCAGCAGGGGCAGCCACAGCGGGCAGAGATGTGGGCCCTAGTTCTATCCAAAAGCCCAATTTATACAACCTGATGGGTCAGGAAGAGGTACCCTGTGCCTCATGATAGCATGGTAGCTAGAAGGATTTCAGAGCTCCCCACCTGGAAGAAGGGTAGCCTTCTCCTAGCACCTATCATACTTGGATGCACTAATTTGTATATGATCTGTCTCTTCTACTCGACTGTGAGCTCTTTGGAATGGAGGATCCTGTGTCATTCAATCTTATACACCCTGGTATCTACTAAAGAGACGGAACTCCAGGACTGTTTGATAAATGCATGAATGCATGTGTGGTGATGGCCATTTGGCATAGACTATTTCTACTCTGACTCCGTTCTGGGCTCTGACCCTCAGTTGCCTGAAAACAAGACACAGAGTCACATTCAAATGAGCTCAGGGGATGACAGAGGACAGGAAGAGGTATAGCAGGACTCTTGACCCCATCTTGTTTTAATTAATTACTAAGGGATCCAGGAAATGTTGACTGTTAACTTGGAGGCCAATGGAAGATTCAGAGGCATCACTCTCTCAACCAGGAATCACCCTCCTCTCCTGATACTGAGACTAGCATCCCTAAAGCTGAGCACTGCAAAGTAGCTTTTACTATCTTGAGCAGAAGAGAGACTCACATCTATGCTGATCAGAGCCTTTACACAGTCACGAGCCTTGGAGATGTGCTGGTCCAGTAATTTTCAAACACAGTTACCAATAAAGCCCTCTTGTATAGATGCCTAATATATAAATCAGATAAAAGATGAACAGCTGGGGTTGAAGTGTGGGGCCTGGAGCACCCTAGCTCAGCCTTCTCTGTCCCTACCTCCATAGCATCTCCTGAGGCACCTCTCTGATACCCCAGGGCTTTACTGAACACAGCATAGGGCTGCTGATTTTGCCTCATTCATCCATCTTGTACATGAAAAAGAGAAGACCAGAGAAAGCAACAGACTCGCTAAGGGTCACAAGCACCTGTGCTGCGGCTTCTTTGGGCATCCCCTTACATGCAAAGCTGATCCAGCAAGTGGTATCTTTAAAATGGCTGGGCCTTGCTGCAACTTATTCTGCAATAGGGAAGAACATGTTCTGACCCACGCTCACTTTCTCCTGTGTCTTGAGGAATGTGTTTCTGCAGCATTCCAGTGGGTGGTGAAAATCTTGAATTCACATCGTTCACCAACATAAGCCCCATGATATAGTTTGGATCTGTGTCCCCACCCAAATCTCATGTCCAGTTGTAATTCTCAATGTTGGAGGAGGTGCCTGGTAGGAGGTGACCGGAACACAGGTGCAGAGTTCTCATGGATGGTTTAACACCACCCCCGCTTGGTACTGTATAGTGAGTGAGTTCTCACGAGATCTGGTTGTTTAAAAGTGTTTCACCCATGGCTAAAGGCAAGGCTGCAGCAGGCATCTGACGTGGCAGGAGCAGGACCAAGTGAGAGAAGCTGCTCTGAACTTGCCTTCCGCCATGAGTAAAATCTCCCTAAGGCCTCCCCAGAAGCAGATGCTACCATGCTTCCTGTACAGCCTGTAGAACCATGAGCCAACAAAGCGTCTTTTCTTTATAAATTACCTAGTCTTGGGTATTTCTTTATAGCAGTGTAAGAGTGGATGAATACATTTCAGAATATTCAGAATATTCATTTCTGAGACCTGCTGTAACAAATCAACCCAAACTGAACAGCTTAGAACACGAGAATTTTATTCTTTCACAGTTTACCAGACCAGGTGACTGAGTCACGATGTCAAGGTTGGTTCCTTCTGGAGGCTCAGAGGCTCCCATTTCTCTCTCATGGATTTTGGTGCTTGCTGGCAATCCTTGGAGTCCTTTGGCTTGCAAACACGTCACTCCAATCTCTGCCTACATCACATCACCTTATTCTCTGCATGTCTCTCTGTGTCTCCTTTTAAGGACACCAATTATTAGATTTAGACTCATCCTAAATCCACAGTGATTTCAACTTAAGATTCTCAACTAAATTACGTCGGGAAACACCTTATTTCCAAATAAGGTGATATCCTGAGGTTCTGGATGGACATGAATTTTGGGAGAACACGATTCAATGCACTATAAGCCCCAAGCGAGTCACCAGGTGACTCGAAACTCAGGACTTCAGGTTCATTAGCTAGCACATGGCTGGGCCCCTCTAATTGAGCCACTGCAGTCCCTGCTAAAATAGCTCTTGACAACACAGGCCCCTTAGCTCCTCCGCCACACCCTATCAATGGTGTCAGCAGGGTGGGGTCCATACCTCCTGTGCTGGTACAGATAATCCAGAGAGGAAATCCTGGGCTTCCCAGATGACACAAGAGACTTTCCTCTAAGGAAAGTGGTCTAAGTTATTTCTCCCACTGCCCTTTGCTCCTCAGTCAGCAATGAATATAGAAAGGGGCTCTCCTGAGCTTCTCCTGACATCAACTCAAATATTGATGGTGCCTATAAACCAAGAGACAGGGAGCTTATCAGTGACATACCAAACCCAGGAAATGCTTACTACACTTTCATATCTGGATCTGAAAGCCAACGTTGACAGTATCCTGGAGCACCTTCAGATTATACCCAGTGCACCTAAAGAAAAAGAGAAGGCAGCTTTCTCTGCAGATAAACCTGGCAGCCAGGGTTGGAGGAATGCAGTTGCTGGGTGATGCAATGGAAGTTTCAGAGATGGCCCCAGGAGAGGCGTCTACAAACGAGACTTTGGTGAGAGTTGTGAACTTGAACAAGGCCAGTTACCATGAGATAGCACCTTAGCCCTAGATGGTGACAAGTCTAAACACTCTGAAATTGAGATGATGCTTTGGTTTCTGGGTGCCTCTTTGCTGCATTTTGGCTTTTTATATCCAAGACTGCCTGCTTCTTGACCCGTACCATGCCCCAACAGTACCTGCTCTCCCTCTGTGTTAGTGAAGCTTTTGGGGTTACAATTGTTAGACTGTGATAAGTGCAGAAGTTTTGGCTTCAGACAGACCTGAGTTTGTGCCCAACCTCTGCCACTTAAGAACGGTGTGACTCGAGGCAAATTACACTGAGCTAATTATAATAGCACCTAACAGGATTGTTATAAGTTAAATAATCAACTCACGCAAGGTACTTATCCCAGTGATGGTACACAGCATGAACTCAATCAATGTTAGCTATGATTATCATTATCATTACTATTATCATTCATAATATCATAAGGAAGTGAAACTTACATGCTCCCCCCCAAAAAATACACTCTACGTGATACAGTTGAAGAAGAGTTGGTGTCATCTCATGTTCCCAGTGATCTTTGGCCCGCGCTTCCTATGGCTGAACAGATAACATTATAAGCTGCTAACATATTTTGAAGGTTTGTTGCATGTCACATGCCATTCTAAGTGCTTTACTTCAACCAACAACCCTGAGAGCTGCAAATACTGTTATTATCGTCTCCACTTTATAGAAAAAGAAGTAAATTGCAGAATAATTATGAATTGCCCAAAATCACACGTCTAATAATGGTGGAACTAGAATTAAAACCAAGGCAGCCTAGCTCAGAATCTGCAAGCTTAACTATCCACTGTCCTACTCTCCTGATAGAGGGTGGTGACCCCTCCTACTAGGATAGGTTCCTCTTCCAGGGACTTCAAAGAACTCTCAGCAGGAATTTTTAACGGACAATTTGATTTGACAGAATTGTCCTGCCTCTATGCTAATTGATCCCTTCAACTTAGGTTTAAAAAGTGTATGTGGGTTGCCTGAAGTCCTGAAGCTAGTCTCTGACAGATCTTGAGGCAACACAACTGGAGCCAGGTTTCCATGAAAATTCAAGAGAAAGGAAAAACCCAGATTGTAGTAGATTCTTCCCAAATACCCACAGATCTGCATTTTAATTGATTATTGGGCTTAGCTACCAGGTCCAAGTTTAATTTGCAAGGTTGATCCTACAGGGGCATTCTGCAGTCCCAGGGCAGAGCCCAGCCACAGGAATATGGGCTGAGGATCTGCCATTATTCCTGGGAGAAGAAAAGGGAGGAGCTGAGAACTGAAATTAGATCTCAGGACACCAGAATGGAGATTCTTGAGCTAAGAAGAACGAAAACTGTTCTCAGCCCCTGGAGAATATCTCACTGTAGTCAAGACATTCATCCCAGACAAGGAGGAGTTGAGGTGGGTAGATTCCACTCTGAGTTGAGAGAAATGATGTTAAACAGTACACTGAGTGGTACTATACAAACCTTCTTGGACCTTGGCCAGAGGGTATATCTTAAAGTTTCTTTAGGAGAAAAGAGTATCATATGAAGAAAAAGAGGCAGATCATTCTCCTGGTATCTAGTGATCACGCTATACCTCTAGGACCAGGCAGGGTAGGGGCAGAGAACCATCCTCTATTTCTGTGACAGTTGCAAATTTAACATCATCAGAAGTGTCACACTCACTGAGTGTCACGTGATGGCTGCTCACAGTAGCATCCACAGAAAAGCTTTAATTCCCATGCAGAGTAGCATGAGCCACCTCACTCCACCCCCAGGACTCTGACAGGGGTAGAAGAAAGAACTGAAGGGCTGGAAATGCTAGCAATTTTCACAGAAAGAGGCTCTAAATCCAATACAGCTGACGGTGTCTTTAAGTACCTGGGAAAATAAGAATATTATCCTTGTAATCCTCTCAACAGTACCAATAGACAGTTAGTCTTGTTACCTCCAATTTCCAGATAAGGAAACCAGGATTGAAATATTTAATGGAAACTCCTATTTTTCTGTTTCTGATTTTCTATCTGTGTACTCAGGAGAGAATTCAGGCTTCTTGGAAGGATTGAGAGGAAGCTTTTACCCGTTCTTCCACCTTTCATTTTCTCCTCTCAAGACGACATCTCTAAATAGGGAAAAACAAATTGTTTTTCCTTCTGCATTCACACCGCTCTCGATACTTCACTCTGACAACAGATATATGGGTTTTTCCCACACCAGTCAATTTACTAACTCTCTGGAGACACCAACTGAATGTCCTAGAATTTAACTCAATTTGACAGTATCTGCCTGGACACAGCATCAGATCTCACAGGTTAAGGGTTCAGTCCCACAAAACTGCCTCCCCTTGTTACAGTAGATAGCTAGTCCCCCCTGAGCCACCACACCAGGAATGTCAAACAACCATCAGGTGATGGTCAGGCAGTTGTTAACTGTCTCTCTAAAATAATTATTGGTATCAGCCAGTGCCAGGAAAAGGCAATCTTCTAGTGAAAAGAAATACCTGAAACTGGTGACCAGCACCTTCCTGCTAAGATCTCAGGAGGTAGACGACTGGGCTCACACATGGGCATTAAGAGGCAAATGGCAGCATTTAACTGGTATATGACCTTATAGGAACATTCGACTGGTAAGGGAAGAATGCTTCAAGTGAGCATGGGTACACCTCCAGTAAATGCACCGTTCCTGTGGCCCCTCCCAAGTGCTGGCAGCCACTGCACATGCGACAGGCCACCCCGAGGGGAGAATCAGGAGAGCAGGGATGCAAAACCACAGAAGCATGCCAGCATATAAAACCCCACGTCAAAGGCCAAATCGTGCACTTGATCTTTCAAGTTGCCCACTTGGCCCTTTACTTCCTTTCATTCCCACTCTAAAGCTTTTAAATGAACTTTCACTCCTGCTCTAAAACTTGCCTCAGTCTCTCCCTCTGCCTTATACCCCTTGGTCAAATTCTTTCTTCTGAGGAGGCAAGAATGGACGTTGCTGCAGAACCTTACGATTCGCTGCTACTAATATACTTTGGTGCCACATCACTCAAAAACATTCCACTCTAACACCCCTACCAACTTCAGATATCAATTGCAAGTCTAGGCTGTTACCTGTGCTTCTGAACAATTGGCTATAAATTGGAGGTTCCTGTTAACCCCTCCTCATGTTTGATTATTGCCAGAACGGCTTACAGAACTCAAGAAAACAGGTGCTTATTAGAGCACTGGTTTATTATAAAAGGATACAAGTTAGGAACAGCCTGGAATGAATGAGATGGCTCATGGCTGTAATCCCAGCACTTTGGGAGGCCAAAGCAGGTGGATTGTTTGAGCTCAAGAGTTTGAGACCAGCCTGAGCAACATGGGAAAACCCCACCTCTACTAAAAAACACAAAAATTAGCTGGGTGTGGTGGTTCATGTCTGTAATCCCAGCTACTGGGTGGCTGAAGTGGGAAAATAGCTTGAGCCCAGGAGGTGGAGGGTGCAGTGAGCCAAGATCAGGTCAGTGCACTCCAGCCTGGGTGACAGAGAAAGACTCTGTCTCAAAAAAAAAAAAAAAAAAATAGGAACAGCCAGATAGAAGCCATGCATAAGAGAAAGCGTGAGGTAAGTAGGGAAGCTCTTGTGCCCTCTCTGGTCACACCAGCCTCCAGGAATGTCCACATGTTCAGCTCTCCTGAAGCTTTTTAATGGTGTTCTTTGAGTGGTTATAGAGGCCTCATTACATAAGCATGATTGATTGAATCATTGGCTATTGGTGATTGACTCAACCTTTAGTTCCTCTCCCTTCCCCAGAGGTTGGGGGGTGGGGCTGAAAATCCTGACCTTCTAATCACCTGATTGGTTCCCCTGGCAACTGGACCCCCCCATCCTGAGGCTATCAGGGAGCTCTTAGCTACTAGTCATCTCATTCGCATGCAAAAAGTTGTCATTTTCCAGAACTCTAAAGGATTTAGGAGCTGTGTACCAGGAAACAGGGATGAAGACCAAATAGATACACATTTATTACTGTAAATCCCAATATCATGGCATCTAATTAGGGAGACTGATAAAAGTTTGGAGCGCACGAATTTCGTCTTTTCTAGGCTGTTGACATTTTCAGAGTAGCCTGGCTGTCCTCCTACACCCAACTCCCAAAACACACACATTCCCCACCATCTGGTTAAGCCAACTGCTACCATAGGAGAAATCCTGCGGTTCTTTACCAGCTTTGAACACCTGGGTAAGATTCACCCCAGGGATGAATCCAGACGTCTAGACTTGTGTAACCTGATTTTGCCTGCAGGTCCCGTCAAACTTTATTAGTAATAAAGCTGATGAATTAATGTGTTAAGACTCAACTGATTCCAACCTCATAGAGAAAAGAAGATCTGGGCACTTTAGAAACCCCAAGGGTATTCTTCCAACAATAACCTGCCCAAAATCAAACAGCTAGGAATTGTGTAGATGGTATTCACACTGCCTGCTGAATCCAGGAAGTCTAACTTTAAATTCTGAGCTTTTAACCACTATGATACATTGACAATGAGGAGGAAACTGGGGCCAAGGAGGTGAGGAAGGAGTCATGTCACAAAGAGCCTTGTAGAGCATGGAAGAAGTTTGGATTTCATCACAAGGGCTGTAGGAAGCCACACACGTATTTCAAGCAAGAGGGGTAGACACTACCATCTGCAACAGCCCTGGACCAGACCCCTACAGTTAAGACTTTAGGTTAGAATTTTCTTCCAAAAGAAAACATATCTGAGAAAACAATATTGTTACTGTCATTAAAATCAATTCGTGATATGTGAGGCTGGGGAATGGGAGGGTTTATTAGTGCTGTTTGTTTTAAAGGAGAAACATATTGGACTGAGTGGGTTGTTTTGTCTTTGTTTTGCTTCCTCATTCTTGAGAAGTCAGGCAGGTCAGGATGGCTGCCAGGGAACGTGTGTGGTCCACCTTGGCCTCTGTGAGTGAGTGCACAGAGCCAGACTTCACTAGTACCTGCTGGGCTCTGTCCCACTAAGCACAGAGTCAAGCCTGAATACACAGTTTGATTATGATCAACTTCCCCATCATCATTAACAATTTCCTCTACTAACCATGTCGACATTTACTGAGCTCTCAGGATGTGCTGACCACTAGATGTGGTCAATGTGACATAACTTCATAACAAACCTATTAGGTAGATACTATTATAACTTCCGTTTTACAGATGAAGAAATTGAGATGCAGAAAGCTTAAGTAATTTGGCATGGAATAAACATGCAGGAATTTGAACCCAGGTTAATTTGACCTTCAAGGTCTTAACCACAAGGCTACACTTTGCCACATAGGAGGTGCTCATAGTTGGCGTCAAGACTACCAGAAGCAACCTCTTTTGCTGTGTTAGACATGCAGTTGGAGATGAACGTAGCTTCGATAGCAGTAAAGCCGGTCATTTGGGTCAAACACCCTGGTGCAGAGGCATGTGGGGAAAAATCTCCCAAGTATTCACCACTACTGATGGAATCACTAGTAGTAATGAATCTACATAGTGATTTTCAAAGATAGAAAGCGTTCTCTACAAACTTCAAGTCTCTATAAACACAGAATAATGTGGAGACACCAAGTTAGTCATCCGATACACCAAATAAATAAATGAACAGACAGGAATGTTTGTATTTTTATCTTTAAGCATAGTATGCACAACAGAACTAGGGATAAGTGGTTGTTCAATGCAATGTAACATTTATAGAGCTTGTATTGCATGCAGGCACAGTATCAGACACAGGGCACAGAAATGAATCAGACATGATCATTGCCCTAACAAGACCTACAGAGTTCTATAAGGGCAGGAAGTTTGGAACCAACTATAGTATAACACCCTGTTAAATGCAACATATGCAATAGGAACAGAGCTTTCATTGGAGCACAGAAGACTGAGCAGTTATTTCTACTCAGAACTCAAGCAATGCTTCACAGGGTCAGGAATATTAGAATATTGAAGGGTAAGAATAAGAATATAGGCAAGGATATTCTGGAGAGGAGGATGTCTTGAAGAGCCTGGTGAGAAGAAAAACATACAAAGTATACATGGAGATCTGTGAAAAATTTAGTATTTCTGAGATGTAGAGAACAGAAAAAAGCTTTGCTAGGGGCTGGGTGCAGTGGCTCAGCCCTGTAATCCCAGCACTTTGGGAGGCCGAGGTGGGTAGATCACCTGAGATCAGGAGTTTGAGACCAGCCTGGCCAATATGGTGAAACCCCACCTCTACTAAAAATACAAAAATTATCTGGATGTGGTGGCATGTGCCTGTAATCATATCTACTCGGGAGGCTGAGGCAGGAGAATTGCTTGAACCTGGGAGGTGGAGGTTGCAGTGAGCCAAGACCCATGCCATCGCACTCCAGCCTGGGTGACAGAGCAAGACTCCATCTCAAAACAAACAAACAACAACAAACACACACACAAACACAAAAAACAACCTTACTAGGCAAATAGGATGCAGATCACAGAGCACTTGGAATGCCAAGATAACAAGCTTGGACTTGATCCTGTGTTAGGCAGAACCCTGGAGAGTTGTAAAAGCAATGAGAATAACCACTTGGTGTGCCTTTTTGGAAGCAAGAACCACTGTCAGGGTAGAGGTTGGACGGTTCAAGTAGCTGATGGCAAGGACCTGAATCCCAGCAATGGCAGGAGAAGCAGTGGAGACGAGGGATGGTACTGGATAGATATGTCTGCAGTTGAAGAGATCAAGTTTGGTGACTAATTGGACATGGAAGTAAGTGAGTGGGAAGATCCAAAGACCCTAGGTCTCTAGCATTTGTGAAGGGGATGAATGGGTAATGGATATTGATGTAATCAAGATAACCCAGGAGGAGAAGAAAGGTTGGGGGTGGGGAAGAGAATGAGTTCTGCTTGGGAGGTGTTGTGTTTGAAGCATCGCAGAACAGACACAAAATTGGAAGGCAGCTGGAAATAGAAGCCTGACTCTCTGAAGAGAGAGACAGAAATGTGTGAGTCATCAGCATTTCATGGCAGTTGAAAGGCTGGGAGAAAAAAAGTTCCCAGAAAATACAGAAATTGCTAGAGGAGCAGAGAGGGCAAAACTCTTGGGAAGATTCATATTTCTGGTGCTATTAGAGAAAGAAGAGCAAGGGAAGGAGGTCAAGAAAGAATAGCCGAAGAGGTAGTGGAAGCAGTGAAGGGAAAGTGGTACGATGGGAGGACGGAAGGTTCCAATGCATGTGACAAATGCCTCAGGGAGATTAAGCATCCATGTTCTCACGAATTACTTGAGAGCTTGTTAAAATGCAGACTTCAATTCAATGATTCTGGAATGCAGCCAAGATTCTGCATTTGTAACAGCTGCCAGGCGATGTCCTGGATGGGCCATGGTCCTCACTTTGAACTAGCAAGGGGTCAAGAGTGAAGACTGAGACATAATCATAGAGGTTAGCACTCAGGAGGTCACAGGGGCCTTTGAGGGGTTTCAATTGGGTGACTAGTGATTGAGACACAGAGGGGAAGTAAAGGCAAGGATGGAAGGCCTTCCAGGGGCTCAGCAGATGAAGAGACATGGGAAGCAGTGACTGGAAAGAAAGGCAAAGTTAGGGAATATTTTTGAGAAATGGAGAATATTTGAGCCTGTTTGTAGAATGGTAGGGGAGGCAGTTCACTTTCTCTTTGGAGAAACAGAGGAAGTGGAATGATTTTTCCTTCCTTAGCTATAGTGATGTCCACAAAGGAAGTGGATGATCATTATAGGTGAGGAAGGAAAAAATGGTGCAAAATGTCTGGTCTTTGCCTCATCTCCTTCTAAGACACTTCTGAGACAAAACGGAAGGAGAGAAGGCTGGGAAAAGAAACAGGTATACATTTGAGGCGAGAAGATAATACATTTCATAACTGATGTCCTTTATTTTTTTTTCACAGAAGTGAGAACTAAAGTTGTCTGCTGAACATAAAGGGGTAAATTGGTTTTAAAGGGAGGGCAGAAGAAAATAATAATGATTTGGAATAGCCTCTACAGAGAATGGGAATAAAATATGCTGCTGATACGAAAATGTGAGATAAAATAATAAGAAGAAAAATGAAGTGTGAGAAAAAATGGTAATTCATAACAGTCCTAATTACATAACACTCCATCATACATGCAATATTTTATTTAGCATGCAAAAGTCAATCGTAGAACCCCAGAGTCTAGAGAATTTTAAAGTTGGAAGGGATCTCTTAATGTGGAAACAGAATTTCCAAAATCACACAGTAAGCACTGTATAAGAAATACGCTAGTCCACATGTATACCAAAGGAAGCTGACCTCACATGGTATCTTCAGCCCCTCAGCTCCTAGCTCTGGGCTTAGACCTTCTGGACCCCATGGATGAGAATTTTCCTTCACTTCCTTATTTCATCAAACTCAATTCAGATGCCAGCCAATTCTGCTGTTTGCAGCCCATTCTGCTATTTTATAACAGGCAAAATTGTTCCTTGCAATCTTTCCTTTTGGGAAGATCTATAAATAATAGGATGCCTATGAGATAAATTTCATGAGTGACACCATCCTCTTCTCTATCTAGATGAAGAGAGGAAGTCACTTCAAAAAGGACTTTTATTTTGGGTTCTGAGAACTTATTACTCAAGTGGCCTCTCTTTACATGTGCAAAATCCATAGGCTTTTGCCCTGACCCTAGAAAAGGTGAAACAGAAGCATTTGTGGATGTGGTTTTCTGTGCTTTTCCAAAGCTTTGTGGTGTCTCTGCTTCTCTTGACACCAGAGCTCTGGGGTAGGTGTTGATTATATTGCACAAAAAGCCCAGAAGTGTCCTAGAAGGAAAGGTCCTGAGACCTCTAACTCCTTTTCCATAAAATTCTAAGTCAATAATATGCTAGAGTTGCCCTCACCAAGGACTACTGAAAAGAAAAAGTCACCAAGATCCCTCAAAGTCTTAAAATCTATCTAGAACTAAACCACTCTTCACTGCTTTTACCGTTAACCACCCTGGTTTGGATAAGCCCCCCAAGTCTTCTCTGAATTATTGGAATTGCCTTTGAATTGGTCCCTGTGTCCAAACCCTTGACCCCAACACTCTATTCTCAAGTCGCTTTTACAACTTTCAAACTCAAGTCCACTCCAGCCACTCCTCTGCTCACAACTATCTTATTCCCTTGCTCTCACTAAGAGTAAAGGCTGGAGTTCTCACAACAGTCGACAAGGTTCTAAATGAGCTGGATCCCCACCAATTGTTTTACTCCATCTCCTTCTACTCTCCCTGTATTAATAGTTTGGATTCTACAGTGAAACTAAAACAACAGGATATATACACATACATATAGCATTGTGTTGTATATATATACACACTGTGCATATATATAACTATATTGTGTGTACATACTTTATATACGTAGAGACATATATATATAGAGAGAGAGATATAGACAGATATATGTATGTGTGTATATATATGTATATATCTGTATATACACATATGGAGAGAGAGAGATTTAATATAAGGAATTGACTCACAGAGTTATGAAGTGTGAGAAGTCCCACAATCTGCAGTCAGCAAGCTGGAGAACCAGGAGAGCCAATGGTCTAGTGCCAGTCCAAGTTCTAAGGCCTAAGAACTAGGAAAGCTCCAGTCTGAGTCTGATCCAAAAGCAGAAGGCCAACTAGCATCACAGAATGGGTCATTCTATTCACTTGATTAACAAAGCTCTCCTTTGCTGAGGTCAACCTTTGGTGACAAATGTCTTCATATTTTTTGCCAATTCAGAGAGGTCTGTCCTCTTCCCTAAGTTTTCTTCTTACCAATTTTTCAATCATATGCCTCAAAGTCTCTGACCATTCAGCCAAATTACAGGCCACAGCCCATGAATCAGTATATAATGACACATCTGGCCATTTATCTTTCCAAGCAAAGTGGATGACCAGGTGAACTTCTTCAAGTTCTGCCCACTGGAAGGATTTCCCTTTACCAGTGTCCTTCAGGGATGTCCCAGAAAGAAGCTATAATAGTATAGCTGTCCCCTTTCAGATGACACCTGCATATCATAAAGAACCATCTGTAAACACCCCCCAGTCCCGAAGTCTTCTCTTCCTCCATCAACAACTGTAGGGAACTTCCCACAAGGCCATGGGTACACGCTGGGGGAGAAAAGGCAGTATAGCAGGAGTGGGGACCATGGGCATTTGGGCCACTTCTTCATGTAACTTATTTGTGCCTTCAGGATCTGCTCATATCCAATCATATACATATACCAGTCTCATTTGATAATGGAATGCTGCTGTGTACACCTACCTTTATGGCTAGGTGGGTCATATAATACCCAGTTCATAATGGGTAGCTCAGGTTGCATGACAACTTGAGGTTGCATGATAACTTGAGGTGATAAATGCAGGTGGCCCATAGTTAAGTATTTGATCTCTATTGACTATGTAACAGGTCAAGAGCTGTTTCTCAAAAGGAGAGCAGTTATCTGTGGGCAATAATAGTGCCTTGCTCTAAAATCCTAAAGGCCTGTATTGCAATTCACTTATAAAGGCCTTCTAAAGGCTCTATAAAGCAGCCCTATTTGCCACTGACACTTCAAGGATCAATGGATCTACTGGATCATATGGCCCAAGCAACGCAGCAACCTGGACCTGTCGCAGAGCCTTCTCTTGTCCTGGGCCTCACTCAAAACTAGCTGCTTTGCAGGTGGCTCAGTAAATGGGCTGGAATAACACACTGAAATGAAGAGTATGTTGTCTCCAAAATGCGAAGAGGTCTGCTATAAACTGGATCCCACCAACTGTTTCACTTCCTCTCCCAGTCCTACTCTTCTTTGCTCCCTTTGCTGGAACCACACCGTCTCCTTGCTAACCCTCAAGCTGGCAAAACTGCCCCAGGCTCAGGGCCTTGCCACTCTGCCCCCTCTGCTTGGCAGGCTCTTTTCTCCAATATGCAAATGAATTAACATCTCATATCCTTCAGTTCTTTGCTTGAATGTCATCCTCTTCCTGAGGCCATTACTAACAACCTGTGACACCTTCAACCCTGCCTTGCTTGCCATTTCCCGTCTACCATCCCCGCTTTTATTTTTCTTCCTAGCACTTTATCAAATTACATTTAGAATTATACAGTTACATAAAGAATTATATAACCTGCTTATATGGTTTATTGGCTATGTCCCCCCACACAAAATGTAAGCTCCTAGAAGTCAGGATTATTGTATATATTGCTCACTTCTGCATTCTCAGTGGACAGTAGCCAATATGCATCAGACACTTAATAAATATTACTTTCACAAATATACCCAGAACTCAAACCCAATGCAAGGGCCTATAGCACAAATTGAAAGCACAAAAGCATTTAGGGACTAGACAGTACGAGAACACTGTGTCAGGAAGTGGAATGTACCAGAGACCCTGCCCACTGAATGCTTGCTCAGCTTCCAGTGACTGTTGCTATAGAAGAATATCGGCATAAGTGGACCACATCTTTACTTTTTTTTTTTTTTTCCAAGAGAAACCAGAAATATTTTCATGCAAAATCTAAAGATTGTGTTATTGGTGACTAGGTCTCTGGCCTAAGAAGTCAAAGAAAATGGCCCAGCCCTGAATAACACGTGGCTGAGGCCAGAAATCCTTCCAGACTTGGCCATCCTGTCCAAATGGTGGCCTTCAGAATAATATCTGAGCCCAAGCAAGCCCCACAGAGAACCCCCAAGGCCAGCACCCTCATCCTAGAGACATAGGACATTCTTTTCTAGGTTATGTGGGACCAATATTCCACAGAGACCTCGCTGGGAAGCCACAGAAACAGTGGTTCCAAGAACCAGATTCAACTTTCTGGTTTATTTCTTGCTCAGGATTTAGAAGCAAGGTAAAACACTTTGAACTTCTAAAGCTTCCAGGTACCTCAGATCATTTGGATGAGGGAAAAGAGGGAGGAATCTTCGAGAAAATGATACAGAACTTCTACTAATGGGGATATGAACAATTATTCATTGAGATAATGCAGGAGATTTGATTGCACTTGAACTATGAAAAGAAGTGGGTCATATCATTTATATAAATAAGAAATATTTGGCACAGACTCTGAAGCTGTCTGACTCCACTTCTATTTTTGTAAAATGGGGATAATGATAGTACTTACCTCATAGCATTGTTATGATAATGAGATAAATGAATACATTTAAAGTGCTCAGAATAGTGCCTGACATATAGAAAGCACTTAATAAGTGTTGAGTATTATTTTTATTACTATTACAATTCCATTTAAATAGCTTAATCTTCTCTCTTGTTGCCTTTAACCTTATTCTCATAAACATCTAAAAATCTAGCTGCCAACATCCCTTATGAATGCAAAAATCCTCCACAAAAACTAACAAATTGAATATAGCAGTATAGAGAAAGGATGTTACAACCAAGCGGATTTTGGCCTGAAAATGCAAGGCTGGCTAACAATCAAATATCAATCAATGTTATTTGCTGTATTAACAGATTAAAGAAAAGAAAATCATGTGATTAGCTCAGTAGATTCGAATAAAGCATTTGAAACATTTAACATCATGATCAAAACTCTCAGTAAACTAAGAATAGAACTTCCTTAACCTAATAAAGGGCATCCACAGAAAAAACAACAGCTAACATTATATTCAATGGTAAAAGATTGAATTCTTACCCTGTCAGATTGGGAGTAAAACAAGGATGAAAATGAAAACGTCTGCTCTAAGCATTCCTTTTCATCTACTGGAAGTCCTAGCCAGTGCAAAGAAAAAATATGAGGCATATAATGGATATAAAACCCTCTCATCTCAAAGTACATGATTATTCACATAGGAAACCCCAAGAAATCTGCAAAAATGCTACTGAAAATAAGGAGTGAGTTTAATAAGTCTGAAGAGTACATGGTTAATACTTAAAAAAATCCATCTTATTTCTGAATACTAGCAATGAACAACTAGAAATTGAAATTAAATAAACATAACCCTATATAGTAACACCAAAAATAATAAAATACTTAGCTATAAATCCAACAAAATATTGCAAGACCTATATGCTGAAAACTAAAACACACTGATAAGAGAAAAAGAACCCTCAGTCAACGGAGAGATTTGCTGCATTCATGGATTAGAACATTTGATCTTATTAACATGTCGTTCTCCTCAAATTGATTTAACACACTACAGATTAAAATTCTGGCAGGCTTTTTTGAGATGACAAAAAGCTGACTCTAAAAATCTCTATAGAAAGGCAAAGAAGCTAGAATAGACAAAATAATTTCAAACAAGAAGAAAAAAGTAGGAGAATCCACGCTACCTGATTTCAAGACTTCCTATACAGCTTCAATAATCAACACATCACGGTCTCGAATGGCAAAAAGTGGTATTGGCAAAGAGTTTGACACACAAGTCAATGGAACAGAGTGAAGAATCCATAAACAGACTCAGCCAAATATAGTCAACTGATTTCTGGCAAAGGTGCAAAGGTTCAAAGGCTGTTTAATAGAGAAAGGATAGTCCTTTCAAGAAGTGGTGCTGGGAAAATTGGATGCTCATGTGCAAAAGAAAGTGGACTTTAACACATATGTATCACACTTTATACAAAAATTAATTCAAACGAGTTACATATCCAAGTGCAAAATGTAAAATAATAAAACCTTCAGAAGAAAATTTTTGTGACCTAAGGTTAGGCAGAGTTCTTAGAAATGAAATGAAAGCATACTAAACTGGACTTACTTAAATCAAAATTAAGACTTTTACACTGTTAAAAGAATGAAAAGATAAACTAAAGACTTGGAGAAAAATACTTGGAAATTATACTTCTATTAATGGACTAGAATCGAGAGTATATTGAAAAACTCTCAAAACTCAACAGTAAGAAAACAAACAACTCAATAAAAAATAGGCAAAAGATTTAAGCAACACTTCATCAGAGAAGATATACATATATAGATTACAAATAAGCACACAAAAAGATGCTCAGCGTCATTAGTCATTAGAGAAATGCCAATTAAAACCACAGTGAAATAACCAGTACATACCTACTAAAGTGGCTAGTATTTTTTTTAAGACAGCCTGAGAATTCCAAGTACTGACAAGAATGCAGAGCAATTGCAACTCTAATAAACTGCTAGTCAGAATATAAAATGGTGCAACCACTTTGGAGAAACAGTTTGGCGTGCACTTACCGTATAACACAATCCCACTCCTAGGCATTTACCCAAAAAATAAAAAAATAAAATATATCTACACCAAAACCTGTATGTAAATGTTTATGGTAGTGTTTATACTAATTTTATTCATAATGACTAGAAACTGGAAACAAGTCAGATGTCTTTCAGCTGGTGGATGGATAAACAAATCTGTGTTGGGTTACAACTCAGCAATTAAAGGGAATAAACTATTAATACACACAACATGAATGAATCTAAAATGCATCATGCTTAGTGAAGAAAGCTAGACTCAAAAAGTTGTCTGGTTCCATTTATATGACACTTTAAAAGGGAAAACTATGCATCAGTGGTTGCATCACTTGGACAGTGTGCGTCAGTGGTTCAGGGACTACAGGCTAGGGGATGAGATCAAGAGGTTTGCCCAAAACGGGGAGCAGAAAGGAATTTAAGGAGGTGTTAGAATTCTTCTATATCCTAAATGTGATGGTGGTTACATGACTCCATTTGTCAAAACTTACAAAAATTTACGGCCCCCAAAGTTTTTTTCTTTATTTAAATTTAAAAATTAAAATAATAATGGATTGTTCTAATTTATCATTTCAGTTTATTTCTCATCACTTGCTCGTTTCCTCCTCCATCCAACTCACCCCTTCTGCATCACTCTTGTCTAAACACCCCATGGATTTTTATGCCTCTATTCCTTTGCTTATACTATTCCCTCTAGGGAAATGTCTCCCTCATTCACCACTTCCCCTAGCCAATCACTGAAAAACTCCAATGCAGTATTCAAATCCTGGTTCAAAGATCTGTTCAGTGATGTGGTCCTCCCTGACCCCCTGGCTTTTACTATATGGCTGCTTTCTCATGAGCTTGGAATCCAAGAAAGCTAGATTCTCAAGTCTGGTTTCTGCCAGTAGCTGCATGATCTAAAGCAAGTCACTTACTCTTTCTATGCCTCAGTTTTCTCATCTATGAAATAGAAATAATAACAATATCATCTCATAGGACTGTTGGGATAATTAGGTAAGAAAAAGCATGAGGAGTGCTTAGCAGAGCACCAGGCAGAGTAGTAGCCTACAAACATGATGGTGGTGATGATGGAGAGCATGGTGAAGATGATGATGAGGATGATGATGATGGCGATGGTAATCATGTTGATAAAATTCCTCCATTCATGTCAGCCGTCTGCTTAAATTGAGTTACATTCAACAGTGATGCCCCTGTCTTGGTGGGCCTGATTCTTTGCCCCAACAACAGATCAGTAATGCAAATACAAGGCAAATTTGGCTTCTATGCTGACAAGTGACCTCACGTCTGCCTTGCTGCCAAGGCTGTTCAAGTTTTTAGTTCAAGGAATGTAAGAAGAAGGAGAAAAGCTTGAGGAAGGTGAGCAGACCTGCCAGGGCTTTCAGCATGGTAAAGAGTTCAGGGCAACAAGGAGCCCTTGGAGGATGTTCAGAAGGTGAACTGCAGGATCAGACTTGCACTGCAAGAAAACGACTCTGGCTGTGTTGCGGAGGGATTGGACGGGGCAAGTGTGAAAGTGAGGGGGCTAGTCAGAGTTCATGGCCATGATCCGGGTTGGGGAGGATGGGGTCTTGGGCTGAGGTATTAGCCCTGAAGTTATGAAGAGGTAGAAAATGCTGAGATGTATTTTAGAGATAGACTCAATGGGATTTGAAAATAGGCGAATATTAACTATTTAAAATATAGAAGAATAATGGAAAGAGGAAGCTGTCTGAAATGAAAATCAGGCTTAAGCCACTGAGACATGACAGCACCAGTGACCGAGATGGTAGAGTCTTGGAATGAGTGGAGAATGTGAAGGGAAAAATCGGGAGCTTGAGTTTGAGCATGTTAGGTTTGGGAGGCCTGGGAAATGGTCAAGCAGAGATGTCAGGTCGGCACATTGATATGAGTCTGGATCCCAGGATCACGGAGTCCTGTTGGTTTTATCTCTAAAGCATTTCTTTCCTATCCCCTTTTCCTACTCACGACCATCACCTTAATGTGGGGTCTGAGTAACCTGGACAATGAAAAAAGTCTCACAACAGAGAACTCTCAACCTCTCTGAGCCTCAGTTTTTACATTGAGAAATGGAGATAATGACAGTATCCACTCCATACTCTAAGAAGATGAAGAATAATGAAATAACACAAGTATTGTACCCACCACAGTGGCTGGCACATAGTAGATGCTTGATTAATGATGGTCATATTATTTGGGTCTTTGTTCGGGTTTCTCACTTTTAGGGGAAGACAAAGGTTTAGCATAGGACTTGACACATAGTAAGCACTGTGTAAAAATTGTTCTACTGCTACCAAGACTCATTATTGTATTGTGGTCTGAGACCATTTGTGTTCAAACCCCATTTTACAATGGTATGGGAAAGTTCTTTGAAATGGTAAATACATCTATTTAGTGATTGTTTCTATTATCAAATTTAAGAATCAGCCAGAGAGAGGACGCCTTCCAGAAGAGGCACAGGCCATTGACCTCTCAGCCTGTGTTCAGCCTCACTGATATTCACCAACAGAGATTCTGAGACTGCAGGAATGAAAAGGATGGAGGCTGTGGGGGAAGCCGGTGGGAGAGGAACAGTTGGTGATGAAGAAAGAAAAATCTAGTCTTTTGCTAATACCAAGGGCCCCAGCTCAAGAACACACAAGCAAACAGTGAAGCATGGTGACCCAGGATCAGCTGGAAGACCTCCTGAATAAAAGCCATTAACAACGCTGCTTTCAGCTTCACAGCTCACCAGGGCCAGCTCAGGCCTGGGGATGCTGGAAAAAAGAATCTGGGGTCCTGCTCAGAGTCCTGGCCTCATGGTCAAATGTCAGCCCATCAATACCAAGTGAGCAGAAAGGAGCCTACTGCTTAGGGCCTTTGTTTCTTTGCTTTTAATTAAGTTGCCTTTTGTTCACCAGACTGAGTGGTAAAGAAATCTCTTCTGCAAGCCTTTCAAAACCCAATTCCCCCACATGTACCCACATTAGTGAAAACAAAGTAAACTCTGTGGTTTTGGCTCATTGCCTTGGCCACGTGGTCAAATAGGCCTTCGAAGGGCTCCTTTTTTTTTTAAACAAGTGTTTATTGAATGACTGTTATTCATTCAACAAACATATCATGAGTGCCTACTGCACCTCTGGCCCTGTGCTTGGTGATAGGGACATAAAGATGAATTAAGCTCAGACCCAGAACTCAGAAAGCTCTATAAGAGGAGTCAGAGATCAACATGAGTTAACACAGTGCCTGGTAGAAAAGGTTAACAGTCTGAGACATCTGGGATGAGGTGCTCAGTCAGCTCGGAGCAGAAAGGGAAGGCTTCTCTTGGGCAGGAGCAGGGAAGGTTTTATCTCATGGTGGCCTTTGAGTATTGAACAATTTGGATGGACATTCCTACCCATGTTTACCACATTATAATAATAGCAAACTGTATAGCACGTGTGCTGGCTGTGCCACACACATCAGATACTGACCTAGGGAGATGCAAGCCCAGAAGCACCCCTTGTCTTTGACAAGGGCCCTCAGGAAAGCTGCCTGACATATTTAGTCCTGGAGGTAGTAATTTGAGGGGCCATGGCCCTAACTGCCCCGGGCTCAGCCACTTGCATCAGCTGAGTTCTAAGCACTGACCATTCTAAGCACTGGCCAGATGTAACACACAATGCTGTATGATGAGAGCCCTCTGATAACTCCATTTTGCAGATGTGAATCTGAAGCCCTATGCAGTCTCTGCCATGCCAAACCTGCCATCCCTTACCCCTGTCCACCCCTCCCACCTGGGCACTCTAAAGCTGGGGTCATGTCCTATTCAGTTTCATGTCTTCAGAGCCCAGCCTCATTCCTGACACGAGGTGGGCCTTGAAAAAGGCTTACCTTGAACTGTTGAGTTGAACCCACTGCCACCAGATGCTGAGGTCCCAGCACGCCCGGTGGTGGGAACCCATAGATCTATTAAGCACTCAAAACTGGGAGGCCAAAGGAAGGGCTGGGATGGATTGGAGCAGGGAGATGCAAAGACAGAAACAACTCATTTTCCAAAGCCTTGCTTGTGGCTTTTCAAGTCCAGGGATGATGGCAGAGCTGAAATTTGGGAAGTGGAGGCCTCAGTCCTTTGTGACCCGGTGTCGATGCGGCAGTCCTGCCCTCGGGTGCACTTCTGTGGCTCTGGGGGCAGGATTTGGGCTTTAGATAATAATTGCATAGATTTGCTTAGTAAACACAGGGCAACCGTAAGATAATCACATGTTCTTACAGAGATGGGGCTCTGTAATTACCTTCAGTGGCCCTAAAGTATTATTTAACACATATTCTGGTTTATAAGACAGAAATAATGATGAATTTGCCTGGTAATTACACAGCACTTCCCCACTACATATCCTGCCAGTAGCTGATACTTAGCCCATCATTAAGTGGCTAGAAGTTGCTTTGGTAAATAAGAAGTTCTTCTCATTATTGGTCTCCAGGCACATAAAGCATGATTAAAATGCCATTAGTGACATTTCTCCAAAGGGCAAATCCACAAGTCTGTGTCAGAAGCCAACTTTCCTTGGGTTAAATATTTTATTTCTGTCTTTCCTATAGGAGCAATAGAAAGAAGTCAATTCTAACTTAAGCATCTACTCCCTGAAAACTTGTCCTTAATGAAACAAAGCAGACGATGAAAGATCTGCCTTGGCTCAGGGTCACAGGACAGGAGTCGCCACTGTTTTCAAGATGAAGATGATTCTCTAAGTCATCCAGATGGTTCTGCCCAGTTGAGGAGAAGCCCAGTCCTGGCGCCACCACCCTGTGGTGGCTGGGTTGGCACATTGAGGGCCAGGGCAAACCGCAAGCTCTGGATGGGTCTTGCTGACAGCATCCTCCCCCAAGGATGGGGCCTGAGAGGCTCACAGCAAACTGGGACTCTTTGGAGAGGGGACACCCTGGTTCTCGGCCATTTGGGAGAATACATGGGGAAGGAATGCACACACATCAGATACTAAACCAGGGAGATGCAAGCCTGGAACCAGTCTCTTTGTCCTTGACAAGGGCCCTCAGGAGGGCTGCCTGACATATTTTGTCCAGAAGGCAGTAATTTGAGGGGCCATGGCTCTGCTCTAACTCCCTGGGCTCAGCCACTTGCATCAGAAAGAAATCGACTCTTTGTAATCAATATGGGGCTTAAAGAGGGTGGTCAACCACTATGGCTGATGGGCAGGACAGGGAGTGGGCCCTTTGGAGCAAACAGGGCTCTCATTACCATTCCATTCCAACCTATCCCATTACTGAAGGGAACGATTCAATAGCAAACATGAACTCAATTCCAAATCCCATTGCCAAGGCAAATGGCCAGTCCCAGCGGCCTTTTTCTTTGGTAATGAACTCCAGGTCTCGGACCTTCACTTTGGAAGGGACTTGAGTTACCATGGAGGGCAGCGGAGAGTAGTTGGGGAAAGCTGAGAATCAAGATCTGGATACAAATTCCAGCCCTGCTCCTGGACCGCTGTGGAACATTTGGCGGTCACCTCCATGGAACTTCAGTCTCTTCATTTGTAAAACAATTTGAAAAGACTATTAAGTTCCGTTAGGCCAGAAATCACACCCATTTTATTCATCACAGACGTCCCTGCACCCAGCCTAGTGCCTGGCACCTTCTGAATCTATAATCAACATTTTTAATTGAATAAGACTAGGGAAATACATTGCAGTTAATTTACATAAATCCACTCATTTGCATTCAGTAAAGAGAGACAAAGAAAAATAACAATTTAAAATAATGATTTAATTTGCACAGAAGATGTTGCTTGATAATCCACTCAGTGCATCTGTGCCCCAGAGTAACACCAAAACCAGAGCTGTGGAGATGCTCTCCTCTAAATTCCTTTTTGTGAGAATCTTGTACTGAACCCGTAAAGGTATACATTAATATTGCACTGTAGAATACATGCTCTCACTAAATAATATGCAATGTGTTTCTATATCCAGCCCACATAATTTACAAGTATTACTGCATTTGGTTGTAATCCCAAAACTTGTTAAATTCTACTTCATGGGTGATTTATAGGCTGTCCCAGGAAAATTTTGATTATACCCAATGTTAGCCTTAGATTTGACCTTGAGAGGCTTACCCTGCAGCATTTGGGTTATGTCACAGGGTAACTGCAAGTGAACCGGAATGTAAGTATTGTGATCTAGAAACACTAGACAAAAATAGCTGTTACTCCGCTCAGTGCTTTTCTGTACTGCTACTTAGCATGGTCAAGGTCAAGAGGCTTGATTACAACCCAGACCTCTTGACTACCGGCTTGAGTGCTGGCAGGCATAACACGATTTCCCTCAACAAAAACTTGTTGAGTAATTACTAGGCACTCAGCAAAGTGCCAGCCACACAGTGTTATGTGAGTGAACTATAAGGCAGAGAACACTGGCTACCAAGCCCTCAATCATTTGCACAGACCATATAAGCACCCCGCTGGCCCCAAAGTGTGCAAGTCTTGGTATTCTACCTGAAGGCGGAGGGAGCTACTGGGGAGCTTGAGATGAAGAGGCAGCCATACACATGCAGTATCACCCACCAGTCCTTGCCACAAAGGCCCATTTCTTCCCTACCCTAAACTACCTTTTAACTGTTGCGTTTTTTTCCCCAAGCCAAAGCTTTCTTGTTTCCATTTTATTTCATTGTGTTTCAAATGAAGAAAGGAAATACAATGTGACTTTTGCCTTTCATATTCTACCCACCTCCCACTCCATGTTCTGTACTGCCCAGGAAGGCCCTCCAGAAACAATGGGCAAGGCAGAGGAGGTATGTACAATCCCACATTCAACTATGAAGTCCTACAGTGACCAGACAGGGGGACGTGGACTGAGGTCACCGGGAAAACCTCCATGGGAAGGCTGGAGTCATAGAAAGGCCTAAGAATAAACTTGACCTTGAAAAGCAGGCTATGAATTGTATCTGTTGATTTTCCTTGTCCACATCCATTCACCCTTATTCTCATAATAGGATCCTGATATCCTTTGGGAAAAGACCCCATTGCCTGGCCCTAAGGGTGAGCAGAGGACCCAGGCATGGAAAATAATGGGAATCTCATCCCCTTGACCCCTGTGATTAGCTCATTGATGAATATGTTTGTATCCCTAATCAGGCCCATCCCCAGGACTATTGCAAAGGAAGCGATCTCTTTCTATAAAGTTGCTCACCTGGTAGCCTGAAGCAGCCAGGGACAGATCATCCAGTGCCTGCCTGAAACTGGAGCCAGTAGAGAAGGAAACATAGTCTAGACATGGAGAAATAGACTAAGATCAGGTCGTAGAAAAATCATTTGAATCCCTGACTCCAGCAATACCTGACTTTGATGTCAAGTGGTCCTGGATTTTAAGTTACATTGCTCAATAATTGTAGTTTGGGGATTGCTTTTTGGGATTTTGGGTTTTTTTGTTTTGTTTTGTTTTTTTGCTTAAAGCCAGTTCAAATTGGGTTTCTTTCATTTGCAGTGGAAAGAGTCCTAACAAAATTGACTCACAAAAAAGAGAAATGGCAGAACAGACATGGAGAACAGCAACTGCAAGGACCTAGGGACAGGGATATAGATCTTCTTCTCAAGCATATACGCTGAGAGTTGTAGAAGATAAGGGACCACGGAGCATATTATAAAAATATCATGTGATAGGAAGAGGCATTTAGACTTCCCCCCGAACTTTTGAGAAGCAAAATCCAGAGCTGAACGTAGGAAAATACATGCCTAGACCCAAAGGTATCTCATAAACTGGCTGGTCCAGTTGCTGTTCCTCTCATTCAGGGAAACGTCTGCCACATGCCAGATGCTGTACAGCTGTGGTTAGCATTGTTCCTTTAAAGAATAACAGATTCTTCTCCAGGCGAGCCACACATTTTCATTAGCTGTGGTCGGGGAGGGAACCAGGCTCCTTCAGACAAGTTTCAGCTGACACACTGCTGTGGGGCACGTCTTTCAGGGAAGCTGATTCATCACCAGTCAATTGGCTGTGGGGGATGTGCACCTGTGTCCTAGGATGACTTGGGGGGGAGGGAGCAGGGACAAAAGACCTTGCTGGGCTTCAGCTGCCTCTGCAGATACTCTTACACTGGGGCCGACACAAGTGTAGCCATGCCCAGCGGGCAACCAGCAGTGGGGTTGTTCAGCTCCTGGGAACCCCCACTGGGGGCTCTTCCTCTGAGTTCTGTCCCAACCAACAGCTGGGGTTGGGGGAGACTGACATCTGGGCTTGATTTGATGCTCCACTTCTCCTCCTCTCAGCCGTCCACACACTACATTCTTCAACCATTGCAGAATGCAAGCTGCTTGAAGATGCTTTGATGGTCAAGGCCCAAACAAAGATAGAGGTGCAATCACATCATGCCCACATTTGACAAGAGAATTCTGCTCCATGTGCTGAGAGAGAAATAGACTGAAAGAGAGCAATATAATGGGTGTTACCTGAGCAACCTGACCTTCCATCCCACTCACAGGGCAGATGCTATAGTGAGTATGAGATGGTGTGTATGAATCTGTGGTTCTCACGGTAAGTCTCGGTTCCTGTAGGCCTCTCACTGTATCGACAGCTTGCCTGGCTGAGTATAACGTTATGCATTGCTTAATGATGGGGATTCAGACTGAGAAATGTGGTGCTTGGCACATTCATCATCATGCGTATATTACAGAGTGCACTTATACAAACCTAGATGGGAGAGCCTACTACTTACAATCAATAGGCTGTATGATCAAGCCTATTTCTCCCAGGCTGCAAATCTGTATAGCATGTGACTATACCAAATGCTGTAGGCAGTTATACACAATGGGAAGTATTTGTGTATCTAAACATATTTAAACATGGAAAAGATACTGCATTATATCTTTATATCTACAAAAAATACAGTATTATAATCTTACGGACCATCATCATATATGTGGTTTGTTGACTCAAACATTGTTATCACCCACATGACTCTATTTATCAAAATAAGTAGAACTAGGTGTTGGAATAAACAATGCCAAAATCTAAATGGCATAACACAATAAAAGCTGATAGTCTGCCCACTCTTAAACGGTGAAGTGAATCCAGAGGCTCTTGTTGGTGGCTGTGCTCTGAGCAATAATGGAAGGACCCAGGATCTTTCATCTACAACGTTGCCCTATTGAACACCCTGGAAGGGGATGAAAGCTACCAGTGGTCAGATTCCCCAGAAGCAGACTCTCAGATGGAGGTCAGAATGCAGGACATTTGGGGATTAGTGCCTGTGGAAGGGAGATAAGGATGCAAAACTGGGTAGAGGGAAAGGTTGAGTTGCCCCACGATCCCCCAAAATGGTTTCTGCCAACTCTCTGGGAAGTATGGAGCTAGTTGTCCTGAGATAGAGCAAGGTGACGAAGCCATTAAACCTTTATGTTGATAAGTCATTGGATGCAGAAGAGGACCATCTCCCAGCAGCATTCCCAGCAAACGAGGAAATAAGTTTTTCATCACTAACGTGAGATCCAGGTGAACATCTTGTAGTAAGTAATTTAGGTAATTTAGGCTTGGCAGTTCATGCCATCACTGTCACAACTACTCTGCTGTTGCACGTGAAAGCAGCAGCCACAGGCTGTATGTAAATCAATGAGTATGACAACATTCCAGTAAAACTTTATTTACGAAAACAGGCAGTGGGTCATAGTTTTCCAGCGTCTGGACTATAGAATCACAGAAGTATTTACGGACAACTCTAGAAGTGACTTTGGTCATTCCTATCCATATTTCATTGGCCAGAGCCCAGTCACCCAGCCCCAGTTTAACCGCAAAAGGAAAGGAAATCTTTGAGTAGCAGAAGAAAACAAATGGAATTTGTGAGCATCCAGCCAGACTATGCCACAGTGTAATTCTTGGATTGAAAACCATTTTTTTCAACATGATACAGCCCTGAAATATATTATACATTTTTCCATATCTATTGCTAAATAAAATGATAAGCACTTTACCTCAAAGGAGACTTATGAGATTGTCAAGGATACTTTCCATCATGTGTGAATTTTGCACCATGCACTGATTTTAGAACCTAATCCTCATGTGTCTATGACATCGCATCAAGTGGAGAACACAAGAGCAAAGAGTTGGACAGACCTGGGATTGGAGCTCAGCTCTGGGTGGCCAGGCACATATCCTTCTTGGTCGTCAGTTTGCCCATCTCTGAAATGAGATGGTAATAGTGCACATTTTGTGTGATTTTTGCAATGAAAAATGTGCTACAATATACAAAGTGCTTAGTGGTTGGCACATTTTAAGCACTCAATACATAGCAAAGTCAAGAGGAGGTGCGGTTCGTGATCAGCCTGGCCAACACGGTAAAACTGCATCACTACTAAAAATACAAAAATTAGCCAGGTGGGGTGGCGGGAGCGTGTAATTCCACCTACTCAAGAGGCTGAGGCAGGAGAACCACTTGAAGCCGGGAGGTGGAGGTTGCATTCAGCCAAGATCATGCCACTGCACTCCAGCCTGGGCGACGGAGTGAGACTCTGTCTACTCCCCTTGCCCCCAAGAAAAAAGGAGGGACACATAATTGAGGTGATCCAAATCTGCTGTGGTTGAGTGGGTGCGGTGGCTAATGCCTATAATCCCAGCCCTTTGGGAGGCCAAGGCAAGAGGATTGCTTCAGTCCAGGAGTTTGTGATCAGCCTGGGCAACATACTTAGAACCCCATCTCTATTTTAGAAAAGAGCTAGCATGGAGGCGCATGCATTTGGTCTCAACTACTCAGAAGGCTGAGGCAGGAGGATTGCTTGAGCCCAGGAGGTCAAGGCTACAGTGAACCATGATCATGCCACTGCACTCCAGCCTGGTGACAGAGCGAGACCCTTTCTCAAAAAAAAAAAAAAAAGTCTGCTGTGATGACCTTATATAAGTTGTGGCATCTCCCAGGCCTCGATTACATCCTCTGCAAGAATGCAGATAACCAGGTGGTTCCCCTCAGCACGCAGGTTTGAGATGAGTAAGAGTTTCTGTGGCTCCTGTAATTAAAAATAAATAGAAACTGATAGTAATATTTATCTGATAGGGTTGTTGCGATAATAAAGTTTATCTCAAGGAAAATGTGTTGAAGGCAGATTATGTGCCAGGCAGTAGTTGGCTCTAGGGAAACAAACATGAATAAGACATGGTACCAGTGATCTACTGTCCCAGAGCTTAGTGGTCACAAACAATGTTATTTTCCACAGCTCCGTGGGTTGGCCAGGTGGTTCTTCCGCTGGTTTCATCTGGCCTCGCTCATACAGCCGCAGTTACCTCGTGGCTGTGGATTGGGCTCCAGGGTGGTTGGAAAGCCTGTGTTCCATGACAGTGAGCCCCAGGGAAAAGCACTTCCCCAGCCTCTGAGCGTGTTATGATTGTTGGCATCCCACTGGCCAAAGCAAGTCACATGGCTGAGTCCCAAGTCATTGCAGGAGGGGGCCATATAAGGGCACAGATGCCCAAAGGAGGGATTCATCTGGGTCCATTATTGTAACAATTTACTGCAATATCTTATCTGTCCTTAAGAATGCTGCTGTGAAATGTCCATCTTGCTCCTGCTAGATGTATCACTCTCCACAGCTGTCTCCCTTGATATCTCCCAAAGAAGCATTTATAAGATAACTGCCTGGTGAGCTTATGCAACATTGCATAAGTCTGACTTTCCACTCAGAGCATCAGACATCATTAGGCTCATCTACATTATTAGGTCACTCCTACCCGCATTCCACTGGCCAGAATCCAGTCACACTACAACCACAAAGGAGGCTGGGAAATGTAATCTTTCTCCAGGTCCCAGAACCGGGGCTGGCACGGCCCTCACAGAGACTCCTATACTAATGCTACTTCTGCCTCCACAATGTCCACACTCTGGGAGGCTCGCAGAGGGATTTCCCTTTGCTGTTTGGCACTACAGGGCTTACAGTGTAGTCTGGGGTAAGATGGTGGCGTTCACAAGGGAGATGGTGGCATTCACGGGAGTTGGGCTGCTGACCAGGCCCAGAGTAGGATGGGTTCAGAAGAAGCCAGACATTGTACTAAGGTCCCAAAGTCTTGACATGAGCCCCTCACATGGACATTGGGTGGAACAGCCCTGTAGAGTATGTCTCGGCTTATCTTTTGAGAAATGTGGAGAGAAAACTGACCTTATCATTTTTCTAGGAAGGTAGCATTTTTGGGGATGTTCTTCCTCAAAACTAGATGTTGATTAGGACTTGTCTCCTGTCACTACACAAAGGACAAGGTCTCGTTTCTCGGGCTTTGGGTATGCCCAGGGAGTATCCCCCACGGGCCCTCCCCTTGCCCTGGCCCCTATGTCTCTTGTCTCTCCTTGGTCCTATAGTAATTCCCCTTCTTAAGATCCTCCCTGGATAAATCACTGTACTGCTTTTTTCTTTCAGGGCCTCTTTAAAGAATGAGGGACTGGGAAGGGGCTTCATTGAGTGGTAGAATTAAATAATGTGAAAGAAAGCAAGTCCATTCAAACACCACGGTAATTCAGGCTAATAAGACTCACAGGACACACAGAACAGGTATTTAACTGGCAGACACAATGAACTGCTGGCCCATTTACTTGACCAACAAGCCAGGGTCAGCTCCATAGTCTGAAAGCCCCAGTGTACAATGAAAATGTGGAACTCTTTGATCAAAAAACACAAGGAAACAAGACAGCCACCAGAGATGTTAAAATATAAAGTTTTTCCTTTCCTTCCACAGTCTCTCTTGCAACTTTTCATGATACTTTTCATTTGCTATTTAGCATCAATCTCATTTTAAAAGTTAAAATTTTAAATTATTAGCATAAATTTTACCACTCACCTTTATATTATGCAATGATAGTTTTGAATGGAAATATTAAGAGCATTTAACTCATGCAGAATCCCCAAAATTATACAATTACGTAATTCTTATTTCCTAGCTTTTACATGCATGTGTATTTCATTCATAGCAGAACAATAGAAATGGTGCACAAAAATAACGTAGGGTAAGATGTGGTGGCTCACAGTATAATCCCAGCACTTGGAGAGGCTGAGGTGGGTAAGTCACTTGAGGCCGAGTACTCGAGGCTAGCCTGGCCAACATGGCAAAACCCCATCTCTAAAAATACCAATAAATAAACAAAGTACAAAAAAAAAATGAAATAAAACAACTAAGTTTTTTGTTTGTTTGTTTTTTGGTTTTTTTTTTTTTTTTTTTTTTTTTTTTTGACAGAGTCTCACTCTGACACCCAGGCTGGAGTGCAAAGGTGAGATCTTGGCTCACTGCAACCTCCACCTCCAGGGCTCAAGCAATTCTCATGCCTCAGCCTGCTGAGTAGCTAGGACTACAGGTGCACACCACCACAGCAGGCTAATTTTTTTTGGGGGGGGGTGTATTTTTAGTAGAGATGGTGTTGTTTCACCATATTGACCAGGCTGGTCTTGAACTCCTGACCTTAAGTAATCTGCCCGCCTGAGCCTCCCAAAGTGCTGGGATTACAAGCATGAGCCACTGTGCTTAGCCTCATTTCTTAATATACATTCATTTCGCCAACACTCTCCACCTTCAGCTTAGGGATGAGTAAAGAAGGAGTGAAAGGAAAAGTAACTCTGGATTTCCCTCTGTTTCTCTTTCATTCTACACCTTCATTTTCAGTGTAAGAAAGGATATGAGAAGGTTCCTTGGTGTTCACATTTCCTAGAACAACATTGCTTTCTTCTCCTTGTTCAAAGCAAGCTTTGGTTTGAATGGAAAGCATGGCCCCTTGGGGTTGTCATTGTCCCCAGTTATCTACCACAGACATAAAACACTCCCTTGTACTCACTTGAGCCTCACTGAACTCTTATGCCTCACGAGTCTCCCAGAATTTGTGCTCAGGGTATATCACAAATACTATATGCAAATGGGATGGCAAGTAACAGCAGACAGCTAAATCAGGTATATTTCTTCTGCTCACACATATGCACCATTGTGCAACCAAACCAACTACAAAATGTGAATTCAAAGATCAAATTATCAAGAATTTCAAGATGGCAGCAGTAGAGCATTAGACCAAGTGTAGGGAGCTTCTGAGCACAGGGCACATGCCCACGAAGCTAAAATAGTCTTTTGGAAATTTCACAGACACTTCCAACTAAACATGTTCCAAAGTAATATCATGATTGACCCAGAGAGCCACCATCAAGTATCCTCTTGACCTTCTCTTCCCCATCTCAATAAACAGTTCCCCAAGTTGCCCTCTTGCTGACATCACACATCTGGTGCTCATCCCAAATACCCCTCTCTTCTCCTTCACCACAGCTCCTTCCCTCTACCACATTTAATTTATTGCCAAATTCCATTGATGTGTATCCCCAAAATATTTCTTCAATCTGCCCATTTTCATTTGCCTCCACTATTTCTCATGAAAGCCACCATCAACACTTGCCTAGCCAATGGTAAGAGTCTCTCAGCTGGTCTCCATTCTTCCATTTTTGTCCCCTACAATCCATCTTCCACAAATGTTTCAGAGTAATCATCCTAAAATGTAAACTGACTCCCTTCAACACTTCCTACTGGAATCCCTTCATTCCCTTCATTAACTGGCTCCTTCAGACCTTTGGAAACTCAGCTCAAATACTGTGTCCTCAGAGAGGCCTTCCTGGAGCACCCAAAACAAGGTGGGCTGCCCATATCTGTCCCATGTTTCTCTCTTAGAGAGCCTGTTTCTTTCCTTTACCAGACTTCTCAAACCTGTGACTGAATTTGTGGGTGTTTATTGAGCTACCGTTCAAAGAAGACAAGATTGTTCATTCATTGCACTATACCCAGCAACTAGTACAGCATTCAGTCCATGGTAGGCACTCAATTTTTAAGGAATGAATAAGTGGATTTCTGAAGAATGGAGAAGAAACAGTTGAGACTAACTCCCCAGTCTCTGGCTTAGATGTCAAGGAGCTCATCAAGGCACAAATGAAGAGGAGGAGCTCTAAGGGGAAAATTATTCACTTGGAAAAAGAATGAGCTGATGTGTGTGAGATTTCTTTGTAAACTACAGGCACCATGTAAATGTGCAATTGTAGGTAACAGCACCAACTCCAGTTAGTGTAGCCTGAGGAATGAGGCACTAGAAATAGTCATGCCCGGATGATTGTCATGGACTAGGACTAGCCAGGCAAGGGACACATGGTCAACCCAGGAATCGATTCTAAAGACACAAGGCCCAAGAGCAAGAGTGCAGGGACTTCAGATCATGCTGGAACTGAGAATAAGAAAGTCCTTAGGAAAATAGGCAGAGTTTCTCCTCTCTCTCTCTCTCCCTCTCTCACTCTCTCTGTCTCTCCCTCCCTCCCTCCCTCCCTCCCTCCATCCCCGCCTCCCACTCTCTTCTGTTCTTTCCCAGTTCCAGGTTCCCAGGAAAACACTGTGATTGGCACAGCCTTGGTCAGGTGCCCACTCTTAGTTCACTCAGCTGGGACCAGGGGGCAGGAGACTACATCAAAAGCACGGCTTCCAATTAGTATATAAAGCCAGGCAAACTCTCTAAAAGAGATCAACTACAAACTATAACATTAAGGAGTTCAGACCTGGCTGGCATAATGACATGTCAAATGAGTGGTAGGGTCAGGCCTTTTTTTAAATCCCTGAGCACAGAATGTCAGTCAGAGAAGACTTCCTGGAAGAGGTGAGCCTTGTGCGTTTGGCAGACTGTGGATGGAGCAGCTGGGAAGTGTTTCAGGAGAAAGGAACAGCATGAACCAAGGCCAGGGGAGCAGAATAAATGAAGCAAAATTGGTTATCTCATTTCTCTTCTGATATTCCTCCATGTTGCCTTGTGGCTCTTTATTGTGCAATCATTTTATTTTTTTTGTAAAAATCCATTTGAGGATTTGAAATCTTGCACTTCGCCATCCTCCTGCTCCCTGTTGGGTAGACAACAGTGAGCACCTGGTTATTACTGACATCATTTGTAGCATTTGGGTCACAAGAATAAAAGTACATCCATTTTATGAGAAGCTGTTGAGACCATTTACAAAGATTTTCTAGCACTGTTTTTCAGATCATGCTATTAACCAGTACATTTTTTTAAGCGACATAAATTACAATGGAATAGAACATAGCAGAATTCATTGTAGGCAATAAAGGACACATAGATTTGTGAAATTTTTATTTCAGTTCCATTTCTATGGATGTGTAGGTTATGGGGGGAAATATACAAGAATATTGCACTGAGAGGAACCTGAATCAGACTCTCCCTTTATTAACTTCTCCCTGGGAAATGGCTTTATGAGACAGGCTGAGTTGAAGGGTAAGTTGGAGGGTCAGCGGTATTAACTGGATGCTTTCCTAAGATTTGAAATGTGGATGGAAAAGAGTCCTCCAGCTTTGGGGATTTATGTTTTAAAGATGTGCCAGAAATGTATGGCATGTTAAATATAAACTGCTTCTCTCATCTTCCTCTCCTTCGTCACTCCAACTTCTTCCAACTAAACATGTTCCAAAGTAATGTCATGATTGACCCAGAGCAGCACCATCAAATATCCTCCTGACCCATCGCAATAAAAGGTTCCACAACCTGCCCTCTTGCTGATATCATACGCTTGGTGCTCGTGCCAGACACCCCTCACTCCCTCACCACAGCCTCCTTCTATTCATCAATAGAGCTATCAGCAAGGAATAGTCAAAACAGAAACAGGCTGATATGAAATATTGACACTTGAAGAAAATAGGATTTGCTGTTTCTCAGCTTCAACGTGGATTCTCCTGATGAACTGTTCTTGGAAACAGCCTCACGGTGACTGGTCAGGGCCCTTAAACTCTAAGATACGGAATGTCCAGACTGTCCTTTCACTCATGAACGGACGAACTCAAATCTTCAGACAGCCACACGAAGCTCAGGATAAGTCAGTCCCTGCTTAGCAAGATAAGCAAATATTCAGGCTTCCAGCTACTTGGTCAAGTTCTTAGGAGCCTACAGATCTCTCTGCACCCTTCCCCACCCATGGAAAATTGCAGTGTTTGGATCAGTGCAGCCACTGAACAAATGCCCAGTCAGACTGTGAGCCACACCTTGATCATTTCACTGTGGGAGGCCAGTTTCTTAAGAATCCAACATTAACTTTCCCAGTCCCTCTTTTCTCATTATATAATCCAGCTGTTTCCTGCAGCCGCCTGCTGGGATGACAGCGCTGGGCTGGGAGACTCGGCTCCAAGACCAGTCTCCAGTGCTGTCTTAGCCAGAGCTCAGTTACGAGTCTTCTGTAGCCCCGGCATTTCATATCTTCACCTGCAGAACAGGAGAACCTCTGCTGGCTTCCCCCGCAGAGCTGTGGAGAGGACCAGTGGGCATGACTGCCACTTCTTTTGTTAAGCTTCGGGTGGTGGTAATGTTATAAGCCACTCTTCGTGGGGGGGGGGGGGGGGGAGTCGGGGGGGGGGGGGGGGGGGAGGGGCCAGGGTAGGAGCTCAAACCAAATGCTGACCCAGTGATACCTTCGTTGTACTTGGCCCTGGGCCCACCCACAACTTTCCCAGCAATCTTGCCGCTGCCACACCTTAAAACCACCCAGCAAGAAAACGGGGAAACTACTTCTCTCAGTAAAGCCCTCAGGTCCTCGCTCTGAAACCAGAGTTTCAGGGAGAGCAGCAAGTGAATAGTGACTCAGTGTTTAGTCTGTAGCACCGTGTGTGCACACGCCGACTTAGCAGGGTCTCACTGGGCTCCCAAGGCTGCTCGTCTGCATCTGTGTGGGAATGAAGCAAGTTCAAAGGGCATCTGAGCAGAGATGCTGGTTCAGGGAAAGCACGGGGAAGAGGGTAAGGATGAAAAGGTTCGAAAGGCTGCCCTGGGCACGGGGTCAGCCCTGGGATGGGCTGGGGTCAGCCGGGATGGCATCCAAGAAAATGCCTCTGAAGCCAACATCAGGGTGTTTGGAATGAGAATGCTCCTTCCCAGTGGATCCCTGGAAGGGAATGTAAACAGCACGCGGGCTCCTCGGGGGCTCATGCGTGACCAGAGCCGAGAGGGGAGGACTGCTGGCTCACCTCAGGCTTCTGATCAGACCCCCCACCTCGAACTCTGGGGGTGGCCAGGAATGATACCCCCATGTCGCAGCCATTCCAGAATTGGAAAATGTAATGTGAGAAACATCTGCTCCTCTTCGTGGGAGTAAAAGGGCCTCGGCGTGTGCATCTCTGCTTCCTCCTTATGCCGCCCTCTTCAATCTCTCTTTCCTCTCGACATTTATAAAAATAAAATGTGATGCCAGGGCTTATAAACCAAATCCCAGAGATAACTGGGCCGTGGGTTGAACGTGTGCTTCACTGGATACCACAAAAGCCAGACTGCCCCGGGGGAGGCATGTCCCTGAGAAGAGGGTAGGAAGGGAACAGGAAGCAGAGAGAGAGTCGGAGGTGTGGAAGGAAGCCAGAAAACAAGGAGAAGCCGAGCTCACACCTTGGAGATGTCACCACCTTCTCAGCCCATCTGCCTCTGAGAGCTGGCAAGGCTTTGATTTCTCTCTTCCTCACCTTGGAACTTCCTCAGCCCCAGCCGTGCCTTCTGCCTGCATCTTATTTCTTAGGGAGCTTACTGCCAGGACTCAGCATGTCATAAATAATGGTAAAATAAAGAATATCTAGTGGATGTTAAATAGTTCAATGAATCAGGCTAATTAAATGTCTTCCCACTTTCACCGAAAGGGACCAATCACAGCAACATCAGCTGTTCCCTGCTGGTGACTAGCAACTTAAGCCAGGCATTTTGACCAAGATTTGGGTCAAATTGAGCATCTCTAATTATTTTCTTCTACTGTTATGGAAAAGTCTAGCTATTCTCTTAGGTCTTGTCTCTTACCGCCCTGTCTCTAAGTTCCTGGCCATGTCAGCCCATTTACTTCAGTGAAGAACCAGAGATACTGGATGCTGATTACTGTGATGTCTTTTAGGCATACACTATTGATTCAGACACTAAACTGTGAAAAGAGGACAGTGACTTGAACAAAGAGGTCAGTAACTTACTGCTCTGGATGTGGCGGGATAAGACCAAGAATAAAATATTCTTTGTGTCACAGCAAGAGCCAAGATGCTTAATTCACTTTCTTCATAATGCATTATTTTATAATTGCCAGACACGACAGTATATGTTTTATACGTATCTCCTGGGTCCCCCACTAGAAGATGAGCTCCATGAGGCGAGAAACCTTGCCTTTTGGGGTTTATTATTCACCACTGTATTCCTATTGTGTAGGGTAGTGCCTGGAACATAGTAGGAATTCAATGAGTGTTTATTCCGTGGATAGATGGTTGAGTGAATCTCTCTGAGCAGATTAGCTCACGGATGAAGAAGTGAAATATCTAAGCATACAAACACAGTGGGCACAGACAAGTAGGCACACCCCCACGCAGAGGGGACTGTGAAGGTTTGTGAGTGAATATGATGGCAGGATAGGAGTTCTCTGACTCCACCTCCACACACACACACATCCACAGAAATCCAACTAGTGACTATCCATAGAAAATAAAACCTTCATGAATATCCCAGAACTCTGGAGTAAGGCAGAGATACTGTTTGGGACCTAAGAACTGAGAAAAGCCTCATTTGAAGGGCAAGAGTGATGGTTTCTATTTGACCCCATCAACCCTCCCACCAGCAGGCACTGCAGCACACACAGGATTCCCCTGGGCTCACAGTGGACATTCAGCTTTCCTACCATTCTTGGACTCCTTGCAGGAGGCTCATCCCTGTTTCAGCCCACAGGAAACATTGGGAGTACCAGCAGAGCTACACTATCAGTTAAAAAAAAAATAGTAGTGGGGCCAGTAGAGACAAGAACCCAGATCTTGTCAATGGCTCTGTATTCCAGCCAACAGTGGAGCCGCATAAAAGAGACTACCCAACAGCATAGCTCTGCAGGAAGCACTGCCTACGGCTCTGCAAGCTCAGGTCCCTAGCCAGCTTCCCCACCCAACCTTGATACTCTCCTTAAGCCTTCTCCAGTCTGGGTGGCAAGTGCAGGTCAGTATTTACCCATGGAGGGAGCATCTGGCCCTGTACAACCCAGAGGCTGAGCTGTGATCCAACCAAGCCCCAGCTCTCCTCAATCCTTCCTCAGGCTAAGAAGCAAGTGCAAGTCAGCATTTACCCACATATGGAACATCTGACCCTACACAACCTCAGCAGCTGTGCAGTGACTCCACCAAGCCTCAGTGTTCTGCTTGAGGCTATGCTAGGCTGGGAGGCAAACCCAAGCCTACACATGTCTGTGGGCATAGCCTCTGGCCCTGGCCACGCCATGTGGCCAAGCAACAACCCCAGAAATATCACCCAGCCTCAGAGCCCAGCACACAGCCCTGACCAGCTGCAGATTCCAAACAACAGTACCACCCAGCCAAAAAAGACAAGCTGCAATCCTGCCCAATTAAAGATAACCGCAGAGCCCAGCCAGCAGCTCCGCCTGACTACAGAATGCAGCCAGTGGTCTCAACAGACCACAGAGCACAGCCAACAGTACCATATAACCTCAGAGCACAAGAAATGGCACAGCTCAACTACAGAACCTGACACCAAAGTCTGTCTATATGGGATCACTACCAGCTGGCCATCCAGAATCCAAGGCTAGACTAAAGTAGTAAAGATCTATCACCACGAAGAACACCTGAAAAGGCTAGGAGAAGTAGTTATTTCCTCAGATGCACAGGCACCAATGCAAGAACATGAGGATTATGACACTATCAAAAGAAACTAATAAAGCTCCAATAATGGACACTGAAGAAATGGAAATCTATGCAATCACTGACAAAAAATTCAGAATATTCCTCTTAAAGAAATTCAGGAAAATCCAAGACAATATAGATAGAAAATTAAATAAAACTTGGAAAACAATTAATGAGCACAATGAGAAGTTTGACAAAGAAATAGAAACAAATATTCTGGAAATAAGAAAAAGAATAACTGAAGTAAAAAAATTAAGAGAAAGTGGCAACAACAGATTTGTTCAAACAGAGGAAAGAATCAGTGAGCTTAAATATAGGATGTTTCAAACTATTCCAACAGAGAAGCAAAAAGAAAAAGAATAAAGAAGGCCTACGGGAATTATTGGACACCATCAAAAGAATCAATTTCACATAATAGGAGTTTTGGAAGAAGAAGAGAGAGGAAAAGGCCCAGAAAGCATTTGCAGTGACCTGGAGGAGACTGGAGACTATTATTCTAAGTAAAGTAACTCAGGAATGGAAAACCAAACATCATATGTTCTCATTGGTATGTGGGAGCTAAGCTATGAGGACACAAAGACATAAGAATGATACAGTAGACTTTGGGGACTTGAGGGGAGAAACGGGAGAGGGGTGAGGGATAAAAGACTGCAATTATGGTGCAGTATATACTGCTCAAGTAATGGGTGCACCAAAATCTCACAAATCACCACGTAAGAACTTACTCATGTAACCAAATACCACCTGTACCCCAATAACTTATGGAAAAATAAAATAATAATAAAAAAAAATTTTTTAAAGAAAGAAAATAGTGGCTGAAATTTTCCCAAATCTGAGGGAAATTACAATATCCAGGTACATGAAGCTCAGAGGTCGCCAATCAAATTCAACCCAAAGAGGAGCTCTCCAAAAACAAGATAATTAAATTATCAAAAATCAAAGATAAAGAAAGAATACTAAAAGCAGCAAGAGATAAGAAACATATCACATTCAAGAGATCCCCAATACCTCTGTCAGTGGATCTCAGCAGAAATCCTACAAGCCAGGAGACAATGGAATGATATATTCAAGGTATAGAAGAAAAAAAATTGCCAACCAAACATACTTTGCTTTCTCATAAAATTTAGGTCTCTTGAAAACATGTGAAGTAGATACTGATTTTATTCCTATTTTATGGAGGAAGAAATCAAGGCCTCGAGAGGTTGAGCTACTATCCAAGGTCATACAGTTTGTAAATAGCAGAACTGAGTTTTGAACTCCGTTCAACTAGCTTCCCAAATTCTTAACCACCATGACTGCTTTATCTATTTTTATAGTATCCCAAAACTATTGGTTAATATATTATTACTGATTCAATAATTATAAACATGGTGACCATGTCATGGGTACTTAGTTTGCTAGGCATTGTTCTAAGAGTGTATTCCTTATTTAATCTTACTTATTTAATTCTTATTCTTATTCCTAATTTAGTCTAATCTATTTGCAGAATATATTCCTTTCTGTAAGTGCTGTGGAGTGAGTACTATTAGCCACATTTTGCAGACAAGTAAACTAGGCTAATGCAAAGTAATGGTAGAGCTGGGATTTGAATGCAAGCCAACTAATTCCAACAGTTGGATATCTCCAGCTCCCTCCTAGTATTCATGTCATTAACCATGAGACTGTCTTGGGATTCCTGTTTTGCCTTTGCCTTTGCCTTTGCCTTTGCAGGTTGACTAAATACCTCTTCTACTCTCCATGTTCTGTACTATGTATTTCTTGGGCCCTACGGTGAGGAAGATTATTGGGAAAATACAAAAAAAAAAATGTTGATGCTGTCAAACTCTACCTTTGAGTATGTCTATCAGGGACAGCCTGGCTTTGTGCCCTTTTCTACAAAATCATCAGACGACACTCCCATAAGGACTTTCAAATTAACAGACACTATAAGAATGCTCCAGCTCTGCTAGAATACCCTTGGATGGAAAAACTGTGAACTGGGGTATAATCTCATTAATGAGAAGAATGGCTTCATCAAGTGGAATCTGTTTGAAATCGTCCCTGTAAACAACCCCTAAGTGACAGAAAGAGAAGGAAACATATGCAGAGAAAGACGTCCAGATGCTAAAGAGAATGCCCATTGGCATGTAGGTTTAGAACCTCCAAATTATATTGCAAGACCTGAAAAAGCCACATAAACAGTTGGAAAATGAATAATTCAGATAGATGCCTCTAGGTATTTTCCAGAAATAAGCGTGTTACACTATTACCATTAGAATCAACATTGTCAGTGTAAGGCTTACACATTAACTGAGCTGGTAAATGCTCCTGCGTATAATTTAAGCAATCAAGGAATGATAGTTATAGCCCCTAACATCTGTATAAATGCATGGTGTGCAATACTTTTTTGCATATATTACTGTATCTTTACCACAATCCATTGAGATCCACAGGACTTCCATTTAGATGTAATAAAACCAAGGTTCAGATTTTAGGTTTCTTGAATTCAACTCATTGCTTTTTTCTATTACTCTTAAATGCACATAATAATGATAGTAGCAATAATAAATTATACTAAGGAAATGGCCTGGGAAAGAAGATATGCTCCCTCCACAATTCTGCCTGGGTTATGCCTGGTGTATTGGCTTCTTGTACTTTATAGGAGATGATGAAAAATGAGTTAAATGGATGTGATTCCTCCCTTGTTTATGATTGCAGGTTAAATAAGGTAATAGTGCTGCCCATCTAGGGAACATGCACTTATTTATTCATCAATACAAGGATATAAGTCTTTGCTACCACATAAGAAACTTTTGTGCAAATTACCAGAAGATGCCTTGCCCACTGAACTGATGGAATACCAGGCAAAGACACAACTACTAAGAAGCACAGCACTGGTCAGATTTTAGCTCCCACTTTCCCTGTAGGTCAGGAACACTGTCCAGTGCACAAATTGCACAGCCAGAAGCAGAGACTCACCCTCTAGGGGCGTAGACATGTATGAATGTTATTACAGCAGTGTAATGAATATCATTAAAAGAGATTTGAGAAAGCCACTACAAGAGGTAGTGAAGAGAGTGGAGGTCCGTTTACATTTTCATTTTCAATACTATCATTAATGTTTGAGAGAGCCCAGCTCATACCGTCCATTTTCCCTGCTTCTGAACCAATTGAAAGATAAAAGGTTAAAAGAAGCTAACATTAGAGAAAGGTCTATGGCCAAGTAAACGTCTTCATAAGAAATCCCAGAATCAGACCAACTTACCCACTTGGTCAGTTGCAAGCAGTGTTGGGTTGTCACTGGCTCTACGTTGGGAATGAGCCATGTAAAATTCAACTTTTGCAGAAGCCAAGCAGAATGTGTTTCCTGCCAGGTGGATTATATAACAGAGAAAAGGGGAAGAAGGGTTTTCTCATTCCTAGCTCCTTTTCCCAAGTTTACCAGTCAAAAATGTACTTCTTTTCACCTGGGAGGAATGAGGAAAGACAGAGAGAATGTCCAGCAGCCATACAATGGCAGAGCTCCTCCCACATGGAAGGAAACTCTGGGTCTGGGGAAGAAGCCCACCCTATCCTCAGCCCCACTTGGTTATGATGATGTTATCCATTTCTATCCCCAGCACTCAACCATGAGCAGGAAATAGGTCTGTTTCTCTCTCATCTCCAGCACCTGTCACAGTATCTAGTAGGCACTCAATAGACACTTGTTGAAAAGTAATGATTACACACTGACTAGTAAAGACCAGAAAGGCTTCTAGAAGGGAAATGACACTTGAGTTAAGCCTTGAAGAATCAGTAGCCAAGAAAAAGTGATTGAGGAGAACGGCACCATAGTTCAACAGGGATAGAAGGGTCTGTGACAAGCGAAAAACAGGAGATTGTAAAATATCTAGTATGTCAATCAAATGGGTTATTGGAATGCAAAGGGATTTAAGCAAGGATGAATCATGGAATAATGGAGTAAGGTCAGAGTTACCACAACGGCAATTGCAATTTCCCATATATGCCTCCTCCAAACCTCCCATTTAAATCCCATTTAAATGGAGATGGATCAAAAGGGAAAAACATCTTCAACAGAGCAAACAAAAGACAAGCAAAGATTCAATTAGAAGAAGTTCTGCTGACTTCTTTGTGGGAGGGGGTCCACTGGAAAGCACATTCTGGAGTCTTGTCTCTCATGCTCCACCTTGAACCAGAGCACCAGAACCCTCAAAGCCAACTCGCTGACTCATTCACGCTGTCTCTCCAAACTACTCAGAAACTGCCTTTTGAGATAGCCAGATCCCTGATCCTCACTTCACCCTCATCAGCTTCTCCATCTGCAGATCATTCTAGAAATACTATTCCCAGCATTAACATGGCACCATCTCTGGATACGTGGGTGTGTTGCAAAGAAAACAGTTCTGAAAGGAGTGCAAGCAGGAAGGAGGGGCAAGAAGGTGGGAGGAATTTCTCAGGGCCTTTGCTATTCAAAGATTACATCAAAAATGCCCAAATTCAGAGAACACATCAGTGGGAGCAGATGACCACCTTGTCGAGGCATACCCACACTTGAAGAAGGACACATCTGAGCTTTGGGCTTACATCCCAGAGGAGGGGCCTCCTGGTATCCTGGTGGACAGTAAGTGGCACTAAACATGCTAATTTCTCCAGCCCTCTCTACTGGCAAACTTGAGGCTAGTATAGATGTAAAGGTCTCCACGGAAGGGTCAGCAAACAGAAAGAAAATCTATATATTTTTGAAAAGATTCTGCAGCTTAACGGACAGAATAATCTTTTGAAGACTAGAAGTAAAACAACGCTCTAATAATAATTTTCTACAAGAAACACAGTGTTTAAAAGACATGTATCTGCTTGGCAGCCTTATCTTCACAAGAGGACAGAAGAAGCAGATGAACTGAGATGAAGACAAAGTGCAACCACAAAGGAAGACAACTGCTGCTTCATCGGCCATGGATTCGGCACCTACCGTGTGCCAGGCGCTGTCCTAGGCATTGGGATATGGGAGTGAAATGAAGCACGTATGGATCTCTGCCCCATGGATCTTAGCAGGGGGAAACAGACAACAAACAAGCAAGATGAATAAGGAAGTTCTTTAGCAAATTAAAAGATGATCCTTACCATGGGAAAAAAAAGTGGGGAGATAGCGGAAATAGAGCAGGTAGAGGATGAGAAATGCCATGTTCTGAAGGTACATTTTGTAACTTGTATTAGGGTATTTAAGGCAGGCCGGACTGAGATGGTGGCATTTGAGGAAAGATCTGAAGGCGAGGAAGCAAGCTTATGGGCATATGGGAAAACCGTGCGTCAGGCAGAGGGAACTGCTCACGCAAAGGCCCAGGGGTAGAGGGTGTATCCGGCATGGTTGGAGTGAGTAAGGGAGGAAATGGCAACACAGGGTGAGGAGAGGTCACACCATGTGGCCTTAGAGGCCCTTGTAAGGCTTTTGACTTTTTCTTTGCAGGAAATAGGAGCTCCCAGGGTTTTAGGGACATGTGTCATGATCTGATTAGTTCTTTTAAAAAAAATTACTTGCATGTATTATCTCATTTAATTTATACAGCAAACATATGAGACATGAAATTATCTCCATTTTATAGATGAGGAAACTGAGGCCCAGAGCAGATAATAAATTTACCTAAAATTACTGATTTTGTCATTGTTCAAGGAAAGATTTGAACCCAGGAAGGGAGATGGGGAGATGTTGGTAAAAGGGCACAGAGTTTCAATTATAAGATGAATAAGATATGGGATCTAGTGTACAGCATGGCAACTATTGTTAATAATACTGTACTGTGTTTCTGCCAGGCACATTGGCTCACACCTGTAATCCCAGCACTTTGAGAGGCCAAGGTGAGTGGATCACCTGAGGTTGAGTTCAAGACCAGCCTGGCTAACATGGTGAAAAGCCATCTCTACTAAAAATATAAAAAATTAGCGAGTCAGGGTGGCATGCACCTGTAATCCCAACTACTTAGGAGGCTGAAGCAGAAGAATCACTTGAACCAAGGAGGCAGAGGTTGCAGTGAGCCGATATCGCACCACTGCACTCCAGCCTGGGCAAAACAGCAACAGTCTGTCTCAAAAAATAAAATAACAATAACAATAATAATAATGCTGTGGGTTTTGCTTGAAATTTGATAGGAGAGCAGATGTTTAAGTATCATCCTCATCACACACAAACATACACACACATGCACACACACAGTAATGATGGATGGTGATAGCTGTCCTAATTAAATGTGGTAAGCATCACACAATGAATTGGTATATCAAAGCATCACCTTATCTGTCTTCAGTATACAGTATAGCATTTTTATTTGTCAAATATTTTTAAATTATTAAAAGATTAATACAAACCTTTTAGAACTTATATTGTAAATCAGAATACTTTTCTTATAAAGTGTTATAAATATTATAAAATGTTAATTCTCAAAATCAGCAGGGACTGCAGAGTTCACCAATTTAGGCTTTCAGAGGTAAACCTCAAAATAGATTTTGAGCTCAAAATGCAATTTCAAGGTAACTCATCATTCTTTGTTGGTTCTGAACCTATTTCCTGAACACTGGCTTTCAAATACGAAAGGCAGATCTGAGCTAGACAGAAATCAGAGGCAATTATTCAAAGATGAAGAATAAAATGAATTCATGTATTGACAGCTCCGAGTAGAACTGAAAATTCTGTAAAGTAATTAACTAAAAATTACTTTATGGTAATATGGTACTTTCAGTTAATATTAAAAGGATCAGTTCCCTGATTCATAAATTTTACTGCTGAGATTTTTGGTACACAAATATTAATATTGTGACATATTCCTAGCATGGGCCTCCACTGACTCTAAATGGGTCACTCTGGGTGCTGTATTGCAGCTTAGACTATGGGGGTCAAGGATGGAAGCAGGAAAAACAGTTTGGGAGACTATGCAGTAACCCCAGTGAATGAAGACAGCAGCTCAGGCCAGGATGGGAATAGCAGAGTAGGGAAAATGGACATATTCTGAACATATCTGAAGGTAGAGTCAACAGGATTTCCTAAGGAATTGCTATGGCGTGTGAGAGAAGGGTGAAGGGTGTATCCAATGTTTTTGGCCTTGGCTGGGCACAGTAGTTCACACCTATACTCCTAGCACTTTGGGAGCCCAAGGAGGGAGGATTGCTTTTAGGCCAGGAGGTTGCAATCAGCCTGGGCAACATAGCAAGACCCTGTCTCTACAAAAACATTTAAAGAATTAGCTGGTTACACTAGCACATGCCCGTAGTCCTAGCTACTCAGGAGCCTAAGGTGGGAAGGACGCTTAAGCGCAGGAGTTTGAGGCTGCACTGAGGAGTTTGGGGTAGTTTGGGGTACATCATCACTGCACTCCAGCCTGGGTGACAGCATGAGATCCTGACTTAAAAAAGAAAGTTTTTGGCCCAATCCACCAGAAGGATGGAATTTATACCAATTGACTAAGCTGAGAGAAACCTTGAGGGGAACGGGCTGAGGATGAAAATTGGAAGTTCATTTCTTAATATATTACTTTTGAAAAATCCATTAGACAGAGATGTTGAGTACATACTTGGATGTATGAGTCTGGAGTTCAGATGAGAGGTCTGGGACGGAAATGTGAATTTCAGAGTTTTCAGCATATGAATGAAATTTAAATCCATCTATGAGGCTGGATGGGATTATCAAGGGAATGAGGATAATGGAGAAGAGGACCAAGTCCAGTTATTAAGGCCCTCCAAAAACAACAGAGGGAAAAGCAGCAAAGGAAACAGAGGAGTGGCCAGAGAGATAAGAGTAAAACCAAGAGGGTGTGGTTCCCTGAAAGCCAAGAAAAGTATTAAAGAAGGAGAAAGTGATTAGCTGTGTATATGCAACTGATAGGCCAAGTAAGATAAGGACTGAGAATTAACCATAGGATAAGGTCTCAGGTTAGGCACTGGGGATCAGAGTAGCAGAAGCCCAGCTGGAGTGGGCCTAAGAGAGAGTGGAAGAAAAAGAGAGAATTTTATTTCAAAGGGAAGCAAAGAACGGCTTTGGGGAAATAGAGTCTCAAGAGGTTTGTTAGTTTTTACGGTGGAAAAGATAACAACATATGTGTATGTCTGTGGGTTTAACCTAGTAATAAGCAAAGATTGGTAATTGATATGGGTTGGTTGTGTCCCCACCCAAATCTCATCTTGAACTGTATCTTCCACAATTTCCACGTTTCTTGGGAGGAACCCAGTGGGAGGTGATTGAATTATGGGGGCAGATATTTCCTGCACTGTTCTCATGATAGTGAATGAGTCACACAAGTTCTAATGGTTTTAAAAATGAAAGTTTCCCTGAACAAGCTCTCTCTTTGCCTGCTGCCATCTATGTAAAATGTGACTTGCTCCTCCTTGCCTTTCACCATGATTGTGAGGCCTACTGAGCCATGTGGAACTATAAGCCCATTCAACTTCTTTTTCTTCCCAGTCTTTGTCAGCAGCCTGAAATTGACTAATGCAGTAATATAGGAAAAAGATGGAGAATTGCTGGAAATATCCTTGCGTGATTAGAGTTAGAGTAGTGCATTTACAGTAAAAAGAGGGCAGGCAAGGAGGGTGGGCGTGGGTGCTGATTAAACATGGATGGGAGGATAGAACTGTCATGGAATAAGATTGGATGTGAACATGGAAACATGTTAAGGTACTTATGAATAACCATTACACACATTTTAATTCAAAGCCCCAAACTACACTGAAAGGTAACATTTACATAGTTTTACAAAAAATAATAATAATAATGATGATGATGATGATAAGATGAAAGATAAACTAAAATCTTCATGAACCAGGAGAGTAAAAATTATCATTTGGCCCTCAACTCTGATAGTTAGAGAAATATAGGTTTCAATACATATTTTATGATCTCAAAGACAACTAGATGAAGACAACTAGACCACAGTAGAATTTAAAACAGAATTCTTAGCTTTCAAATCACTGCTGAAGGTAAGTAGTAAACAAAATCATCTATAACTCCTAGAAAAATGAGGGAGAAGGAAATAGGAATACATAAAAATCAGAAAGCATAAAATAACATATGTGATACCAAAAATGTAAGTTGTATAAATAAAATGTGTTAATTAATTCTATTAAAAGTCATAGACTTTGAGTGTATAAAAACGAAAAACAATGTTTAATTACATGCTGCTTATAAGAGATTCACCTAGAAGAAAATAGCCTAAAACAGTTAAATATAAAAAGATAGATAAACATCTGACCAACTGATTTGCAATGCTTCAGCAAGGGCGGGCAGGAGAATAGATTCATGATCTTAGTTTGACACCATGGCTTCTAACTCCAGGGAAAATCATAAGCAGACCCAGTAAAAATCAAACTATCATGGTCATTATTCCATCTCCATCTCTCTCCTGGCTTTTTTCTTTGATTCCTACTGCTAGTGTGCCTCTTACATACTCCCAGGATCCTGACCTACCTGTGGTGTGTTAGGTTTACAGTTGAAGCTAGAACATTCTCTGACTTAGAATTTGACACAGCCCTATTTGTGTACAAGCCCTTTTTTGCCACAAAGTATCAATGAAGTATGTAGAGGTTGTCCAGCCCTTGCTTTTTTCCCACACATTCCTCATGTTTTACTTTGTGAAAGCTGATTTGACCTCTAGTTACTAACCTGCTAGATAACATTGTTCAACCCAGAGCCCCTGTGTCCTCAGATATACAGGCAGACAGGAACAAAGAGAAGGCCAGGGTATCATAGCCATTACAGATAATGCAGAACGCAAAGCAAAAGTACGTTGTGTGTGGGACAAAGAGGGTCATTTTTAATTGATACAAGGTCAACTCCACTGGAATGAAGTCACTAATTTTTATGGACCTAGTGACAGAGCAACACATTGATAAAAACTGCTACTGTATCATCTCAGCTGCCCTCATTTCTATTTGTATTGTGACAGCCTCCCAGCTAGTCTTGTGGCCTCCCATCTTGTCCCCTCTCCAATCCACTCTCACCACTGACGCCAGAAAAAGATTTTTAAATGCAATCTGACCCTGATAATAACCTTAACTAGTTCCTATTCCCTTGGTATAAAAGGCTAAGCACCTGACCATAGAAAAGTCCTGTGACCTCCCCCAGCCTCATAGCCCACTAGCTCCTGCAGCAAACCTTTCCTCTGAACTACAGGCGGTTATCAGAACCCACTACCCTGGTTTTTGCTTCCCTACCTTTGTATATTGTACATTTTCTGTCTGCAATGGGCTTCCCCAGCCCATTCTCCCAGCCTTCGTTTGCCTGGAAAATTCTTTCTCAACCTTTACAACCCATCAGGGACATTTTCCCTTCTAAAGATATTATCTAATGCACCTTCGGCTGAGTTAGGGGCCCTCTTCCCTTTGCATCCCCCATCAGAGCACCCAGCATCTGTCTTTCAGCTGCTTGTTCATTAGTGTGTAACATCCACTAAGCTATGGGTGTCAGGCTATGACAACAGAGGTTATACCTTATGCTGTTCCCCTGGGAACACTCAGCATCTATTAATAGCACTGGTGCCTGGCACATGCTAGGCCTTTATAAATGTCTTAGAGTGAATGAATGAATGAATGAATGACTTAGAAGAGGCAAGGACAGGGAACTGGCAAAAGGTCTTCAACAGAAAGAAATGAGTAAGACCCCATTAGGGAGTAGGGCAGAGTCAGATGCTGCAGCCCTCATGTTCTCTTGAGTGTTTTGTTGTTGTTGTTGTTGTTGTTGTTGTTTGTTATTGTTGTTGGAGAGTCAGAGGAGGGGTCCTGACTTCTGAAAATCTTCTAGAATGAAGAGGACAGACCCTCAAAGGGATGGAGCTAAGCTAGAACGGTCTAACCAATGAATCAAGAATGTGAAATCAAGATGCCCTGAAAATCCAGGAAGTCTGGTCACTTGTCTCCGTAACCTACATGAGACAAGCCAAAGCCATACCCTGAATGAGGCTCCAAAAGTTAAAAGCACTCCACTGGAGAAGCAGAGGTTAAATAGCTAAGCAGCCTTTTCTACTTCCATTTCTCCTTTCAGGAGACACGAGTCATTTGTGAGGTTTGCAGATTTGAGGGAAAGCAGAAATCCTTGAATATTCATTGGGTCACTAAGGACAGGTTCTGTCACTTTGTGAGCACCGTCACTGCCATCGAGGATCATAATTATGGAGCATCCAGGGAACGCTAGCTGCAGGAAAGCTTCTGCTCCTTCTTAAGGCTAAAAGAAACCCACATACCTAACCTCTGCATTCCCCAGCAAGCCCTGCTCCACCACCTTCCTTCCTCTGTTTCTCTCCCATCCCTACCTCCCTATACACATGTGCATGTGGGTATGCACACAGACACACATACACGTGTGCACACACAAAAAACACACCCAGCCCCAGTCCTTCCCAACTCACAAACAGCTGTGTTCTCATAATCAGACTGATACGAGGTCTATTTATTTTGGGTTAAAAAGAAAATGTTTATAATTCACAAAGTCAATGACTGGTTTCCTAGCAACTTCTTATATAACTATAGGGAGATGATCTTAATCTTCTCTCTCTTATTCTGAATCTCTCCCTTTCTCTTTCATATTCTCTCCCTACCACTGAAGATTTTTCTTTTTTCCGTTTTAAGTAACAAAACATTTTGAGAGTTTGATAAACACTGGTACTCTCTCTCTCTCTCTCTCTCTCTCTCTGGGAAAATACATGTAAACACACACATGTCCCTCACAATTCTGTGTATATAATTCAAGGACTTCACAGAGTCCCTGAAATCTGCCCATAAAATCTGGCCCATAACCCTGTTCTACACACAAAGGAATATGCCATTTGGCTGATATCTCTCCTATCCAGGCAAGGAAAAAAAAATGGTTATTCCTCAAAAACTTTGACGAACTCAGCTCACTTTAAATGACCTCCTCCATCCCTCCCTGATATCACACATTCTAATCTCAAAGTATTGCCAGTCCTAACCAACAGGATCTGATTTGGCTGCCTCTCCCTGTGTCCCCCTAAAATGAAGGAAATGTGAACACATTTTTACGGCAGCCTGAAAAAGATGTCACCAAGAAGTTAAGGCACCTTCAAAGACTTCCAAAGCTTTAGGGGTTTCCTTACCAGGCTTCCCTTGGTGAGAACCAAGCCACCACTAGGCATTGACCATCTGTGAATGCCTAGGAGCTATGCATCGGCCATGTACAGATGCGAGCTGCCCTCCTCTTCTTCACCCCTTCCCACATCCCAAGGTTGACTTCAGTGCTTCATGAGGCCCAGGGGCCTCATAAATGTCAGCTGGTCTAAGGATAGCCTTATGTTCCTGATCATTCAATGTCATTAAATTGAAGCATCTTCTTAACCAAGTCATTTATAAAATAAGAAACAATGGAACAAAGGAAGATATTAAAATTCTTATTTAGTGTTTATTATGTGCCAAGCACAGGGTTAGATGCTTGCCCTACCTATCCTTCTGTAGTTTTCACAAACAACCTTCTAAGGTATAATTTTAAAATGTCTGTATGGTGTGGTGACAAGAGGCAGCCTTTAGAGACAGAGCAACTGGATTAGAATCTCATCTCTACTATATATCAGCTGTGTGACTTTGGGCAAGTTACTTAACCTCTCTGTGCCTCATTTTCTTCATCTGTAAAAGGAGGATAATAGCGTTTTTAAAATACCTCTGTCGTAGAGTTTTCATTAGGATCAAATGAGCCACTACCTATAAGGCATTTGAAGAAACCTCTGGCAATAGTAAATACTCAATACATGTAAGCCACTCTTTCCATTTTACAGATTAGAAAAGTAAGCCTCAGAAGGGTGAAGTGACTCTCTCAAGTTCACACTCCCAAACTGCATATCCAACAAGTAATCTTAAGGCCTGGGATTATGACCACGCTGTGATGCTTCCAAATATTCTTGAATGCCAAACTCTTTGAAATGATCACCTTTTTAAAATCAGTATTTAGGATGCAGTATCATTCCTGCAATATTCCTACTGAAAACACAAACCACAATCTACCTATAAGGAAACATCAGATAAATCCAAAAATAATTGGTCCATACTCTTGAAAAAATGTCTAAGTCATGAAGACTTCCATATTGAAGGAAACTAACAGAGATATAAAAACTAAATTCAACACCTGATCCTGGTTTGGATCCAGAAGCTGAAACATGGTTTTTCATTTTCTATAAGAGACAGCAATTAGATCAATTGGCAAAATTTAAATAAGATCTATGTTAGTTAATAGTATTAGTAATAGTTTTATTGCATAGTAGTTATAGTTAATAGTATTATATTAGTATGCATTGCCTGATTTTCATTATTGTAAAAAAAATTCTGGATTCTTAGAGAAAATCTATACCAAAGTATTAAGAGGTGAAGGGATATTATGTCTACAATTTCCTCTTGAGCAGGTCAGAAAAAGAAATGCTAACATGTATACAGAGGGAGAATAAGGCAAATATGGTAAAAATGCTAACCTTTGGGAGATGTAGGTAAAGAATATTCAGGAATTCTCTGTGTTATTCTTGCAATTTTTTTTTTGTAGATCTGGAACTAACTCAAAATAAAATTTTTTTTAAAGAAGAAACACAAAAAGTCTATCTCTTCTCCGTCCATGTATGCCCCTCAGCATACAAGGTGTGGAGCAGAATTTCTCCATGTTTTCGCCTACAAGAGACTGCTTCATTCCAGAGAAGGCTTCCTTGTTGATGCTAACACAGCAGAATTTGCTTTTCTAAAGAAGAAAATCCCCCTAAACCATCAATTAATCCTTTTATAGAAAAAGAGAGACATTTTAAAATTGGAAGACACTGTTCTCTCTTGTTTAAGAGGACACAGCAATTCCTCATCTTTCCCCACTTCTGAAAAATGTCCATCCATGGTTACACTCATCATTTGACACCCACTCACAAGACGCTTTTTTGTCTGCCAGATTTTCATAGGCTTCTAAAGAATGCAGTGAATTTGCTGTTGCTGAATGTATTTCATTTGCACAGAATTCCTCACCCCTTTTCCTCATCTATATTTTCATCATCCGTGCCCTTTTCTCCAATAGGCCACTTGACAGCAGAACTAGAAAGGAAGAGAAGGAAGGGCAAGGACTGGAGGGGAGTCTGCCGCTCATTCAGTAATGAAGCACTCATTTAATGAGCACCTACTATGTGCTGCCAACTGGGTCAGAGACCCAGCAGGGAAGAAGGCAAGCCCAGCTCTGCCCTCACAGAGTTTTCACTGAGAAAGATAGGCATGGAGAATGTTGCACAAGTGGGAGGTACAGGGTGCTGGGGGTAGGTTGAAGGGAACCAATTTACTCTGCAGAGGTCACAGAAAATCCTACGCCTGAAGGATGGCCTTGTGTCAGTTAGGTCAAAGGAAGTTGGAGAGGGCAAAGGAAAAAAAATGGTTTTCACTCATATAAATAAATACCCATACTCTCTTTAAAGAACAAAACAAAAATAATAGTACTGTCCGTGGAATTGTAAAATGGTACAACCACTGTGGGAAACAGTATGGAGGTGCTTCAAAGATTAAAAATAGAATGATACGGTTCCCATCTGTGTCCCCACTAAACCTCACGTTGAATTGTAATCCCCGTGTTGGAGGTGGGATCTGGTGGGAGGTGACTGGATCCCAGGAGTGGAGTTCTCATGAAAGGGTTAGCACCATCCTCTCAGTGCTATTCTCATGATAGTGAGTGACTGAGTTATTGTAAGATCTGGTCGTTTAAAAGTATATAGCATCTCCTGCCTCTCTCTCTCTTCCTCCTGCTCTTATCATGTAAGATGCCTTGCTTCCTCATTACCTTCCAACATGACTGTAAGCTCCCTGAGGCCTTCCCAGAGGATGATACCACTATGCTTCCTGTACAGCCTGCAGAACTGTGAACCAACTAAATCTCTTTTCTTTATAAATTAACCAGTCTCAGGTGTTTCTTTATACCAGTACAAGAGCAGACTAATATATAGAACTACTTTATGACATCCACAATCCCACTTCTGGGTATATCACCAAAAGAACTGAAAGCAGAATCTCAGAGATACTTTTGTGCTTGTGTTCACAGCAGCATTTGCATACCATAGCAGCCAAAAGCTGGAAGCAACCCAAGTGTCCATCCATAGATGAATAGATCAACAAAAAGTGGTTTATACATAGACAGTATAAATCAGACAATATGGAAACAAACGGGTGTGGCTGTGTTCCTATAAAACTTTATTTACCAAAACAAGCCGTTGGTTAGATTTGTCCTATGGGCTATTGTTTGCCCTAATCCAGGGGTAGATTAGGCAACAGAATACTCTTCAGCCTCTAAAAGGAAGGAAATCCTGTTACATGCTGCAACATGGAGGGACCTTGATGACATTATGCTAAGTCAATCACAAAATAAGTAAATCACAAAAAGATGAATATTATATGACTTTCTTATGGGAGGCACCTAGAATAGTCAAATTCATAAAGACAGAAAGTAGAATGGCTGTTGCCAGGGACTGAAGGGCAGGAGAAGGGGAATCATTGTTTAATGAATACAGAGTTTCAGTTTTACAAGATGAAAAAGTTCGGAATATCTATTTCCAGCAATATGAATATATTTAATACTTAACGCTACTAAAATATACACTTAAAAATAGTTAACATGGTAAATTTCATGTTATGTGTTTTTTTGGTTTGGTTTGGTTTTTTTGAGACGGAGTATTACTCTGTTGCCCAGGCTGGAATGCAGTGGTGCGATCTTGGCTCACTGCAACTTCCACCTCCCAGGTTCAAGTGATTCTCCTGCCTCAGCCTCCCAAGTAGCTGTAATTCCAGGCACCTGCCACCATGCCCAGCTAATTTTTGTATTTTTAAATAGAGACAAACTTTCACCATGTTGGCTAGGCTGGTGTTGAACTTCTGAGCTCGTGATCTGCTTGCCTCGGCCTCCCAAAGTTCTGGGATTACAGGCATGAGCCACCATGCCTGGCCCTCATGTTATGTTTTATTACTACAATTTAAGAAGGAAAAAAAAACACCGATCACTGAATTCCTACCCAGATCCAAGTAATCCCTGTCAAACAAAACATTCAGATAGATGATGAAAATAATGATGGCTACACATCAAGTGCCCTAGTATTCTTCTGTGTCTGATTCAGCCACAAGTAATAGAAAAGTGGCTTCAGCAATAAGGAATTAAGACAGGTATTTGTAACTAGTTCATCAAACATGCTGGATTCAGTAAGTGTTAAGCAGAGGACACATTTAGTCTTTCAAAACTTCACTAACAGCTCAAAGCTCCCCACCCTCAAACTGTGAACCCCTGGATTAGGGCAAACAATAGCCCATAGGACAAATCTAACCAACGGCTTGTTCTGGTAAATAAAGTTTTATAGGAACACAGCCACACCCATTTGTTTCCATATTGTCTGTGGCTGCTTTTACATTCATATGCTCTCACATTCACGTGCAGTAGAATGGATACGTGGAACAGATAGAGTTGATGAGTATTTGCAACAGAGACCCCAGGGCTCGCCAAGCCTAAAATGTCTACTCTTTATTCCCTTTACATAAAAGTTTGCTGATCCTGCCATATATGATAGCTTGGGAATAGTCCTTAGTTTTTCTGATTACTATTAGGTATTAACTAATCATCTCATTTACCAGGTGATAAAAGTCCAGCCCAATCTAATATCAAAAACTCAATTTCTCATCCAACTTAAAGGTTTGTCCTCATATTCCAGCCCCTCCTTGCCACTCATAACATGCTAGGCTGAAGCTAGAAAGCCTTCAGTGAGTAGGGAGGATGGGGTATCTTTCCATTCCATGCTCCAGTTGTCTCTCACTTGCTAATGCTGCTTCTCTGATCCCTATAGGGCAGAACAGGAATAAGAGGAAGATCCTAATCAGTTGGTGCCATTGTTACCTGGCATTGTGGCCATCTGATGGCAGATGGAGACATTTTTGTGGTTATTGGAGAGTCTCAACTTAGCTACTTCCTGCTGCATCATTCTTGAGCAAAGATAATCCACCTGCCCTGACCAATTACCACCATCTTCCCCTGTACACCCCATACAGCCCTCACCTGCTTCCAGCTTCCAAGGTGGAATCCTTCCATGATGATCTGGCATGGATTCCCCACCCCTCCCCTGCCACAGAGGCCTCCATTCTTGCAGTTCTGCCATATAATACTCCACCAGTTTCTAACCTTTAAATTTCTCCAGGCCAGAATCTGGCAACTGTCTCTGGGCCTCCCAAAACATCTAGGCATCCCAAAGTTCTCCCAAGGATTCTCAAATTATGCTCACCTCCAACCCAGTGAAGGCCTGGAGCCCACGAGTTTGCATAGCTGCCAGTGTTGGTACAATGGGGACACATTAGTGTCTTTGAATAATTCTCTTCATCTTAAACCAAGGGAAGGGGGGCCTAAAGAGGATTATTCACAGACAGCAATGGTTCTCAATGAGAGACAGTGCTGTCTCCCTCACCCCCTTCCTGAAGACATTTGGCAATGTCAGGAGGCACTTTCGGTTGTCACACATGGAGGGGTGCTGCTGGCATCTAGGAGGCTGAGGAGCAGGGATACTGTTAAACATTCTGCAATGCACAGCACAGCCCTCCATAACACAGAACCATCTGATCCAAAATTTTAATAGTTCCAAGATTGAGAAGCCTAGTCTAGGACTTCCCTTGATATGATGTTGGCAGGAGGGGAGAGGTGCCTGCAGGACTAACTTCATGGGCCTTAGTCAAGAATAGAGAAATATCCCATTAGATAGCCTTTGTTATTTGTATTAAGAACTCCTAGGGAGAGTGGCTCCTGGAAGGATTAATCCCTTAGCTCAATGATGTCTTCAAGGACCCTTTTGTGAGGGCAAAGACTTCTTTCCACTGTACCATGCTCACTGTGCTAGTCCATCTTCCTAGGCTTGCTTCCCTCCTGTTTCCAAGATAGCTGATCCACCTCCAGGTATCACTTGCCAACTATAAGTTCAAAGACAGAAAAGGGAGATCTTTCTCCTTGCCTTTTTAATCTAACCAACAACGATAGCCATTCCCATCCTCCAGCTGATCTCCCCTCGTCCTTTCTGGCCAGCATTGCATCACCTGGCCACATTCAGACTTTCTGGAGGCAAGTGAAAGGAGAGTACCCTGAGTGGCTTTCACAAATCACAACTTACCCCTGGGGCTGGAAAAGGGCCCAGCCTTTCCAGAGCAGTATGGCTGCCATTACCTAAGACCAAACTGTCTTCCTGGTGACAAGAACAAACAAGGAATAATAGCTGTCATGCAGGAAATCAACAGTGTCTGCCACATATCCATCCAGTTTCTCCAGCCTTCTCTTGCAGCTTGGACAACTAGATTCTCACATAGAGGCTCTGGGGAAGTGGTTTCTCCACCCTCAGCATGAATTATTATCACCGGGAAAACTTGTTTAAAAAAAAAAAAAACAACCTTACAAGTGCTCTGTTCCCACACCAGCCCTACCAACCAGAATATCCATAACGGAATCCATGAGTCTCTATGTTTAAGAAGTTTCACCCATGATCCTGGTGCCCACCAAAGTCTAAGGATAGCAGTTGTAGTACAAATCTTCACCCTCAGCTGAAGAGCTTTGAGCACCTACAGCTTGAAGCCCAGGGATACTGAAAGTCATGCACTTCTACTATTGGTCTAGAGCTTGTGTTTCAAATTAACTACATGGATCCCCAAATCCAGACTACATGTATGCTGCAAACCTAACAACTTAACTCTTTCTTTAGTACTACTACTATAATTGCTAATTACTATTATTATCGTTGTTATATCTATTTCTTTATTATCACATTTACTATTTGTTAAACTCTTGCCATATGCTGGGTACTGTACTAAACACTTGACATCATTAGTTCATGTAAAGTGAGCTATTGTGGTAGCACACTTGAACATTGCGGTATAATTTTTAAAATATATCTGGTCTTTGTTCCCAGTTCCAGACACAGAGCTTTAAAAACTCTGGGAATTTCCTGAGTGATAGGAATGTCTTTGTTATGCTAATGAGGCGGCTCCTGGCAGTTTCCCTAGATAGATTCAGGATGGAAGCTGCTCACCAGGAAGACCAATCACGTGATTGCAGAGCTGGAACTTTCAGCACTCCCTTCCCCAACTCTGGAGAGGACAGAGGTACTGGAGACTGAATTCAATCCCTTGACCACTGATTGAACCGATCACACCTACAGAATTGAGACCTCAATAAAAACTTTGAACAGTGAGGCTCTAGGAGCTTCCTGGTTGGTGAATATGTTCCCTGGCTTCCACAGAGCAGAGGCTTCTGTGGTTGGCACCCTTCCAGACCTTGCCCTATGTTCCACTTCATCTGACTATTCATTGCATCCTTTAAAATAAAATGGTAATCATAAATATAGTGCTTTCCTGAGTTGTGTGAGTTGTCCTAGTGAATTATCACACTGGAGAAGGGGTCATGAGAGCCCCCACATTTGTAGCCAAGTTGCACAAAAGTATGAGTAGCCTGGAGGCCCCAAGTGCAGCTGACATCTGAAGTAGGGGTAGTCTTGTTGGGAACCCTCCACTTTAACTTGTGGGATAAGACACTAACTCCAGGTAGTTAGTGTCAGAATTAAATTGAATTGTTGGACATCCAGTTGTGGGATAATTGGTGTTGAAATGCACTCATATAATCATATGACAACAGCTTTGTCAAGGGGATTGTTATTCTCATTTTACAGAGGAGAAGCTGAGAGACTGAGAGTGCTTTTACATTCCCATGATCACATAGGAGGAAGCAGTAGAGCTCAAATTGAAGTTTAGAACACAACAGAGAGAACCACTCACATTTTGTGTATGTGAATGACACTCCTGCTGTTGTTGTGTCATGCAGAGCCCTATAATCACTTCCTTAGTGTTTGCCAAACTTGTCTGATCAGACTCACCTGGGGTATTTATTAAAAAGAGGGATTCCCAGGTCCCTCCTCTGAAGTTCTGATCCAGTACGTTTGGGGCGGTGCCTGGGAATTTTTATTTTTAACAAGCTCTCCAGGTGATTCTGACAATCAGGCAACTTTTGCAAACACAGCACTGTACTCCATCAACCAGCCTTCTTGCTTGGATATATCAATCTACCCTATAACCCAGCCCTTCTGTTGCCCAATTTCTTGGAGCATCTGATACATTCCTGTGCAGAGACTCTGAAGAGCTGGATATAGCCTTTTCCAATTTCCATACCATCACTTGGTCCTATACTTGGAAGAGTTTTAATGAATCACACAATATGAATCCAACTCAGCATGTCCAAAGCCAAATCCATCAACATCCCTACTCCTGCTTCCTGCTCTTCCTCCTGCATTCTCTAACTTAGTGAATGACCCACCATCCACCTAAACTACCAAGCCAACAATCTTTGGTATATCCATGTTCATGTTCTCTTTCACTCTTTACAACCTGGTCACCATTTCCTAGTGATTTCTACATCCTAAATAATACAAACCAGCGCCTCCTCTTCTTTTCCACTGCTTATATAATATCCCATTCCATTTCCACCTAGACCAGCTTTCTAAAAGGCATTCTGCCTTCATTCTGTGCCCCCTACCCGCCAGCCCATATGTATACCACCCCATAGGAGGAGACCAATCATATATTCTGAAGGTGGTTGCAATAGTATCTCCCATCTCACATGTTCTTCTAGAATCTTGCTACCTCCATCAAGAAATGGGATGTATTTCCCCTTCCCTTGAATATTGGCTCACTTTTGTGACTGTCTCAACTGACAGAGTATTCAAAGTGATGCTCTATAACTTCTTAGGACAGCTTCTAAAAGATGACTCAGATACCATCTTGCCTACTAGGACACTCACTCTTGACATCTAAGCCCTCATGTAAATAGTCAACTACCCTGAAATTGCCATGCTGAGAGGAAGTCCAAGCTAGCCTATGCAGAGAGACAACAGGGAACAGCCCTGAGACTACACAAAGAAAGAGATGTCCAACCAATCCCCAGCTTCACCAGCCCTGCATTGGTCCAACTCCAGCCACTGGGTACAACCACATGACAGGCCCCAAACCAGAATTGACCAGCTGAGCCTTTTCCTAATTCCTGATCCAAATACGTTATCTGAGATAATAAAATAGTTGTTGTTTGAAACCAGGAAGTTTTGGCAGTGATTTTTTTTTAACGCAGCAATAGCTAAGCAGAACCTTATTTAATAGGTACAATGGCCAGAATTGTACAAAATAATACTATTCAAAATGTAGTCCCTGGGGAGAGTAAACTGTTTGTTACCAAGATTAAGTGGAAAACTTTAGAAAAAAATAAATTTAACAATGTTTATTTGAGCAAAGAACAAGTCATGAATAGGGAAGCACTCAGGACCAGAAGAGGTGTTCAGAGCTACACTCTGCAGTGTGGGGAGTGAGCTTTTACAGGCTGAACAGGCAAATAAAGTGCAGAAATAACTTGGTTCATTACAGAAAGGCATTTGCCTTATTGGGGCATGGTCTGATCAGTTAGATGTCTGTGATTGGCTGAAATTGAACTATTTTTTACAAAAATATACTCCTTAAATAGGTTTTAGCTTGTTCAAGTACTAAGTTAGGTTGCAGTTTGTTACAAAAACATAGGGACAGCCCCAGGCTGATGACCTCTGGTTTATTTTGCTTTGACAACAGTCAGTATGGAAATTGGGAGTATTTAGAATCTTTCAACAGGGTGAATGTATGCTTCTTGAATCTAGTCATTAAAAATGGACAGACCTGGGTTCAAAGAGAAGCCAACTTTTGACTGGTTGATCAGACACAGCCTCTTGCAGAAACTGCACTGCACTGAAAGGATAAAAAGGGGTTGTAGGAGGAGAAAGAACACCAGGCAGAGGCAAGAGTATGAAAGGGGTCCCTGTCTAATGCAAAAAAAAAAAAAGGCAGAGTGTCCACAGGACTGAAAGAAAGGAAGGTGTCCTTAGACAAGAGCTTGCTTTAGGAATCCCTTTAACTGCAAGCAACAGAAAACCCTACTCCAATGGCTTAAACAAACCATGGTTTGTTTTTCTCGTTGTATAAGAATAGCGTCAGTGACACTCTCATAGCCTCTTGGCACTGGGCAGTTCTGTGCACGTTAGACAGTCCTCCAATTGCTAAAACTTGCAACTTTTAGACTGCCTTCGCCAAAGTCACAGAAGATGTCCCTGCCCTCAGGTGGCATAACTGAGGTGTGTGTCCTACATTAGTCCTGGAGTTCCCAGCAGGACTAAGCTGCAGTTGCGCACAAGGGATTGTACTTAATGACTCACTCTATGTTGGCTTACTTCCCCTCTTTGTCTCATGTTCTCTCTCCCTTATCAGTGTTTCCTGACACTTACCAAATAAACTAATTGCATCCCATGAAGCTAATACAGCGTGAGTGAGATGGAACGTGGTAGGTGATAATGCTGGAGAAAGAAACAGGGATCTGAGAGGCAGAGCGGCAAGGACTTGTCTGAGGAAGACAAACTCTCCTGTAGCAGAGCTGAAATGAGACCCTGCACTTGGGATAGCAAAAACAATCTTGGTGGCTCTTCCCACAATGGCTTTACCTGAATTCTTACTTCTCAGCACTTACTCTCATCAAGCAGCACCCGTCAGAGAGCAGTTCTGAAACTGAGACTACCAGATCAAAAACAAAGAAGTAAACAAAAAAAGACCCATAGGAGCTGGGAGTACCCATCCAAGTACATCCACATCACCCAGCTTCAAGCAGAAAAAACAGAGGCTTTGAAGTCAAACAGACTGGTTAGCACACACCTCCTCTGTTTGCTAGCTGTGTGACTAAAGGCAATTTCCTAACTACTCTATGCCTCCTCTCTAAATATCAATGTGCTAATAATTCCGCCTCACTGGATCATTTCAAAATAAAATGTGTAACATTGATAGATGCCTCAGTCTTGCCTAACACACAGTAAGTGTCCAATAACAGCCAGCCTTTTTTGCAGTCTCTCCACACACTCTCTCTTTCACAACTGAATGAAAGATCATGCAAAGATGTATCAGCCAAATAATCGACTCCTTTTGTCTGGCGCGCCTCAGCCCGCTTGCTTCACATGACTATTTCTATGAGGCTAATACCTCATTACAATAACATTGTACTCTAATACCAGTGGGCCCATAAACAGAGGCCCAGCTAAAATAAAACCATTATAATCATGGCCCAGATTTAATCACTGGCTAGTGGGCTCCCCAGTGGTTTCACCAAGAGCCAGGCAATAGTCAAATAATCAAACTGCAGATGCTGGGATAGCAAATCGGCTTAAATTTAAACAGTGGCAGAGACCCAAATACAGTGGGGAGAAAAGAGACATGAGGAGGGGGCGATGTAGATTTGCACAGTGTTGGAATTTCCCTTTCATGGCCTCCCTAGTTAATTGGCCCATAAAATAACCAGGCTTGTTAATGAACAATAAGCTCGTTCCTGAGAGGCACCTAGATTAGGCAGTCGCTCTGGGCCTACTGGCTATGGACCTTGCTGTAAGAGCTGAAAGGGATCCCAAGGGCAACATGAAGGCAGAGGCGTTATGATCTCCATCCTACCGAGAGACAGGTACTCAGCTACTTAGAAAGAGGATCCTGGGTCACAGAATCAATACTGAGAGGGAAGCAGAGGAAGGTCCCTTCTGGGGGGTTGAGGGAGCTGAAGCTTATACAATCAAGGGACCCTCTTTGAGAAAAATCAGACAAAACCACATAGAAAACATGCTCAGCTACCCGGCACCACCTTGTATGACAGCATGATCAAACCTTCAGACAAGACCTCAGCCCTGGCTGACATGTTGATTACAGCCTTGTGAGAGAGAAAAGCAGAGAATTCAGCTAAGCCATGCCCAGATTCCTGACCTCAAAAACTGTGAATAATAAATGTGTGTTTAAGCCATTGTTTGTTATAATTTGTTACGTGGCAGCAGATGACCGGTAAATGGGAGAGGATAAAAAAAGGAAAATACCAAGGTTATTTTGCTAACCAGGTGGGGCAAATCTAGAAATGTTACTTTATTATGCACTCAAATTTTTATAGAATTATTGGAAAGGTACCTTGGAGGTCGTTTCATCAAATTCCTTGATTTTTAACTAAAATTGTAACTGCACTAAAACCATCTGCTTCATTTTTTATGTAACAAAGTCATGAGTTTTCTTACATGCCGTGGACTCCCAGGCAGAAGGTCTTAAAATCAGAGCATGCCCTGATGAACCAAGTGTACAAAACCATGGGAGGAACCTAAGTACTCAGGCAGAGAAGCAGGGACTGAATTAAGAGGTGGACACCAATGGCAGGATTCAGTCAGGTCAAGCCCTGGCATTACCCCATGGTAGAATCCAGTCAGATCATCACCTCATTACCCTATGCTTATAAAACCTACCCCAGCCCTCAGCTCATAGAGCCAGATTTGAGCATTTCTGCCTGTCTCCTTGCCAGCTGACTCAAAATAAGAGACAGCTTTTCTTTTCTAAAAGCTAGTGCCATGGTATTGTCTTCTATGCACATCTGGAAGCCAGTTCATTGATTACTCAGTAACAAAACAAAAGCTTTTAATTAGTAGATAAGATTATTTTCTACTTTGTCTATCAACCATTCCCAAGTCCAAGACTCCTTGAGTTGTGTTTAAAACATATTTTCCTTCCAAAATATTAATCATCTCACTACATTCTAACTTATCCTTTACTTAGGAAAGAAGTTCATTTCATTTCAGCTTCTGTCTAAAATTATCACAAGTTTTGAGTCAGTGATGTTAAAACGAGCCTATCTCATGAGTCAATAATCAGAAGCCTCACAGTGAGTTCTCCATTCACTGTTAGGAGACATCATAGAACTACAGACTGGGAAGGCACATTGGCAATCATTTAATCCAAGCTAGCTCAGTGTAGGAGTTCTGGCCAAGGAGATATAAAAGGAAATGACACGTACATCATCCAGAAATAATACTTAAATAAAATAGGCATACTTTTCTTCATTTTTGTCCTCTTTCTTGATGGCTGAAATGGTTTGAGCCTGGAACTCAAACTGTCATCTTGGAGCATCATGTAAAAGTTATTCTTTGAAGATACAACAATAAAATGACGAATCTGGCTGGAAGTGGTGTTCAAGCCTGTAATCCCAGCACTTTATGAGGCTGAGGTGGGCAGATTCACGTGAGGTGAGGAGTTCAAGACCAGCCTGGTCAATATGGTGAAACCTCGTTTCTCCTAAAAATACAAAAATTAGCTGGATGTGGTGGCATGCACCTGTAATCCCAGCTACTTGGGAGACTGAGGTGGGAGAATCACTTGAACCAGCGAGGTAGAAGTTGCAGTGAGCTGAGATAGTGCCACTGCCCTCCAGCCAGGGTGAGACTCCATCTCCAAAAAAAGAAAAGAAAGGAGAATCTGAAATTCCTTATCATCATAGAGCTGCCAAACCAGCCCTCCCTGCTCCCATCTAGACTTCTTTGTTTTAGACAGAATAAAACTTCTATCTTGTTTAGGCAACCATTAATAAGTTTGAATTTTAGGTCACTCAAAGCTGAGATAATCTTAATACATTTTTTTTTCCTTTTTAAGATAAGGAAAATGAGATTCACCAGGATTAAGAATAAATCTATTTCTTCCTATTATAAACTAAATGCCCTCCCCACCCTGCAATTCATATGCTGAAACCCCAATCCCCAATGTGACTGCATTTGGCGATACGGCCTTTATGTAATAAGAAGTACTTGAGGTTAAATGAGATCATAAGCGGGGTAGCTGGGGAGACCTGATCCAATAAGATGAGTGTTCTTATAAGAAGAGACAACAGAGAGCTCACTTGCTCTCTCTTCAACATGTGAGGATACAGCAAGAAGGCAGCCACCTGCAAGCCAGGAAGGGAGCCCTCGCCAGAAACCAGCCCTGCCAGACTTTGATCTAGGACTTCCAGCCTCCAGAACTGTGAAAAAATAAATTTCTGTTGCTTAAGCCACTCAGTGTATGGTACTTTGTTGAGCGACTAATATACTTGCAGATTAGTCATCCCTATAGATAAAATTACCGGCCAGAATCTATGGGGCTACAGGGCGGACTAATTTGTGGAAATATATTAGGGTCGATGAGGGTCCTGAATATTAACCCATAAGACAGACTCATTTTAGCATCACTGGCTCAAAACTTGGGATAATTTCAGGCAATTTTGTCTGAAATTAGTATGTCATCTATTTTTCAAGATAAATAATACCTCCAGTTTGCTTAATGATTCTTCATAAGAATAAAATGTCTAGGGCTTTTACCAGGTAGGTGGGTCTCTCCAGAATATAATGAAATAGGCTGGCTCTACTAGACTTATAAACTATATGAATGATCCTCTCAGGCATTTTCACCAAACATTGAACTTCCTCTTTCCAAATACAATTCAGGGCAGAAGGAAGGTGACATCCATGGAATCTTTAGGCTTGTCTTTCCAGTCTAGGTTCTCGGAGTTTCATGAAAGAGATAGACATGCATCAATAACTTCCAGTGATGACACTGCAAGCAGCCTTGGAAATGTAAGGTGTTGGGGGGAAATCCCACACTCTTAATAAACAGTTCAGTAACCACATCTTATTCCTTTTACTGTCAGATGGTTTCAAAGCAATGGAAAACATTTCCTCCCAAGACTCAGGAAGTAATTTAAGTCAAGGGACCCATCTTCTCTAAACTGAGTCAGCATTTGCTGTTTCTGTAGGAAAGAGAATTTTGATTGTCCAGTATCCCTTCCATTTGAGGATGCACGGATCCCCCACTCTAAGAGCTATCGTGAAACTGTCAATCCCCCTACTCCAGCCACAGGGGTGAGCCAGTGATCCACAATGGCCAGTCAGAGACTTTGTCTCTCCAGCCACGGTGATTGGACCACAATAGACACATGACCCAAGCCAGGCAAATTAGTCTTCACTGAGACTTTTCTGCCAAAGCAACTGGGAACATAATCTCCTGTTTTGAGGGGTCTTGGGAAGATATGTGAAGTCGGAACTTCTAGTGGCCATCTTCTTCCATCACAGGAAGTTAACCTGTCTGTAGGAGGAGGGAATGCAGCCAAATGCAGAGGGGAAAAGAGCAAAGAGATGGGGAGAAAGAGAGAGTATGCTCTGAAGATAGTTGATGCCTGGATCCAGCTATGCCTGAAACTTACATTTTGACTTCCTGGGTTACATGAGCCAATAAATTTGCTTTTTCCTTAAGCCAATTTGACATGGGTGTTTTGCTTTGCTTTGCTGTCATTTATATCAGAAAGAGTTCTAATACACTCCCCATGACATATGATCTGACCGGATATCTTGGTACCATTTGTTCAGGTGGGGCACTGTTGCCAGCACTCTCCCTCATTACCCCACACTCACATGTGGCAAGTCTTTCTTGCTGCCCTTGTCTTCTGGCTACCCAACCCTCAGCTGCCAAACAGCATGGGTGACATCACTCCTGCAGACCCCTGCAGAGCACAGTGCCCACACCATAGTGTTTAAAGCAGGATAAGCATAGTTGGGGCCACTTTGCTGAAGTCTAGCTCAGGTACCTTTAAACTGGCAAATACAGTTATCCAAGGGAGAGTGAGTGGATACTGCTGAGCAGGTTCAGCAAGAGGGAGCAGCTGAAGTTTTCCTGTTGCCCTGGCAGGCAGCTTCCATAGCTGGCTCTGCATGTCCAGCATTTGCTCCAGAGAGAGATGCAGATTGTCTGTCTTGGCTCATGTGTATGTCGTGGGGAAGGTTGGGGAGGAGGAAGAAACCCCAATATTGACAGACACAGAGAAGTGAAGCTGGCTTGCATTTGAAATGCTCAAGCCCTGTGACATGCCACTGAGGGCACTGGCTCCTGAGGGAATGCACATTCCTACATGTTTGTCTGACAGCCCAGCACCAAGAAACAGAGCCACTCTAGGGCCCCCGTGTCACCACCCCAGCCTTGTTAGTGACAGTACATCTGGGAAACAAAAAAAAACAGACCTTAATGGCATTTCCTTCCGCTTTGACCTGTGAGGGGCTTTCACAGATGTCAACTCATCTGAGTCTCACACTGAGCATGAGAGCAGAAAAAGGGGAGAGGGCTGGGGTGAGTCTCTCCCATGTTTTATGTGAGGAGACCAAAGTTAAGAAGATTAAGTCTCTTTTGCAAAGCCACATGGGCAGCCCTAGGCCTTACTCCCCCTGCTTTGGCTTTTCTCAGTTGTACCTCACCTTGGCCATCTGATCCACCCACTCCCAAAATCCATGAAAGCCAAAGCAATTCCTGCATTATCTTTCCCAGCCCGGGAATGAGGCAGGAATTTCATCAATACACACACACAAGCAACCCACCCCAACACACATGTATTTATATACACATACACCTATTCACAGCCATGTAGACTCATTCACGTGTTCACATTATATATGCATGTATATGCTATACATTCATGCATATAGGTTTAACACAAACATATATGCAAATACTCATGCATATGCACAGCATGAAGACACACACACACACACACACACACACACACACACACACACACGGTGGAGTTAATACCTTGTTACCCTCCTTAGGTAAGTTCACAATACTCCTAGAACTGGTGCCTGAATTCCTCCACTGAGCTGAGCTACTCAGCCTGCAACACCCCCCAGATTCCAGCAATCTTGTCCAAGATAAAGATCTGAGTTTTTCTTTAGTTACATTCTCTCATGGATGCTCCAGAGCTATAGTACTTTCATAATAGCCAGACTAAAGCCTGTCACTAACATAAGTAGAAATTCAATGAAGAGGAGGGTGCGATCCAGTGAAAGACCGTGGGACTCATTCACTGCTACCAAAGCCAGACAAGGAGAGCACGCAAATAAAAAAAAAAAACATAGTCTAATTTCACCAAACCAATACAAAACTCCAAATAAATATTGACAGGGCAGATTTAGAAAACTATAGACCATTTTAATCAAACTAGTGCAAAATTCCAAATAAATATTCATAGATCAGATTTCAGAAACCATAGTCCATCTTCACCAAACTAATGAAAATTCCAAATAAACATAAACGGATCAGATTCAGGAGCATAATCCAAGAAACATGAAGGAAGGCATCTATATAATTCACTATATTAATTTAGTTAACAATATTTAGTATTACTTGAATACTTACTTTTTGACAATGTAATATTGACTCAAGTACAGAGCAACGGAACAGAATAAATGATGAATATAACTAAGCCTATATATATATATATATTAATGGAAGAGGCGATTTCAGAAGTAGAACCATAAATAGGAATATACTTTCATGATAACGGTGACCATTTAAATTAGAAGAGAAAGGAAAGACTATCCCATACGTGGTATTGACAAAACTGCTCTCTTACAAAGGAAAAAATATAATTAGATCCTACTCCACACCATTCAAAACAATACATCCCAGATGCACTAGAGTTCAACATAGAAACCAAAACTACAAAGTACACTCCATAACAAATGGATTTAGACACCACTTGACCAGTGGCTGGCAGTTAGTTCTCATCTTCGACAGCTTCGTAACACTGACCCCATGCTTTAAGTGACAAAATACGTTTTGGGTTTCACTTCTAGCATTATGGTGGGATTTTTAGCATTCTAGAAGAAAACATAGGAGAGGGTTTTTACAACCTGGAGATGGGGAGAAGGCTTTCTTAAGCAAGACACAAAACGCAGTAGTTGTAACAGGAAAGACTGACAGATGTGACTATATCAGAGTTTCATACCCTTTCAAATTTAAAACCAACAAGTGAAGTTAAAAAGCAAAGCACTACACACAATCCAAACATTTTTCAATAGCTAAACCATTAATACTTGATTACATTAACACTCGATTACAATAATTAAACTGGATGACATAATTTATCATACAACCATTTTACAGACTCTTAAATGGTGGTTACAAAGAATATTGCAAACTTACACGTTCTGGTATGAAAAAGTCTCCATGACATAGAGCTAGGTGTCAAAAACGAGTCACAAAACTGGCTAAATAGGTAGGTAGGTGAATAGATCAGATAGGTAGATAGATGGATATGTAGGCAGAGAGAAAGACAGACAATAGATCTCATTCATTTTTAAAAAGTGTTTGAAAATGATTGTGAAGCTTCATAGAAAATGGACTATACTCATAGTGAACTGTTCATGGTGATTATCTCTAAGTAGGAGAATGGGGTCAATAGATGAGGGATGGATTTAATTTTTCATTCTATACACTTATGAATCATTGAGTTTTGACAAAGAGAATGTACTCATGGATTTTTGTGTGATATATAAAAAGCAAAATCATAACATGTGGAATTAGTTCAGCTGCCATCCCGGTTCAAGTGTTTATTAGCTTCCTAACCTACAGCAATTTGCCTATCAAAATAAGAACACCTACCTCACAAACATGTTATGAGCAATGAATAAAGGAAATTATAAGCAGTACTACACTACTGCTTATTGAGCACCCACTGTATACCAGGTTTTTAAAATGCACTATTGCCTTTTAAATACACTAGCCTACTGACTTACAGCGTAGTAAAAGCCTCATAAGGTAGCATGGCATTTTGCATGTCAGGAAACTGAGACCCAGAGAGGTGAAGTAAATTGCCCAAGGTCACAGAGCTGGTAAGTAGCAGAGCTGGCATGAGACCTGGTCTCTTCTGCTCTAAGACCAGTGCCAGTTCCTCCCACGTTCACCACTCAAGGTCCTTTCACTTTTTTTCTTCTAAGAGGAGTGGTGCTTACACTGGGCTTAGGCAACACCCTAGAATAAACCTCAGATCAGCTGCACTACAGCCCCCAGCCGAGACCCTGCAGAAAGGGGACCAGGAATTACTGACTCAAAGCCGCAGCCGATTACTCACAGACGATGTCTGCAAGCTCCCATCTCCCACTTCCTCTGAAATAGATAACAACAGCTATTTTAGCCTGAAATGCCACTGGCATAAACACACGAAAACTCATAAATCTGGACTGATAAAAACTCATTGTAAAAATAGCAGTCAGGGATTTGCATGATAAAACCCCAGACCCTGCTCTAGCCAGCTGGGACCACCATTCCGGAGACGCCCAGCCAAGGAAGGGAGAAGAAGAAAGGGAGGCAGAGGAGCGATCAGTACCACATACAGTGGGAGACTAATCAGAACTTTCCTTGCCGGAAGCTGAACAGACGTTTAACACCAGGAATGGCTAACTGCATATTTTGAATTGTTTAGAGCAGCATACACAGTCTGATTTCTGTCGACTTCAAATTTTCAGTAAAATCTGATATACCTGCAAAGATTGACTAACCATTTTCGAAGGCTTATTATGTGCTAGGAAATGTTCTAGGAATGTCCACAAATTAATCCATCTAATTCTTACAATAACTCAACTATTATTCCAATTTCCCAGAGGAGGAAACTGAGGCACAGAGAAGTTTGGTAAGTTTCCCAAGGTCCCAGAGCTAGTAGTAAGTGACAGGCCCAGGCAGTGTGACTTCAGAGTCCTCACTGTTCACCATCATTCCATATTTCCTCTCAAATACTTGGCATGGGGATAGGAGGGGGTGCATCAAAATCAAAGAAGGGGCTGAAAGTCAGGTCTGGGTTTGTGTAATGCAGAGAGGTTAGTCTCAAGCAGAAAAGGACCCTGAGAATGTCAAGAATACTCAGAAATCTGGAGAAGAGGTCTGGCGCAGTGGCTCACGCCTGTAATCCCAGCACTTTGGGAGGCCAAGGAGGGTGGATCACCTGAGGTCACGAGTTCAAGACCAACCTGGCCAACATGGTGAAACACTGGCTCTACTAAAAGAATACAAAAATTAGCTGGGCAGGTGGCACGCACCTATAGTCCTAGCTACCTGGGAGGCCGAGGCAGGAGAATCACTTGAATCCTGGAGGTGGAGGTTGCAGTGAGCTGAGATCACACCGCTACACTGCAGCCTGCGCAACAGAGCAAGACTGAAAGAAAGAAAGAAAGGAAAGAAAGGAAGGAAGGAAGGAAGGAAGGAAGGAAGGAAGGAAGGAAGGAGAGAGAGAGAGAAAGAAAGAGAGAGAAAGAAGAAAGAAAGAGAGAAAGAGAAAGAAAGAAAGAGAGAAAGAAGAAAGAAAGAAAGAAAGAAAGAAAGAAAGAAAGAAAGAAAGAAAGGAAAGAAAGAAAGAAAGAAAGAAAGAGAGAAAGGAGGAGGGAGGAAGGGAGGGAAGGAAGGAAGGAAGGAAGGAAGGAAGGAAGGAAGGAAAAGAAAGGAAAGAAGAAAGGAAGGAAGGAAGGAAGGGAGGGAGGGAGGAGGAAAAGGAAGGGAAGGGAGGGGAAGGGGGAGGGAGGGAGGGAAAGGAAGAGAAGGGAAGGGAAGGGAGGGAAAGGGAAGGGAAGGAAGGAAAGGAAGGAAGGTGGGAGGGAAGGAGGGAAGGAAGGAAGAAAAGAAAAGGAAGGAAAGAAATCTGGAGAAGGGGGTTGAACTGCTGAGGGGATGGAATGAAGTTTTAAGCCAATCTGATCTGGATCTCAAGGGCTGTGGAGCTGTAGTCTGGCTTATGTTTCTGAAAGACTTTACCACTTTCCCTCCCTCAGATCTCTCTTGGTGGTCAGTCCTAATGTGTGCTGGGTAGGGCATCCTCAAGTCCCTTGGCAGCTGGGCTCCTCCCCTTCAGTGCCTCTTTTAGGGCTCAGTTCTACTATACCTTTGTTCTAACTTGGTTGTGTTGGGATTTAAAGGGATTAAACTCACCTCTGCCTCACTGCCCCCAGGGCAAAATACATCTAGAACTATTACTACAGAAGTCTGTTGGAGGACGTACTATCAGCTATAATGTTGGTGCTGCCTAATTAGAGAACACAGCCGCTTTTCCCTGGTTAAATAGGTTCCTGCAGCTTCTCCCTAAATCTAGCCCAAAGCTCTTCAGTGGAAATTTCTGTGATGATGAAAATATCCTATATCTAATCTGGAGGTGTTTACCCCTTGACAGGAGGCTGGGGTTGCAGGAGAATACAACGCGTGCACTCTGCAGTCCCTGTATGCAGATGGCAGCCCATGGAGTTTTGCAGGGCACTACCTGAGCAACTGTCGATGGGAGCTCTGGGAAAAAGCCTGTATCCTGCAGACAGACCATTAGGAAAGGAGGAAGAGAGGAGGAGGTGAACACCAATCAGATTAAGCTCTCTTCACCCTTAAGGGAATATTCAGCAAGAAAAAAGTAGGAAGCACATTATTTCCAAATTCTCTACCTCTTGGAAAGTGGGGCAAATATTCCTCATGAGAACATGGGAATAGGGGAAGGAATTTCTCCTAAAGAACTATCTGGGTCAAAGCACCCTGCTACTATTTGGCTGGAGGGAAGATTCCTTTCCACATCACAGCATACCCAAGATCCCCACCCCACCGCCACCACCAGCACCACCACCAAATGCTCTCAGGACTGACGCAGCCAGAAGACTGATAAGACCAAAAGTCTTTCACTGGCTAAGATCACCCTTTGCCCACAAAAATGTTGTGTGGGGCCGCTATGGAGGGCTGAGTGAAACCAGCATTCTTTACCTCTCTCTCCGCCTTAGTCCAGCTAGCCATGGCCCTCCTCCCTTAAAGAAGAAGAGTTATAATTTTAGCCACATTGTCCCTACTACCTAGTGTCTCAACAAACAGAATTTCTCCGGCTTCATCCACACACAGTCAGGGAAGCTCAAACTCCCATCACATCCCTCCCAATGAGCTCGAGGAGTCCAGGGGTGCCAGGGGCTCAAGCATACCCACCAATGTCCCCTCCCAGCCAACAGGTAGCAGGAGCTGCTGCATTTCTCTCCTGTCCCAGTGGTGACAGCTCCTGCCCTCCTCATGTCCTGTCCGGGTTTGGTCAGCTCATGGTTTGACTCAGTCTTCATTCCAGCCCCTCTGAAATGCTACAGAGCTGAGCTGCCTGACAAGAGTCATTGACAGTGAGTTCCCTTGGCTTTCCCGCCTATTTTGTGACCATCACTTCTTTCTGGGTCTCCGCCTTGGACAGTAAGCAGTGCTAGGCAGATGACGAGACACGGAGACGACACGCATGTGGCTTTAGGGCAAGAGGAGGGAAGATTTGGTGGACTGAGCATGATGTCTTCTCTGAGGAATAAGATTTGAGCTAAGATCTGAACAGTGAGACAAGGCAGCCATGCAAAGGGGTTGAGGCAAGAGCAGTCCAGGCAGAGGGAACTTTGTGCAATGAGCCTGAGGCCAGGACAGGCTGGCTTTTGTCTAAGTGACAGAAAGGAGACCAGTGTGACTGGTACTAAGTGAACAAGGACAAGATTGAAATAATGTCCCTAAAATACCTGAGAGTTCTTAAGTGCTTAAATAAATGGCAGCTGCTTGCAAAGTGGTGCACAGAGAAACAAACGTCTGTCTCTGTTTAAATATCTTTTGATGAGGGCCTACTCCAGGCCAGCCACTGGGCTAGGGACTGTCTTGAGTGATTGTGGGGATCATATTGTGATCATGAGAAAGGGATTGCTTTTATTCCCATTGTACAAATGGATTTTGCCCAGTTGAGCAAATAAAAACACAAAATGCCTACTTAAATCTGAATTTCAAACAATAGATAATCTTTCAGTTCAAGTATATGCCATGCAACATTTGACACAAAATAATGCTTGAAAATGAAGCATGGAGAAATGAAATACAATGAAGAAATGGTGTTTTACATTGAAATACGTATTTCACACCTAATAGGTGCTAGGTATGGCCCAGTAAACAAAGATAATAAGCGTCAGCCCTTGAGGAATCCCTACCATTGCCCTAACTGTGAGCATTACAGTTCAGTTTTTCTGGAGGAAATGAGGTGATGAAAATCAAAATCCTTAAAAATGTTCTTATTTTTTGGCCTAGAAATTCCACTGCATGTGTCTTTCTGATATATTAGCTAATTTTGTCAGTTCCTAACATCATTTTTTTTTTTTTTTTTTTGCAGAGCAGGCTACAATGGCAAAACATCAGTTCTTCTATCAAAACAAATAACAAGCCAGGTGTAGTGGCTCACTCCTATAACCTCAACAACACTATGGGAGGCGAAGGCAGGTGGATCACTTTGAGGTCAGGAGTTCAAGAACAGCCTGGGCAACATGGTGATACTCCATTTCTACAAAAATACAAAAATTACCAGGGTATAGTGGCCTGTGCCTGTAATCCCAGCTATTCTGGTGGCTGAGGATTAGAATCACTTGAACCCGGTAGGCAGAGGTTGTAGTAAGCCAAGATCGTACCACTGCACTCCAGCCTGGGTGACAGAATGAGAGCGTATGAAAAAAAAAAAAGACAACAGGAACACACACACACACAAAATAAAATCAAAAACAAATTATGTGGACTAATGTCCTTTTTTTAAAAAAAAAAAAAAAAGGTTTTATTTATTTCCATAGGTTTTGGGAGAACAGGTGGTACTTGGTTTTATGAGCAAGTTCTTCAGTGATTTGTGGAATTTTGGTGCACCCATCACCTAAGCAGTATACACTGAATCAAATTTGTAGTCTTTTATTCATCACCCCCCTCCCACCCTTTCCTCTGAGTCCCCAAAGTCCATTGTATCATTCTTATGACTTGCATATTCATAGCTTAGCTCCCACTTATAAGTGAGAACATACGATGTGGTTTTCTATTCCTGAGTTACTTCACTTAGAATAATAGTCTCCAGTTCCATCCAGGTTGCTGTGAATGCCATTAATTCATTCCTTTTAGTGGCTAAGTAGTATTCCATGGTGTATATATATATATATATATACACACACCACCGTTTCTTTCTCCACTCACTGATTGATTGGCATTTGGGCTGGTTCCATACTTTTGCAATTGCCAATTGTGCTGCTATATACATGCGTGTACAAGTATCTTTTTCATATTAATGACTTTTTTCCTCTGGGTAGATACCCAGTAGTGGAATTGCTGAATCAAATGCTATTTCTAATTTTAGTGTGGATATTTCTAAGGTTCTTTTGATCATGATTACAAACTGTTATGGTTTGCCTTTTGTCCTCCCTCAAAAGAAATTATGTTAAAGACCTAACCGTGAGTACAACCAGCTGAGATGAAGCCAGGCATCTGACGATGAAAAGTAATTCCAGTCACACAAAACTCAAGCATTCCCTTTTTTTGATACAGATATATTTCTGCCACTTTAATAACTAATAGCTAATTTTTTAAAAAGTTTGTAAAGCTCTTTGTAAATTTGATTAAAGGGACTGTGAAAGGCCCTGACCAACACTGAGTGATATGCAAATATTCCATAACAAGCAATCATAACTGGATAGCATTCTATAAATTCACTGCAGCGTCTCGGGCCTCAGGCCAAGGAAACTCTGCTGTTTCACGTCGCTGTCTTCCATGGGCCCTGTCTTCCTCCCAAAGGCTGTGTCGTCTCCTCACCCCATGGGCTGTGTTCTTTACAACCAGCACACCTGTGACCCACAAAACTCCTGTGAGACACAGGGAGAAGCTCTGAAGCTGAAGCAGGTCAGAAAAGTAAAATGTTCTGAAGGCTGGGAGAGAGGAGGTTATTCAGTCCACATAACCAACATCACTATTGCCATTATCATGGCCATTGTCTCCTTCAGAAGTTTATTGAGCATCTACTAGGCCCCAGATACACAGTGGAATACATAGCATGAGAAACACTGGAAGTTTCTATCCTCCTGGAAGTTCCATCCTAGTGGGAGAGAGACCATCAAAAAACTCCAGGCCATTTCAGACAATGATACACGTTTTAAGAGATGCAGCAGGGTGCTGTGGTAGGGAGGAACTTGGATGAATTAAGGAGATGAGATAAGGAAATGAGAGGAAGCACCATTGCAAGTGAGATGAGGAAGAGCTGTGAGGCTGGAGATTCGTGAGGAGAGTTCTCCAGGCAGAGGGAACAGCACAGGTCAAGGTCCTGACATGGGAATAGGCTTGGCGTGTTTGAGTCGCTCAAAGAAGATGAGTGCATTTGTGCTGTGTGCAAAGAACAGCAGGCAGACGGTGGCAGTTGGGGTGGGAGAGAGAGGAGGGGCTTGCAGACCCTGAGGAGGAGATGGGATTTTGCTCATAGCTTTGATTTATTGAGCACCTATTATGTTCCAGGCATTTTACAGACAGTCTTTAAATTACCTTGATAACCACACAAGGTTGATATAATGACTGCCATTTTATACAGAAGAACAGTAACACATAGAGAGGTTCTAGGATGTGTTTACGTCCCACAGTAAATGGCAGAGCTGGAATTTGCAGCCATGTACATCCAACTCCAAAGCCATGCACCTCACCATGACAGCACACTTGGTGAAAGGCTAGGGGTTTAGCAGTTATAGTGACTCTGCGTGGTCCCCTCTCCCTTTTCCTCTGTACACCCCCAACTGCTTGTGCCTCCTCATTTGCTCTGCTGTTTCTCTCAAACAACTGTGGTCTGTGAACAATCTGAGGTTCAGGGCAAGACAGCCTCCTAGAACCTTACATGAGTCTCAGAGCCCAGGACTCTGCATCAACAAGCAACGTTGGAGGGGGAACTTTGTTCTCTCGAAGTGCCCTTTCATGCAGTGGCAGGAGCTCTGCTTGAGTGACACTCCTAGCTTCTTTCTGCCCCCTTTCGTGCCCCCTGTATTAGTCCATTTTCATACTGCTATAAAGAATTGCTGAAGACTAAGTAATTTACAACGGAAAGAGGTTTAATTAACTCACATCAGCATGGCTGAGGAGGCCTCAGGAAACTTACAATCATGGTGGAAGGCGAAGGGGAAGCAAGGAACCTTCTTCACAAGGCAGCAGGAAGGAGAATTACCGAGAAAAGGGGGGAAGAGCCCCTTATAAAACCATCAGATCTCTTGAGAACTCACTCACTATCACAAAAACAGCATGGGGAACCGCCCCCGTGATTCAATCACCTCCAGCTTAACCACATCATTCCCCAGATAAGAGGGGAGACTTAACCTGATTGGTGAAGTTGAAAAGAAAGTCCTTTTGCCTTTCCTTCCTTCCTGTCCCCTCTCCTCCCCACCCCTTCTGTCCCATCCTCTTTCTTTCCCTCCCCTCCCCTGCTTTTCCTTTCTCTTTCTTTCTTTTCCTTCCCTCCAGTCTTCTCCCCTCCCCTTTCCTCCCCTCTCCTTCTCTTCCTTTCCCTCCTCTCTCTTCCTCACCTCTTCCCTTCTTTTCTCTTCCTTTCCCTCCCCTCTCCTTCTCTTCCCTCCTTTCCCCTCTTCCCCTCACCTTTTTCTTTTCTTTTCCCTCCTTTCCCCTCCTCTCTCCTTCCCTTCTCTTTCTTTCCTTCCTCTCCCCTCCCATCTCTTCCCTTTCCTCCCCTCTTCTTCTCTTCCTTCTCCTCCCTTCCCCTTCATTCTCCTCCCCTCCCTTCCCCTCCTCCCCTTTCCTTTCCTGTCCCTCCCCTCCCCTTTCTTTCCTTTTCCTTTCTCTTGACACCACATGCTCTGCTCTGCTCTCCTATATCACACTGAGGTGTCCCAGGGGCAGGCTCTGACCTCGCTGGCACAGGAGGTCCAGAGCTGCCTGCAGCCCAGTCAACAAGTCCATCTGTTCCATGGTTAGTATTAATACATCCACTAGCCCACAAGCTGATCCACAGCTAACTCACCTCCTGCTGTTTACTGAGGAGCTAACAGTTGGAGAAACAACTGTAGGGGAATAATTCAAGTTCAAGGGTGTGATGCCATTATTAGGCACCAACTGCATACCACCATAAAGCTGTAGCTTTTACATTACTAACAGGCAATAATCTTGGCCCAGTGTGCTGCACTAGATTACTATGAGAACCACCTGAGATAAGGCAGTGAATGACAAGGTGGTCGGCCCATAAACCACAGAATCCTGTTAAGTAGGGTGGAGGGTGGAGGACATGATTAAGACAGAGATCTAGACACCCTGGGAGTACAAGTGGGATCTCAGAACCAGTACTAACCAGAGAATGTGAGGGTACAGAAAGGGGCACGAGGCACAGCCCGCCCTCAGCAGTACACAGCAGAAGAGGTACAGGCCTTTGGAGTTAGAGAGAACTGGATCAGAATCTTGGCAGCCCCATTTACTAGCTGCTATATGAGCCAGTTCCTAGGTTTTGGGCCTAAGTTCACCTCAGTTTCCCCATCTGTGAAATGGACAGGGCATCTGCTCCTCTGCACGCCAGCATCCATGCCCCTCTTCTGGCCATAGCCTCCCAGGTTTCCTTGAGGAGCCGCCTTCCCCCACTCTCAGGTGATGTGGTGAAGCAGACCCCTCCCCAAGTCCAGCATGGGCATTTGACACAGATCTGTGCAGTTTGGGCATCAAATTCCCACAGCCACAGTGGGTTGTTCTGAAATGGACAGGTAAGCCTATCCTCATTTCAACACTTCTATTGAAACTCTCAGGAAGAGAGAATCTCTTCTGTTTAGATTATGAAGTGAGTAAATTATAAAACTGGAGCTGCCAGAAGAAAAGTTGCCACAACAGACAGCCTGGTTGAGGAGGAAATACATGAAGATAGGACTAGGACTTGATATTTTCCTAACCCTGGATCCAGCCAGACCTGAAGTCCTTGACTTTTCATATATAAGTAAATGAGTTACTTTAATTTTCATGAAGCCAATTTAAGGTACCACCTGTAAACAAAAGTAATAGAGCATTTAATCTAACAATAAATGCCAAGTGCTTATGTCATGGGATCCTTGGGGTGTCACTTCACCAGCAGGAAACCTCTGTGGCCAGCAGTGCCTTCTGCCCAAATATTGTTTGCATCTGCTGGACTTATTCCACCCACTGGGTCCAGCAGGCTGCTCTTGGACTTCACTACTGGCTCAGATTCCATATCTGCCAAGGCTGAGCCAGGCACAGAGAGCAAGAGGTGTGTGAGCAAGTGACTGCAGAGTCTAGCCACTGCACACAGCCAGGTACACCAACTGCTGCAGCAGGGCAGGCAGCTCCAGGCACTGGCACAGGCACCGCCTCCGTGCAAGGCTGCAGCTGGACTAGACATACCACAAGTGGCTTCTGCTGCAGGCATCAGTGCATGGGCAGGGGAAACGTGATAGTGCCTGAAAGCTCAAAGATAACAGAAACCACAGAGCCCCAAAAAGCCTCTGGCTTGGGGAGCCCCTAGGTCTAAGCTCCCTGAAGGGATGGAGCTCTACTCTCCTTCTTGTCACTTGCAATGTGACGAGCAGGAGGATGTGCTTCAGCCCTGTTTGTGTAACAGGTCTTTCAGCCCCACCATTCAGCAGGTCCTTAGCTCTTGTCCCACATCCAGGAAGAATGAGGTATGTGGATAACTAAAGGGTGAGCAAGGCAAAGAGGTGCTTTATTGAACAACAGTACAACTCTCAGGAGACCCAAAGTAGGTAGCTCCTATCTACAGGCAGATCATCCCAATGAACATGCAACCCTCAGCAGAGAGGAAACTTGGAGTAGGTAGCCTCTATCTGCAGGCAGATCATCCCAACCTGTGTGAGTCTGGCTGAATCTGGGTTTTTTATGGGCTTAGAAGGGAGGAAGTGCATGCTGATTGGTCCTTGGGCCGCCAAGGGCAGGTCCAGAAAAGGCGCCATAAGTTCTCATTCCGGGCCACAGACTCAACCCAGAGTTGGAAACCCAGCTGCAGACTTCAGGACCTGCATGGCTTGAAGGTAGTGCTTCACCAAAACTCACCTCTTTCTGCCCAGAAACCTGTCTGCCTCCTGCCATCAACAAGCTGTCCAAGGCACCCAGGCTGTTTCTGCTGAGGGGCACCTGCAGGCCTATGTGGAGTTGCCCTCAGCCCCCACCCCCAACAGCCTCCTTCCCATGCTCATCAGTGCCCAAAGTCCACAAAGGACTGAGGCAGCAGGGGGCTGGCATATCAGCACCACCCCAAGCATGCACAAACCAGCAGGGTTGTGATAGCACCCAGGATTGGCCACAACTTTGCTTTGCCCCAAAGTGGGCACCAGGAGCTAGAAGAAGCCAAGCAGTGGGAATAGACACTTTCAAGCCTGTGGGGGCAAGAAGATTCCTGAGCCCCCAAAAGCGCAGCGATGCCCATATCTGGGATTGAACATAGGCAGCATACACCCAGGGAGCACTGGGCTCCCACCCCACCAACTTGTCAGGAGGCAGGGCTCCCACCAGTTCCCAGACCCTGTTGGCTCCACAGAGTAAACAGTCCCAGTGGTGCCTCCCCTGCTACAGCTGGTGTCTTCACAATGGCTACTACAGATAGGCCACTGCTGCCATCACTTTAGAGGCACGCCTGGAACACAGTAGTTACTTGATACCTGAAAGCAAGGGCCATATCTGGGATAGAACATAGGCAATCTGATCTCACAGCCCATACATTTAATACAACACAAGATTTTTTTCTGAGATTCCATCAATGGAGTGCTGAATTCATTAGATGATAATCATAAGCGACATGAGAGAAATTCCTGAGATGCAATTCTTTCTCTCTCCATATGTATTCACACACAAACACACACATATATATCAAGAGAGATCATCGAGATATGGAGCCCGGAAAGTCTTAAATATTATTGAAGTCTGTAGTTGTCCATTTCCACACTGCTATAAAGAATTACCCAAGATGGGGCAATTTAAAAAGAAAAGAGGTTTAATTGACTCACAGTTTCACATGGCTGGGGAGGCTTCAGGAAATTTATAATCATGGTGGAAGGTGAAGGAGAAACAAGCACCTTCTTCACAATGCAGCAGGAGAGAGAGCGCATGCAGGGGAAACTGCCCCTTTAAAACTATCAGATCTCATGAGAACTCCCTCACTATCACGAAAACAGCATGGAGGAACCACCTCTATGATCCAGTTACCTCCCACCAGGTCTCTTCCTCAACACATAGGGATTACAATTTAAGATGGCATTTGGGTGGGGACCCAGAGTCAAACCATACGACCACGTGCCGATTAGAAGCTCTGATTGGTTATCGGGGAGATCATAAGAAATCCTAACATGTGATTTTATTACATAATCAAAAATATCTGACTCATAAATAGCAGAAAAATAGAAGTAGTTATTATCTACCAAATGATTTATTTGGAAGATAATGTCTTTGAAAACGTGGATAGAAAAAGAATAAGAGGTCAGGCATGCTGGCTCATGCTTGTAATCCCAGTACTTTGGGAGACCAAGGCAGGAGGATCACTTGAGGCCAAGAGTTTGAGACCACCCTGGGCAACATAGCAAAACCTCATCTCTACTAAAAATAAAAGATAAAAAATTTTTAGATTAGCCCAGCATGGTGGTGCATGCCTGTATTCCTGCCTACTTGGAAGGCTGAGGCAGGAGGATTATTGCCTGAGCCCAGGAGTCTGAGGTTATAGTGAGTATGATTACACCACTGTACTCAGCCTAAGCAGCAGAGCAAGATTCTGTCTCTAAAAAGAAAAGTGTAAAAGAATAAGAAAAAAAGGCCCAGGCATTGAAAAGTGTGGAACACTGCTCCACTCCAACCTAGTTGCTTTTAATGGAGCTGGGAAATGATGAAAGCCAAATTCGATAAAACCACAAAAGGAGAAACTTGATTTCTCTAAATTCTCATCATAAATTCAAGAGGACAATACCAGAGGATGATGTACCCATACAAATGTATGTCTTTTTCTCTAACTGTATGCGGATTGAGCTTTCCAAAGAACTTATTAATATGGTAGACTACTTAGCCAACATTTTTAGATATGGAAACGTTCCCACAAAGCTGTTCAAAATGAGCCTGTGACCAGCAGAGAGATCTGGTGAAGCAAAAGAGCAAAATTACCAGCCTTCTTCATCCTGTTCAGACTTGGCCAAGAGTCAGAAGAAAGGCTGGCTTGGCCACTTTACACAGACCACTCACATGACATGGGCACACTTGCACATGGAAATACACAAATCTTGACTGTAGCTGTTTGATTATTTACTGATCTCCCTCCCTACACCTTAAGACTATAATCTCCTGTTTATAGATCCAGTACCCAGCACTTTTCTTGCCATACAATGATCACTCCACAAATGTTTGTTGAATTCATTTTTATTGAATATGACATTAGTCAACAATGATTAATGTAGAACTAAAGGACCAAGGTTCAAATCCTGGCTCTTACTGGCTAATTTTATGATCCATCTAGGCCATACTGCCTTGTCTGTAACATGAGTAAATTTGAAGTAAAAATTCTTATGCCATGTTGGTGGAGAGGTAGATGGTTACAGACATTTCAGAAAAATCTGTCAGCCCTGAGTTCATATGTCCTCCTAGATACATATCCCAGAGAAATTATCTCTCCCCAGGTTTTATGGTAATGGCTTACGGTAATGGAAGATGCTAGGAAAAATAACAGACTTAAAGTTATATGTAAGGAATGTGGTCTATGGAATGCAATGGAGCAAAACGGCGCAACACACCATATATCCACAGAGCAATGTGGATAGATTTCAAAGGTGCAGTATTAACATGCAAAACAAGAAAGCAATCCAGAAACACATGAAAAGATGTACAATCTGTCTTAGAACAAGAAAAAAATGCAAATTAAATCTGTACTGTAATACTATTTTTCACCTATTCAATTGTTAAAAATATAAAAGTTCAACTTCACTATTGGCAGGATTTTGGATTAACAGGCATCTCATACGTTGCTGAGGAGATGCAAATGATACATCCCCTTTAGATATTTGGAAATATCTCTGTATTAATCTATTCTCATGCTGCTATAAAGAAATATCCAAGACTGGATAATTTATAAAGAAAAGAGGTTTAATTGACTCACAGTTCCACATAGCTGGGGAGGCCTCAGGAAACTTACAGTCATGGTGGAAGGCACCTCTTCATAGGGCAACAGGAGAGAGAATAATTGCCAGCAGGGGAAATGCCAGATGCCTATAAAACCATCAGATCTTGTGAAAATTCACTCACTATCATGAGAAAACCATGGGGAAAACACACCATGATTAAATTACCTCCCACCATGTCCCTCCCACAACACGTGGGGATTATAGGGATTACAATTCAAGGTGAGATTTGTATGGGGACACAGCAAAACCATATCAATTTCTTAAAGAGATGTAGCACTTGGGCTTTAACCCTACAGGTCCATTACTAGGAATCCACCCTGGAAATGCATCTCTACAATACAACATGCATCCAGGGTCATCCACAGTAGCATTGTCTGTAATAAAAGAATGGAAGCAACCTAAATTTCAAACAATAGGAAATTAGTTGGAGAAACTATTGTACATTGTCACAATGGAGTACCATGCAAACGTAAAAAGAATTTAAAAAATTCTATATACTGATTTGTAATAACTCCAGCATATTTTCTTGGAAATAATTTCATCATATATATTTAGAATAATACCAGTACATATACACCCAGGTATAGAACACTGTTTATATGTGCACTACATTTCACGAAATAAGAAAGCAAGATGAGAATACATGTGTATGTATGTGTATGTATGTGTTTACTTTTGCTTAAAACAGAAGCTGGAAGATAAACCAGAAACCAATAATGATGATTATCTTTATGGTTATGAGGGAAGGGACAAGAATAGGAAGGAGGAGTAGGGATGGGAAGGAGACATCTCTGATGTAAGTAGAATTTTTAATTTAGTTTTTGTCTTCTGAACTATGTGTTTTACACATTCAAAAATCAATTAAATCAGAAAGAGGGGAGAAAAGACGAACTCCAAAATTGAAAACAAATGTTTGAACACAATATCCTAACTATTCATCCTTAGTAGGATACACTCTACAAACCACCACAACAAAAGAATTTTGAAGAGAAATCTTAAGCCTCATTCAGTAATTGTATTGTTAGTAATATATTTATATTAGACAAATAGTATTAAGTGAGAAAAAATTGAAAGAATAAGGATTATAGCATATTATCATTTGTGAAAATTACAGACACATAGACTGGCAATATTTTACAAGAACACAGTCTTATTTGTTTATATACATATATGTATATATGTGTGTGTTTTTAGATATATATATATAGAAAACTCTAGGGTGAGTACTTACTGTAGGAAGAGAGAGATATGGAAGTCAGAAAAAAGGGAAAAAATAAAAAGAGAGGGATTCTTTACAGGGACTAATGATGAATGTACTATGAGCTGAGAAAAATGACATGAAATTTCTGAGGCAAAAAGCAGTACAGATATTAAATATATAAAATGAATGGATTGACTTGAGAAGTTGCTGAGGTTGCTCCTGGCTCTAGTCTAAATTTTAAATAAAAAAGCTTTGAAAAGAACTTGAGCTACATAATGGCATTCTTTTACTTCCAGAATCCAGCACAACGTCTGGCTTATAATAGGTACACATGAAATGTTTACTGGACACATGCATATCAGTTATGAATTACATTTGACTGCTACTAACAGAGATCAAACTTCTAAGAAGAAGCCTTTCTGTCATGCACAAAAGATGTCTAGAGATAGGCAGTCCTGGGCAAGTATAGTGGATCCACAGTCATTGGGAAGGGCCACGGGCATCTGTCTTTCAGCTTCACTGACCTCATGCAATGGCTTCATCCTCAAGGTCACCTTGTGGTCTGGGATGACTGGCCAGATGCCAATCATTCCATGTGCATTACAGGCCAGATAAAGGGAGAAATGTGAAAGACCAAAAGAAGGAAGACACATTTGTCCTTTCCCTTTTAAGGAAACTTCCTAAAAGCTTTCTAAACTTGCTGAAAATCTAAGTCACACTTGCGATTGCATTTCATTTGAAATAACTTAGACACTTGGTTGCACCTAGTTATAAGAAAGCAATAAGGAAGGCTGGGAAATGTAATTGGAGGATGTGCCTGGTTAGAAATTAGGATTTGATACTGAAGAGCAATAGATATCAGGAAGGAATTAGAGGTCTGACATAAGAGAAGGAAATGAGGCTTTTTGAACACCAGCTATGTGCCTGGTATTTAACAGAGTCTACAAGCATTATCACATGGCCGTGTCTCGTGGGAGACACTTATACTAAAAAATTACTTGTCATTTTTGTAAATTCAAGTTTAACCAGGCATTCTATACTTTTATGAGTGAAGTCTAGCAATCCTACACACTTACTGAAATGTGACCAAGGCTGGCGGTACAGCAATGAGCTCACTGGCTTAGTGGTAAAGCCAGCGGGTTCTGGAGTCTTCCAGGGTGCAAACCTCCATTGAGTATATGAACTTGAACAATTGCTTAGTCTTTTCCTCCATGTCAATTTCTTCCATTGTAAAAGAAGAAGAATTGTCTCTATCTCTTAGGGCAGTTGTAGGATCAGATGAGTTATATGAGCAAAATACCCAGGACTGAATGTGTCTAAATAGATATAGGAAGTGAGTTTTGAACAAATGATCCTGTCCTTCAACTTGCAATCGCTCCTGACACTCGATTTGACTGTGGCCTAGTAATGTGGGCTAACATCAACCCTCCATATTTCAGTGATTATTAAAACGAATAATGATGGTTAATCATAATGGCAGTAATTATTGTCAACGATCCCACTGCACTTTACAATGTATGAAAGCAATCTCCCTTACATTATCTCTGCTATCATTTTCCATTTTATTGTCTGTAAAATATCAGTGATATTCACACTCTTCAAAGATAGATGTGAACACTGAGATCATGTGTATCAGACGCCTAGCACACAGTAGGTGATCGAAAGCTCATGTGCTTAATTCCTAAATTTTCCTGCATAGGCCTACATGTGTGCAACAAATAGTGAATATTTATGTATTGAGTATTTATTTTCTTTATTTGAATATTGAATGCATATATCTATATTGAACATATATATATATACTGCATATTTATCATAAATAATGCCTAAATGAACCAATTCTTGTCAGTGATCATAAGTCACCCTCACAGATGGTTTTTATTGGAGGTCATCCCAGGGAACTTTTGAATTGGGGTTTCCTCTCTGTGGAGCCTGAGCTTGGCTTCTTTCCCTTTAGCCTGGTCCTTACACCAGTGATAGTAACTAAACCTCTTTTAATCAGTGGCCTATGACTGGACCTGCTCCAGAAATCTCAAATCAGGAAACAGATGACAAATGAGGCCTTCTTTTTGTTCTTTCTGTCATTGCCCTGGCTCAGAGCTGGGAGGATAATGAGGCGGGAGAAGAGAGCTGTCAAGGATGTTCGATGGAGCTCAGAGTACTGAGTGCACTGGGTGGAGCCCCTGCCGCACAGACTGGCCTCTGTAATTAGCGTCCATTGTACCCAGGCAGAATCCCAGGTTGAGGGTGGATTTAGTCTCATTTCCTTTGCAATGCATGGTGGAGAAGGACAGCAAAGGGGTCAAGGAGAGGCAAGAGAGAAGATGAGGTTCCCCAGTGGCGGTCTCATCAGCAGAGCCTCAATGTCCCTTGTCTAAATTTCAGGTTGAAAGACAGTAGGCCATGCCACACAAAATATCCTAACAAAAGGGGACCAACTCAGAACAGATGTTTCACTAAATAGGAAAAAAAATTAAAGTTCTGTCATGCCCAAGCCTCAAGAGCAAATGGGTCAGAGGTGTCTGGCCAGCCACTGCTCCCAATCAACCTGTCTCCCCAGAGTTCTCTGAACCACACACCAGATGGAATCCACCTCTTCTTTCCTCAGAAGCAATCTGAACCTTGACTGTCACTACAAGAAGAGGCCACAGGACATACATAAGGCTTAGATGACGAGTTCAAGTTTTAGCTCTGCCCTGTACAAGCTCAGAATCTTGGGAGAGGAGCTTCACCTCCCTGGCAGCCTCGGTTTTCTCATCTATTAAGTGGGGATAATAGTAGTTCCCTGCTGAGTTGTCATGTGGATTGAATGACATGGTGTAGGGTGATTTGCCATTTGCTGTGAGTCATTTTTTGGCTGCTCAGCAGTTGAACCTTCTGGGCCTGTGACCCAGCCAGACACAGGTGCTGAGGGTTTTAAATCTCCAAGTAACAATCCACAGAAGCAGGGACGAGGCAGAATCCATTTTGGTAAAGCTGTACTCACCAGAGCCATCCTATTTTCTAGGGCAGTGGTACCGCCAGCAATGACCAATGGCCAAAGGCCAGACCTGGCTGTGGTAGCAAAGCAGCCATGATTCCAGGGGACAGCCAGGGTACCTGCGGTCTACCCAACATGCTGACTCTATGGTTCAGTTTTAGCTGGGTTCTGGCCACCTTGCTTCCTTTATATTCCCAACTATTTCCCAAGCCTTGTATTCTAGCCTTCTTGGAGATTCTGGGAGATACCTTTTATTCTTTCATAAATTTCTTTCTGGCTTAGATCAGCCAAAGTGCCTTTCTATTTCTTGCAGCTCAAATCCCGGTCTGGTATAGCAGCCAAAGGACTTGGCATAGTGTCTGGTCCACAGCAAGTGTTCAGTGTATGCTGATTTCTCTGTGTGCTAGTTTTCCATTTGTATTCGTTTTTATTGGGGCTACCATAACAAAGTGCTACAAATTTAGGGGCTTACAAACAAAAACCATTCATTATATCAGGGTTCTGTAGCTCAGACATCTGGCACGGCATGGCTGAACTCTGCTTGGGATCTCACGAGGCTGAAAAGGTGCCTGCAGAGCTGCATTCTCTTACAGAGGCTCTAGGCTGAAGCTACTTCCAAGCTCACTTGAGTTACTGAAAGAATGCAACTCCTTCCAGCCGTAGGACTGAGGTTCCCATTTCTTTGACTTGGGAAAGTCTCTATCTTCAAGCCAGCAACAGAGCTTTGAATCCTTCCCATTCTTAAAATTTCTCTGACTTTTTCCCTTCTGCACTTAAGGGCTTGTGTGGTTACACTGAGCCCATCTGGCTAATCCAGGATAATCTCCCTATCTTAAGTCAACTCATTGCTAACCTAGATTTCCTCTGCAAAGTCCCTTTTGCCATGGAAGTAACACTCACTCTCCCCAGCATTAGTGCTAGAGTCTTGTGGGGGTTGTGGGTCTGCACACTACACCCTGTTTCCCAAAGGCACCTGGAAAATGCCTCCATTGTCTCTACTTGCTAAAACTGTTGGTATCACCTGGGCAATGTTTTCAAGTGATATCTGTGGCAGTGTGCTGGACGAAGCACAGAAGAGAAAACAGTCAGCAACTCAGCTCCGAAAATATCTGAAGAGCTTTGGTGAAAGATGAAGAGGGCGAAAACCAGGCAGAGGAAGAAGCACCAAGAGGGATGGGGAAACCAGCTGGGGTGGAGGGAGGGAAGGAGAGGTGAGGCTGGAAGCAAATCTGGCTCCTCCCAGCTTTCCAGCCCAGCCATCCAGTGCCAGAAAGCAAGATGCAAAGCCAATGAGGAGGAGAGGCAGATTTGCTAAGTGAGAAGAAAGGGATTTTTACTTGAACACGTTTAATTTGAGAGGCCTGAAGAACCAAGTGAAGATGTGTCTCCTTGTCCAGGGAGGAGGCAGAGGAAATTGAGAAAACTCAAGCTAAAAAGAAAATAAAATTTTAATAGTGAAAGCAAAGGAGAGAGAGGCAGGAGAAACCCAGACTGGAAAGGACAGGCAGGGGAGGAAGGCCGAGAAGCGGTGTATCAGACATACTGACAGCACCGCCTGGGAGTCAGAGCTCCTGGCTCTGCCTGCTCACAACACATGATTTCAAATTCCCATCTGCTACAGAATGCTTTTATGCTTCCATGAGAGTCTGCGGGTCGGCACAGGCCTGCAGATAGAAAGTTTGCTTAGGGTTGTTCTGGAACTCCAGATGGCACTCTGGGATTCTGCCTACGTGCCTTATGCTTCCTGGGCCCAAGAAAGGCGCTGCCACCTGAATTCTCCCCCTACCATCTCCAAACGACTGGCACAAGAGCCTCTCCCTTGTCTCCCTCTCCTTTCTCCTTTCTGCTCCTTAGGTCTCTGCCCTGGGATATAGTGGAAAGACCATGGGCTCTGAAATCTGACCTCTGTAACCTAGGTCAGTATCTTCACCAGCTGTGTAGCATTACGCAAGTTACTTAGCCTCTCTGAGGCTCAGATTATTCACCTATTGAATGGAATCAGCAACACCTATCTCAATAGGCCTGTTGTGGGTAAAATGCCTAGCATGGTGCCTGGCAAGGAGAAGCCCAATCAATGTCCGTCCCCATCCTCCAGCCTAGCACACAGGCCTGTGGGTCTCTTCAGAGACAAACGGGTCCAGCCAAAAGCCCCGGGGCCAGGATGACTGCAGTGAGCACAAGCTTTATGGTCAAGGGGACTGAGTTGCCATCGATCTTTGCCACTGATATAATCTTTGGCCCGTTATCACTGTGGCCTCTCTGAGCCCTGATTTCCTCAGCTATAAAATAGGGACAGTGAAAGCATGCACCTCCACTGAGGATCTCTTATTTGCCCTTTATTAGTCTGTTCTCATGCTGCTAATAAAGACATACCCGAAACTGGTTAATTTATAAAGGAAAGAGGTTTGATTGACTCACAGTTCCACATGGCTGGGGAGGTCTCACAATCATAGCGGAAGCAGAGAGGAGTGAAGTCTTGTGTCACGTGGTGGCGGGCAAGAAGAGAGCATGCGCAGGCGAACTCCCCTTTATGGAACTATCAGATCTCGTGAGACTTACTAGCACCAAAACAGCACAGGAAAGACCTGCCCCCATTATTCAATTACCTCCCACCAAGTTCCTCCCACGACATGTGGGAGTTATGGGAACTACAATTCAAGATGAGATTTGGGTGGAGACACGGCCAAACCATGTCATGCCCCTTCAGGTGCATTCTCCACCCTTCTCCACCTGCTCTGAGCCTTGGAAGCTCACCTGTGTCAACTACAGGAAGGGATATTTGCCCTCTGGCTTTAGCAGAGCTTCAGCAGTCATTTCCCACGCTCCCTCCCTGCAAGGTCACCTCTGGCTGGCTGCTTTCCCTGATGACAGCTCCTGTCAAGGACTCAGCTCTCTCCTTCTAGAGTCCAGCAGCTGCTGCCTTCCTCACACTGTCATTACTGTGTGTGTAGGGAAAAACTCTCTCAAACTGTGTTTTTTTTTTAGACGGAGTTTCGTTCTTTGTTGCCTAAGCTGCAGTGCAGTGGCTCAGTCATGGCTCACTGCAACCTCCACCTCCCAGGTTCAAGTGATTCTCCTGTCTCAGCCCCCTGAGTAGCTGGGATTACAGGTGCCCACCATCATGCCTGGCTAATTTTTGTATTTTTAATAGAAACAAGGTTTCACCTTGTTGGCCAGGCTGGTCTCGAACTCCTGTCCTCAGGTGATCCACCTGCCTCGGCCTCCCAAAGTGCTGGGATTACAGGCGTGAGCCACTGTGCCCGGCCTCGAAAGGTGTTTTTCTTCTGCTTTCACACCACCACAACAATCATCAACACACAAGACTTTTGTAACAAATATGTGGAGGGTTGTCTCCACACACCAAGCAGCAGACACCAGCTGGTCATTCTACAACTCAATTCCAACAACACCTACCTGGAAATAGGGTCAGTCCCCAAGACTCCCTTTCTCCCCTGCACCAAGACACCAGTCACAAGTCTGGGGCTCTAGAACTTTGGACCAACCGGCTTCAAGTTGGGGTTCCCATGACCCCCTTTTTGGGTTTAATTAATTTGTTAAAGCAGCTTCCAGAACTCAGGGAAACAACTTAAGTTGACTTATTTATTATAAAGATATTGCAAAGGCTACAGATGAAGAGATGCATAGGGTGAGGTATGAGGGGAAGAGGTGCAGAGTTTCCATGCTTTCTATTGCTTGGAACATGTAGAGGTTCCTGGGTGCCACCCTCCAGGAACCTGCACATGTTCAGGTATCCAGAAGCTATCCTTCAGTTGCAAATGACAGAACCCCAAATCAAACTAATTCAGCCCAAAAAAGGAGAATAACTCTCATCACTATGAAGTCTCAGGTTAGTGTTTGCTTTGGGGGCAGGCTGACTCCGAAGATCAAATGATGCCACGATACACATTTCACTTACTCTCTTAGTTCTGTGGTACTCTTTTTGGCTTTGTTCTCAGGCCATTTCTGTTATCATGTGGTGATAAAATTGGCCACCAGTCGTATCTCTAAGTTCACATCATCCTCATGGTAATTCCAGAAAAAAAAAAGAAAAGACAATGACATCAATCATCACAAATCCCTCCCCTCAATATCCATATTTGACCACCCAAATGGCACTGATTGGTCTTGTTTGGGCTTTAGGATGAACAGTGGACCAGCTATTAGATCCAGAAGAAAAAAAAATTGAAGTAGTTAGAGTAAGTGAAGAGCTTGTTTCTGTAGTGTAAAAGGTAATTACAGCCAAGTGAGGTCCCACTGAATCACATTGCCTTGGGAGACACAGAATCCCAAAAGAAATGATGTAGAACTGATGCAAAGCAGATTTCCATATGGGACCATATAGATTTCCACTATAGGGCCATAAGGGGGACAGACTATATATTCAATAAATGCTATCAGAATGGAAACTAAGAGTTCTTTGAGATTAATGCATTCTCCTCTCTCTGTCCTCTCACTCCCATCTCTCTCTCTCTCTCCCTCTCCCCCGAGTCTCTCTGTCTCACATATATATTCACATGACACACAAAGAAGTGGTTTCAAATAGTCCCTGGGGCACTAACAGAGGAAAATGGCCATAAGAATGAATTCCAGTATTACTCACAGCATAAAGTCTCTGGTTACATCAAGAGGAAAAGAAAAACCATTAACCGAGGCATAAACTTCCTAATTGTGAAGACCATGATTGGCAGACGATGAATATCTCATCATTCTCAAATAGACCATAAGCTTCAGGAAGCCTTTAATAAATAACCTATTATACTGACATGAATAAAGTTGAGGTGGAGTAGGCTATGCTGAAGTGGTAGTGGCTGAGGGAAGAAAAGGTTGTTCCTGATGTCCCTTTGTATCTCACCCTTATCCAGATACTGAAATTGAACCACCATAATGAGCCAAGTATCATATTCCAAAAAAATCTGCCAGACATTCCTACCATTTCAGCTTTATTGAATTACTATGTAGTGCAGCCTTAGAAATATAAATCATGGAGAAGCAGGAAATACGTTTATTTCATTAACCCATCTAGCCTTCATTGAATGCCTGCTGGTGACTCTCTTAAGAATAGCTTTAGAGTCTCAGCCTGCAAATACACTTGCATTCTATTTTCCAACAGCAGTAAACCTGATGATAGACGAATGTTTCATTCCTATTTCTCCTCAAAAGCCCTTTCATTCCCTTCTAGTTGGCCACATGTTATACAGGGCTTTAACGAAGAACATCCTTGTGTCCTTTGTCATTTCTTGGTCTTCCAGGAAGTAGCTAGCCAGATTTGCTTTTTTGCTCCCATTCTAATCAACTAGGCACAAAGGGAAAGAAAGAGTCACTGAGGTTGGCATCTGGATGCATGCAAAAAGCCCAAATCACCTTGAATACCAAATTTGGTGCTCTGTGGAGGAGTTGCACAGGAAAATGCTGAACGATAGAACCAGTAATGAAGACAGAGGTTATTTGGTCATAGCAAGCAGCTTTGCAAGCTTAGATGACAAAGCAGAATTAGGACCAGAAGCACTGGATTTTGATGGCCTGGGTTCAAACTCAGATCATAACACTTAGCTGGGCAACTTGAGCCGGTGACTTTCCTTCATCCAGTTTCCATTCCATCAGCAGCACTAATGTTTACCTCCAAAGACCATTGAGAGGTTGCATCAAGAAAAACAAATGGGGGAGTGGGGCTGTAACCTACAAAGTGTCATTTAACTTTGTTATTATGACACTCAGACCAAAAAAGACAAGGGACATGCATGGCTCTGCTTCAGGCGAAATTTCAGAGTTTACCCTTGCCACCTTTCCTGTGATAATTCCTTTGCCTTCTCATCCTGTCCCATTTCCCAAGGGGCCTCTGTTGTTCTCCATTCTTACTCTTAATTAACACTGAATAAATCTCTCCTGAAACATTAATAGCTGGCCAAGGTTTAGCTGACAATTCCTTAATGTATGATATGTCCCAGGGGTGTTGACATTTATTTCCATTTGAAAGGAGACCCTAACTTCTCCCGTAACCACCCAAAAACTCCACTAGGGTCCAAAGAGACATCCCTAAAATGTCACCATCTGGGCCTTTCCCACATAATCATATTAAAAGTTTGGGAGAGAGTAAAAGAATGAAGAGGAAGACAGCAAAGGAAAACCCACTTGAAGCTACATTTCCCTCTCAAACAACAAAAAAATCCTAGTGCCTGGTATACAGTAGGTGTTTCATTAATAATCTTAAATGGATGAGTAAATGATAGAATTAATAAACCAGTAAACAAATAAATGAAAAACTGCCCCATACTTTCTCCTTTCACTCACAAGGAAGAAAATAAATAAAAGCTAACTTTGGCAGGGCACTTCTGAGAAGTCGCCAAATATAACAGCAAACTCCTTGCCTAATCCTTTTTACTGGAATTGTAGCAATAAGAATAGCCAGTTTGCTTTTTACTGACTGGGTTCTTACCTGCTTTCTTTCTGGAATGTGGTCCAAAAAAGGGGGAGAATGGGAACTCAATAATGATGAAAGGCGCAGGCTTTGAAGTCTATCATTTTTGGGTTTTATACCCAGTTCTGCCAGCATCTATTTGTGATTGGGCAACAGACTTACTCTCAACTTTTGCTTTTACCCATGAAGAAGAAACTCCTATAAGAGTTTCTGATCCACTAAAAAAAATCTACAAACAGAACAAAATATATTCAAGAAGTGTTTTCAGACATTAAACAAGCAACACAGGACCATAATCACCAATAAAAGGAAAAACTAAAGTAAACCCAACAATTGCACCAGCTTAATCTGGAAGTAATTTCTGGACTGAATCACCAGGAGGATGAACCCAAACAGAGCTAGTCACAGAGATCAGGGAGGCCAGGGTAGACAGGTTTGGGAAGCACAGAGTTCTGGAGTGAAGGGAACTACAAAATAAAGAGCTCCAGAAATCTGCACAGGACCATTCTGGGTCTTTAGGTACACACTAATCTCTATATGCAAATAAGGCTGTGCAAAGAAAATTAACAAAAAAAAAATCACTAGAGAGCTGCAAGCCAAACAATTCTCAAAGCTCACCCAGGACTGAAACTATTCAACTTCCCACCAGCCAGAGCACAGAGACGTTGCTAAATGCACAGGAAATTTAGTAATGCTGCAGAAGGTTTATGCCTTAGTAATGGGGCTAAATAAGCCCTTGAATAAAGGGATTAAATTAGCCATTTAAAAATATCAAAATTGAGCCTCGAAAGAATCAAGCTGAATTGCAAGTTACTTAACCCACCAATACAAAGCATAATAACATTCTTTAAAGGGATATAATAAAATCCAACAATAACCAATATAAAATGCACAATGCCCAGCTTTCAATTTAAAAAATTAGTAATTATGACAAGAGAATATGATTCATATAAGGAAAACCAATCAACAGAAATACCTATAAATTTTAAAGATGAATGAATTGCAAGCTCAAGTATTTAAAGAAAAACATGAGTATAATAAAAGAATATATATATATATATATATATACAAAGGAATATATATACACTATATATATGTAGTATGTGCATATAGAGAGAGGGAGATAGATCTATCTATGGTGAAAATAGTGTGGGGGGGTGTGTGACACATGCTATATACACACACATGCTAAAAGGAACTTTTAGGGATGAAAAAAATTCAAGGGAACCACAGAGAAAAAGAAAATAACTGAAAAATACAAACAGAGCCTCACTGAGCTGTAGGACAATATCAAATGGTATAACATATATATTACTGGAGTTCCAGAAGGAGAAAGGTAAACAGAAAAAAATATTAAATTTATAATGGCAATTTAAAATCTAAATTTTTGATGGCAACTATTAACTTACAGCTGCAAGAAGGTCAATGAACTCAAGGAAAGATAAACACAAAGAAAACAACGCCAAGAGAAATCACAATCAATTGCTAAAGAAATAAGTAATAAATAGAAAATATGCAAAGCTGCACAGAAAAACAGACATAATAGACACAAAGAACAAGAAGAAAAATTATCTCAGATGTTTCATCAGAAACTATGCAAACTAGAAAACAGGGGACTGATATCTTTAAGGGAGAAAGATGTTAAATGTCATGTAAATTTTGATAACCAGAAAAAACATCTTTCAAAATTAGAGTTGAAATAAAAACATTTTTTTTTCAGACAAACAATATCTCAGAGAAGTTGTCACTAACTGATCTTCATAAGAAGAAACATTCATGGAAGTTCTTCATGAAAAAGAAAAATGATACCAAAGGGAAACTTGGAACACAAGAGTGAAAACACAACAAACATAAGATTATGAATAAATATGAAATCATATGAATTGGCTGTGTCCTCATCCAAATCTCATCTTGAATTGTAGTTCCCATAATCCCCACATGTTGTGGGAGTGATCCAGTGGAAGGTAATTGAGTCATGGGGCAGTTACCGCCATGTTGTTCTCGTGACAGTGAGTGAGTTTTCATGAGATCTGATGGTTTTATAAAGGGCAGTTCCCCTGTACACCCTCTGTCTGCCACCATGTAAGACGTGACTTTGCTCCTCCTTTACCTTCCACCATGATTGTGAGGCTGTCCCTGTTCCTCCATGTGGAACTGTGAGTCCATCAAACTTCTTTTTCTTTATAAATTACCAAGTCTCACATATGTTTTTATTAGCAGTGTGAGAACAGACTAATACATGAAATATATTTTTGATTTAAATTTTTAAAGATAATTCTATTTATTTATTTAAATAATTCTAAAGTAAATAATTTAAAACAAAAACAGTAATAAAAAATAAAATGTGGGAAAACAATTGCATAAACAACAGTAGGAGAAAATAACCTGTTAGGATACTTTTACATTATTCATGAAGTGGCACAATATTACTTGAAGGTAGACTGTGATTAGTTAAAAATGAGTTTGTAAATCCTAGAGCCACCAATTTTAAAATAAATAAATAAAGCAATGAGGAATAGTTAATATCCAATATAGTAGAAATAAAGTAAACTACTGGAAAATAATTAATCTAAAAGAAGACAAAGAAAAATGGGGTTAAAGAGCAGGAAAACAAATGGGACAAATAGAAAATAAATATCCAGATGAGAAATTTTAATTTGGTAATATCAATAATGATATTAAGTGTAAATGATTTTAACATGACAATTAAGGCAGAGTTTTTGATTGCCAACTGTGTCCACCTATTGGAAGCACACTTTAAATAAAGAAATACAGATTAGGTACAACTAAAAGAGCAGAAAGGCTAAAACTGTGCAAACATGAATCATGCATGTGCTAGAATGGCTATTTTATTATCAAACTTTATTAAAAGTAGTATTACTAAGAGAAAGAAGGACAGTTTATAATGTTAATGCACTCAATTTATCAAAAAAAAAAGTGACTATTATCAATGTTTGCACCTAATAACTGAGCTTCAAAATACATGAAGAAGAAGCTGGCATAACAAAAGGAGAAACAGATAATTCCACAATAACAGATACATGTTTCAATACTTTTTTTCTTTACAATTGAGAGAAGAGACAGATCAAAATTCAATAAGGATATAGAAGATGAACAACACTGTTAGACTTCTTAACTGACATTTAACAGAGCAATCAATGCAACATCTGAATATACATGTTTCCATCTATACATAGAAGATTCACCAAGTTAAACTAGATAGTGAGCATAAAACTCATTTCATAAAGTTAAACTGATTGAAATTAAACAAAATATATTTTCTGACTACAATACAATTAACTTATAAACCAGTAAAAAATAAAATCAAATAAAATTAGACCACACAATTTTAAATAACCCATAGAGAAAGGAGAAATCAACAAAGAAATCAGAAAATATTTTGAACCAAATGAAAATGAAAACACACAGCATGTCAATATTTGTAGGATGCTTCAGCAATTATTAGACAAAAACATACAGCTTTCAATGCTTATATTTGAAAAGAAGAAAGGATTAAAAATAATGACATTAAACCTTTCCATAAAGCAAATTCCAGATCCAAATAGCTTCAATGGTATAGTGAATCAAATATTTAATGAAGAAATAATAATGCCAATTGTACACAAACACTTTCAGACAATACAAAGGAAGTCAAGATTTTCTAACAGAGTTTTAGGTCACCATTGCTCTGATGACAAAACCAGACAAAGACATTAAAGAGAGAGAGAGAAAAACTATAAACCAATGTCTTGCATGAAAAGAAAATATTTTACAAAATATCAGCAAAATGAGTTTGACAATATGCTAAAAGAACAATACAACATGAGGAAAATTATCCCAAGAAGGCAAGGTTGGTTTAATATTCAAAACTCATGCAATGCGATCATCATTTAACAAAGAAGAAAAAACATAATTAACAAATTTCAGAAAAGTATTTAACAAATTTCTTTATCCATTTATAACTTTAAAGAAATTTCTCAGCAAACTAGAAATGTAAAGAAACTTCTGGCCAGGCACGGTGGCTCATGCCTATAATCCCAGCACTTTGGGAGGCTAAGGTGAGCAGAATGCCTAAGGTCAGGAGTTCGAGACTAGCCTGGCCAACATGATGAAACCCTATCTCTACTAAAAATACAAAAGTTATCCAGGCGTGTTGGTGGGCACCTATAATCCCAGCTGCTTGGGAGGTTGAGGCAAGAGAATCGCTTGAACCCAAGAGGCGGAGGTTGCAGTGAGCCAAGATCTCACCAATGCACTCTAGCCTGGGTAACAGAGCCAGACTCCATCTCAAAAAAAAAAAAAAAAAGAAAGAAAGAAACTTCCTCAACTTGGTAAAAGACATTTATAATAACATTATACATAATCATGAAAGACTGACTGAATATTTTTCACTAAGTTCAGAACAATGAGGAAAGATATTTGCTCAGTCTATGTTTAGTCAACATCATACTAGAAATCCTAGTATGAGGTATGTTTTATTGTATTGCAATGAGGCAAGGAAAAGATATACAAACATACAAAGTAAAAAGGAAGAAATAGAACAGGTTTTATACACAGAGAGCCTAAAATGGAAAATCCATGCACATGGAAAATCCTACTGGATCTTTCAAAAAAAAAAACTACTAGGTAGGACTACTAAGTGAATTTAGTCAATTCATAAAATTTACCTATATTTCTATATACTACCACAAGAAAATTAGAAAACAAATTTGTAAAGAATTTCATTTATACTAGTATTGGAAGTATAACATACATAAAAATAAGTTTAACAAAAGCTGTGTAATGCATGTATACTGAAAATAAAAAATAGTGCTGAGAGAAATAAAAGAAGGCCTAAATAAATACATACACCCAATCCATGAATTGGGAGACTTAGTATTGTTAACATGTCAATTCTCCCCAGATGATTTACAGATTTATTGTAATTGCAATCAAAATCTTAACAATCTGCTTTGTTGAAATGGACAAACTGATTCTAAAATTTATTTGGAAATGTAAAAGACCCAAAATATCCAAAATAATTTTAAAAATAAGAACAAAGTTGTATTATTTCAAAAGTTACTAAAAGCTATTATAATCAAGACACTGTGATTTTGGCAAAAGAATTGATCAATTAATGGGAAAGAATACAAGGTCAGAAATAGACCCACACATCCATAATTAATTTTTTTACAAGGGTGCTATGTCAGTTTAACAGAGAAAGAATGGTCTTTTCAATGAATAGCACTACAACAACTAATGTCTCATATAGAAAAAAAAATAAGTAAAACTCAATCTTTCCCCACATAGTAAACAAAAATTACTTTAAAATGGATCATACACCTAAATGCATAAACTTAAATATAAAGCTTCTAAAAGACAACATAAAGAAAATATTTGCAACATCAATGTAGGCAAAAATTTCTGAGATAGGATACAGAAACCTCAGCCATTAAAAATTTTATAAAATAGACTATCAAAATCCCAAACCTCTGCTTTTCAAATCACTCTATTAATCAAAAACAAAAAAGCAAATTCAACAACTGTGGTAATAGTTATAAACATATATATCACAAAATCCTTGTGTCTAGTATGTATAAAGAACACTTACAACTCAATAATATGAAGCTGACTATCTTAGTTCATTTTCTGTTGCTATAATTGAATATTTGAGACTGGGTAACTTACAACAAAAATGAATGTATTTCTCACTCTTCTGGTGCAAGAATAGGAAAGATCTCAAACGAAACTAGTTAAAGCACTGACATGCCACGACTGCACTGCAAACTTGAAGGATAGCTTACCTCTTTCAATCTTTTCCTTCACTTTGAAATCCCCTTCTCAACAGGGAGTACTCCTATTAGCTCCGACGTAGCTTCATGGGCAACATGAACCCACCATTCTAGATCCCTAAAGGACCTGAGCATGATTATAAGTTGCTTCTCTAAAATGGGATGCAACTTCTCCCCAGCCATCCATGTCTCTCTCCTTCATCAAAATAGTGTTCAGCTACACGTGTTTATGAGAAGCCAGTCTAAGCAGAGCCCATTTCCAGGGACCATCTGTACTTCCTAGCAATTGAACCCACAAGCATGACTTTGGAGATGACCAGCAGGGCTGGGTAAGAGGTCTGCATCTGGCTTTCTGCTCTGCACACGTGCTTTGTCTGGACTCCAAAGCCTGACAGCTGAAACTTCTGGAACGCCCTAGGCACTGCTGAATCAGATGTTTTTCAGCCTCAGTGATTCACAACTTCCAACTTGCAGAACATTCTCAAGCTAGCTATTTTTTGGAGTCCCTTTTCTCCAGCTGTCTCCAAAATGAACTGTCCCCAGCCCTGAATTTCACTGACAGTGAGGTATTTCTCTGGAAGTCTTGTTGGGGGCCATGCCGGTGTCATCGCCCTGTACTGGGCTTTGAAGACATGATGACCCACTGATTTTTATGTGACAAAGTTGCTGTTGCAGTGACTGACCCCAGGCAGGTCCATTCAATGGGATGCAACTACTCCCCAGCCATCCATGTCTCTCTCCTTGAGAGACCAGGTTGCTTGAGGTCTCAGTCCTCTAGAAGCAGGGTCCCCTGAGGCACCGCAGCACAGGAGAGACCATATTGAGCCCTGTTGGAATATGTGTATGCACAGCTTTGGACCGCCAGTGAAGGCTGGCTGTCTCCTTCACTGAACTCTGAGCCACTGCATGTGCTCAGGATGAAGAGTCCTCCATCCCATCCCACAGTAGAGTAGTTGAGAAATATGAATCATTCTATTAATTCCATCTGCTGAGACTGGAGCTTCTAGAACTTCACATCAATGGGGTATTGGGAACAGTTGCTCTCTTCTCCACGTTTGTTTGGAGAATGCATTGATTTGGACAACTGTCTTTGTTCCTGATATCTGCCAAGCTCCTGCAGGAAAATGCTATTTATATCAACAGAGATGGCAACAGACTGGGGCTTACTGTCAAGGAGACTGAGTTGTAGAAGGATCATTCCTGATTCCTAACAGAGCAACTAAGAGCTTGGGCTTAAAAATTAGTCACCCAGGCCCATATTTGAATCCAGATGCACATTTAACAGTTGGTCGACTTGGGCAAGTTACTGTACTTTTCCAAAAGTCTTTGCTCATCTGTAAAAATGGAGATAAGGGAACATGAGGAACCTTCAAAGAGATAATAATATGCAAAGGGTAGGCACACAGACTGCTGCCAGGAAGCACTTGGTTAATACTAACAATAGTTACTTTTCTTAATGGTAAGTGTTCGCCCCGGGAAGCAAAAATAAGCTGTGGCAGAAACAATGCTAAGTGTTCATCTGATTCCATTTTAGTTTTCACTTTTTAAGTACTATAGACTTGAGGACTATCTGTGATTAAGTTGAGATCAGATGGCTGAGTTCTGTCCAGTGGGAAGTGGGCACAAATGAGGCACACTACATCTAGGCCTTATCTTCAAAAGGTTCTGACTTCTGCTCTCTCCTTCATTTGCACAGCTAGAAATGAAGAACCCAGAGATGTCAGAACTACAGGATAGAAGCAGCTCAGGTGTTTGAGTACCTGCTTAGAGGTGACACGGAAAGAGAACAGCCCAGCTCTAACTGGACTTGGTGGGAGTGAGCAATTGTTGTTTATTACATTGAGCCATTGACATTTCAGGGTTTGTTACTTCAGCATAACAGCTTGTCCAAATTAATTCACAAACAAAAACTAGTACAGGGAGTGGATGGAGAACCAGATGGTCAAGATACAATGGAAATTCACAGCCAGGTAGAGAAAGGCAGTATAAGTTTTTCATCAGGAGGAGGATAACTCACGATTTCACAAGAAAGTTGATGGCAAATTTCCCATGCAACTTCCCACTGGAACCAGACAGTTGAGCCAGAGGGAGACATGGCTTGTGATGTGAAAGCCCCTTTGTCTGCATTTTCTGGTCTTCGTATAGCAACACTATTCCACTTCCACACCCCAAACTTCACATGATTCTGTAGATTAAGAACATCCTTTCCATAAATTTCAATAAATTGGCAGTGAATTTCTGCAGCGGAAACATATTCTCATTTAAAACTGCACATCATGGCATGTATCTTCGTCTGGGAACCACCTGTTGAAGGGAGCAGCCATCTGTACACAAAGTCATAAATGATCACATCCAGTCCATGTTAGAACGTGGCCACACATGTTTAACAAAACATCATGCTTCCTGGATCATGGCTGTCCTATGCCAGTAGAATCAGAAATTAATCCTGTAAAGCTTCAGCTTGAAGACCCCAGGGCCTTTGCTGATACTGTTCTCTCTGCCCAGAATGTTCACTTTTCATATGGCTAGTTCTTTATCTTCAGATCTCTGCCCAAAAGTCATCTCTTCAGAGATGCCTTCCCTGAATGCTCTTTCTACAGGAGGTAGCTCCCACTCTTACTTCGCTATCTCTGCCCATATCCATTTCCTCCATAGAACTTACTATATGTAATTTTGGGGAGATCGTATATGTAGGTTCTTTCACTAGACCCAAGTAACTGTGAAACTCACCCAAACTCTAGAGTTCCAGGTATATGTACTTATAAAGCCCTTATAGTGTTTAAGTCAATTTCAGATGAATTTTTTAATATTATAGCTGATTTTACAGCTAAAATCTTCCTAACAAATATATCTCCACTCTATTGTATTACTACTGTTGTCTTCTCTGATATTATCTGTATAAATTTAAAATCTACTATGTGCCAGGCACCATTTTAGGTATTTGATTTCATTTAATCTTCACAATAACTCTAAAAATTAGCTATTATTGAATGCTATTATATGGATGGGAAATTGAAGCCCAAAATGTGTAACTAACTAATATCGTTGGCTCTGCATTCCTTCCTTTGGGGAGCTGTCCTCCCACATGCTGTGTGATTCCATGTCATTCAAATATACCATGAGGTGGGTACATGATCCAGGCTGGCCAATCACAACACTTCTCCACCCGGACTTCGTGATAAGCCAAAAGGAGACACATGACCCAAAAAAGCCAGTCACAGTCCTTCCTTGTCACATAAATGCTAGGACATTAAGAACCTCTCTGGCTCCAAGATCACACACTAAAATAACATCATAACCCTGCTTTGGCCATGAGCTATCTTGCTGCCATGTAGACAGCACCTGCCTAAGAATAAAGCCTCATCCAGGAAAAGTGAGTGAAAAAGAGGCCAATGAGATCCATTGAACTCCTGGATCCAACTGTGCCTGAGACACACACTTGGGCTTCTCGGTTTCATGAAGCAGTAAACATGGTCTGAGTGGATTTCTGCCATTTGCTACTGAATAAAGATGGAGTGGGCATCATGTAGAAGCTTAATGCATGTTAGTTCTCTCAACTTTCCTCCTTAAAGTGAGTACTGCCCATTAACCCCACAACAATTGACAGCATGTCAACTGCTGCCACTCCAGGAACCCCTATTTTTTCACTGCCCTTACTGTGTCACATTTGGTCCAGCCTCTAGGCCATGCACAGGCTATTCTTTCTACCCGGATACAGAATTGTATCTTTTCCAAGGGCCACATTTTTAAGCAAATGTACTCCACAAATGACAGACATCCCTTCTAACTGCAAATGACTACCCATTTGCTAGTGGTGGCAGGTGCTGAAGCAAGAATTAAAAGCCCACAGGCCTTTAAATGTCCTATTTTAAGTCAGTGAATATTGCCCTGCAAAGAATTGTTTCTCATTCATGTTGAGTTTTATACTCAAGGTAACTTCATAGAATCTCTCTCCTTCCTTCTTCTTTGCAGCCCTGTTAGAGTTGGGTAAGAGAGCAATTAATATGCCCATTAGACAAATGAGAAAGCTGAGTTCCAAAATGGTGTAGCAACTTGACTCAGTTGCAATTATCATCAAGTCCAGGCTGAACTTGGAATTCTTCCCACCTGAGCCCAACTTGAGAGTCCCCAACATGTTCTAATTTGGCAAGCCACAATTATAAGCATTCATTCCCCAACCTCCTACTGTACCCCACACCTGGTCAATTTGGACAACTAAGCCCTACCAGATTAGGTTGCCAGATAATATAGAGTATGCCCAGTTAAATTTGAATTTCAGACAAATAATTTTTTTTTTAGTATAAGCATGACCCAAATATTACAGTGGAACACACTTACTCTAAAAAATTATTCATAGCATATGTGAAGTTCAAATGCAACTAGGCATTCCATAGTTTTATTTGCTAAATGTGACAATGCAACATCAGAGGTTCTTCCAGTAGACTAGAAAAGGGGTGCACCTTGGAATTTCTTTGGAAAGTCACTTTTCTTGCATGGATCTTACACTACTACTATTCTGTGCACAGCATGACTCCCTAATGTTTGATACTAGGGTAGGGTTTGATGTCATTTGATATTATGGCCAGGATCCAGGAACTTTTCAATATTGCTCTACGATGCACCTCTCCTTCCAAGAGCTTTCTGGAGGGTCTGTTTGCACAAGAAACAATGGCAAAATGGGACTCAAGATACTATGTCATTCTAGGCAGAGCAGTGAGTGGCCTTCCCCGTTAGGAAATCATGACCCACTGATGTTGGACTCTGATTAATCCCAATCAGATTAGCAACTTCCTGCCCTTGGGATATAGAGGAGTGCCTAGGGAAAGGGCAGGCACAGGAAACTGAAATGTGGGGAGACAGCGTGGCTGTTAGCCTTTGATGACGTCTCCATTTCAGAACTAAGGAACCTGGTGAGTAGTTTCTTTTGGAAACCAAGACTGAGAACATGTAAATTTGGAAGCTATGGGGTAAGCCAAGGTGGGCTCCACAGTCAGGGAGGAGAAGGCCAGGCTATAAAGGGGAAGAAGAAAGCTGATATGCAAAGAGAGGCAGAAAAGAGGGTACACTGTCCTCTTCAATCCACCGCTCCAGTTCTTAATTCCAGCTGCACTGCAAGCTGCATTTCCTCCTCTAAAAATGTCAAATAAATTCTCTTTTGTGCTTAAGTTCACTTGAATAGGTCTCTGTTACTTATATTGATTCTATCACTTACTTGACTAAGAAAAACCACCAAATAAAGAAGCAAGGTCTCCATTCGGTTCAGTTCATTGCAATTTATTTAATTTAAAAATAAAAACAGAAACAAAAACCAAAATGAAACAAAAATCAGTGTGCAATGAAAATACAAACACTTTGGGTGGTTATCCAGCTTTTTTTCCCCTGTAGGCTGTTCTGGGCTCAAACCAATCAAATGAGTAAAAACCAATTTTGACGGGAGCCATAAACCATGTTGCACCAATTAAATTACACCAATATATTATTATAATACCTTTGAAATGCCTTTCAGACCAATAAATAAAAAAGACAAATTCAAATAAAAAAGTCAACTTTTTATTACCAAAACAAAATAGAAATTAAATAAAAGTCACAACACGGATTTTTTTTTAATGTGCAGTCAAGTTTCTCTCTCTTTTTTTTTTTTTCTTCTAGGAATGATACCATGCCAGTAAATCCCTACAGAACATTTCCAGTTTGGCAACAAGCAGTCAGTCGATCATTCACATTTGTACTCAAGACAGCAGGCCTGGGCAAAACTCGCCTGAATTTCACCCTGAAAAGTGCTCCCCATCATCTGAATAAGCAGCACCTGGTAACAGGGATAGCAATTCAGAGGGTACTTAGCATTTTCATTTCACCTGGGGTCTTGAAGCACTTCCTGAAAACTGATCGTGCCTTGAAATTTACCTGTAAAAAGAAGAATAATTCTACCCCTTTGGCAGATGCGTAAACTAAGACGGTGCAAGGCCCACAGAAGCAAGGAAAGGACCAGGAGAGCTGACAGCCAATCTCCTGCTTTGTCCACTAGGTCATAAAAGTGTCTCTCACTTGTAATTCCACAGAATCGAATAAAGCGTAACTTCTTTGACTTGGATTGGCTGGCAGAGATGACAGGACTTAATGATGAAGCAGGGAGCTGCTTTTAACGGCCTTTCCCTCTATTGCAAGTTTTTCCTTGAAAGGACAGTCGACATTACACCTAGAATTAGAGGATGTTTGCAGAGTGTCAGAGCTAAGCAGGGCCTCAGGGACGAGCTAATTTATCCCTCCAAGCCCTCACTGGAAGGAAAACTTAAGCCCCCCAAATAATGCAGATGCCTAAGGCCACCTGTGACTTAACTCAGAGTCTCTGCCTCTGAGTGGAGGACTTTCTCTGCCACAGTCCTCTGGCTGAATTTCCTGACAAAAGAGAACAAGCCTTTGGGGGAGGAAGAAAGGGGTAGACTGACTTTCCTCAATAGTGTCATTTTTACTTAAAGACTAGAATGATGGAAAATACTAAACAGACTCAATCACTTGGCAAAAGGAAAGAACACATCAACCAGTAGGTAGGTGCTAGATCTAAGTCATACTGACAGCTACAGACATGGCCAGCTGCCATATGCAAGGGGCCAGCAGGGCAGCAGCATAGGCTGTTCAGAAAAGACTGCATGAAATGAGGCAGGAATTAGGGAGCTCAGAGTTGCAGGTAGCCCTCCATGCACCCACACCCCACCCCCACAAACACATACAATTTGCTATCTACAGATTTTTTTTTTCCCTTTTAACCTCTATTAGAGTTCAGGAAGGAGATGGAATTGAATGAAAGGAAACTGAGCAGCTTCCCATAACACTGCTCAGCTCAACCTGAAGGAATGCACAAGTCAAAACGCCAGAGCCGGTGGCAAGGGGAGAAACTGAACTGTCTCCTTAAGGAAAGGGCAATTCCATTCTAACGCACTGTCCTAGTGCTGTAAGGTGAATTCTCTCTCATCTCCCTATGAATGACTGTTTGTAGGTTTTTCCAAAGATGTTCCCAAGACCAGTCCTCCTATCTACACGGCTACCAGAGGTGGCCATCTTGAAATGAGTTCAGTTTCTCTTGGCCAGCAGAATCTGAAGTCATCCCAAAGAGACCAGGCAGTCCAAACCTAGTATCCTGAAGGTGTCCCATGGTTGGAGTGGCATCTTGTCACTTGTGATCTGGGTGTTTAGAAATTATATATCTAGTTTTTTTTGTTGTTTTTTTTTTTTTACTCTTTAAGAGTCCTGCCGCACCTCTTTTCTGCCTCCTCCAGAACCATCTGGGTGACATCTAGGAAAATGTTCCCTCTCTGACATGCTTCCTCCCAACCCCCTGCACTCTTTCAATACCTTTTTCATTTAAATAAATGGAACTTTCTTTTCCCCCAAAGCCAGGAGTTCATGTCAAAGTTTAAAACCATGACAGAATACTTAGATTTGGGGGGGAAGCACCTTCTACCTGATTTTCCTTTTCTCATCCCAATAACCCGCCTACACGCTAACTCCCTAGAAGCAAACTCGTCTACCTCTGAAGATGCTACACTCAGTGGATGGGGAAACCATTTGTCTTTGGTGAACAGAGCCAATAGTTGATTCAGGTTATCCTCTGGAGACTGTAGACAGTATCACATCCAACTCAAAACATCCATGCAGGTGAGAACCCAAGAGGCAGCATTCCAGTTAATACTGAGAAAGACAATGACAAGGTGCCCCTTGGTGTGCATCAACTTCCATTCATCTGTGCAAAGATCACAGACCATCTTGTGCCCTATCATTACAATAGTTTTGACCTCTGACACCACCATCTTTTTCCCTGTCCACCCTTGAGAGGTTGTGCTATACAGCAAGGCAGACATCAGAAAAGAGGAGGTGAATAGAAAGAAGCTAAATCACCATGGGTTGACTCTATGTCCTTAGCAGAGTTCAAAGCATTCTCTCTCTGACCAAGGCCCTGTCATCAAAGTTGAGTGGCAAATTAATAAATGCCTCGCCAGTGGCACAAAGGAGTTAACACAAATCCCACAGAATGCCTTAACCCAATTCCCAGGGTTTAGCCAGATCAAAGATGACAGCTACATAGCATTAGTGCTACTGCTTCCCTTCCCTTGTCCACGGTAGCCATGACTAGTCAATCACAGCACTCCCTCCCCATGGTGTTGGCCACTCACACCAGCACAACTGGCAGCCATTATTAATTGATCATCACCTCAAGCTCAAGTTGCTGAAATCTACTTGCCAGCTCCATGCAGTCAGACCCAGCTTGCTAATGCAAGGAGAAAAGGGGCAAGTTCTTTGGGCTCACCCAAAGCAGACAGCCCAAGTGTCTCCTGCCCCTCCTCAGAAGCATTTGGATAACTTCTAAGGAAATCCTCCCTCCCCATGTGCTTCCACTCCACCCACTAAGCCGGTCAACACCACCTCCCCTGGACAGCTGGTCCTCTAGGAGGTGCCATAAAGCAAATGCCAAATAGGGCCCAAATTCTGACTGACAGTTGGCAGAACCGGCAGAAGAGCCCACTTCTCCCCTTTAGGTGTTGGCTCAAGGCTGCAAACTTGGCCAAATGAGACAGTGCCAATCCTTTTTCAGTCTGTTGTCATGGCCAGCAAAGAGGTAACCAGCCTATGAGCCCATCTTGCTCCCCTTCCTCCCTCGTACCCCTGCCTGTCCCCGGCGCCCTGGAGTGCTAGTTGAGCTTGCTGCAGATCTCCAGCGCTTGCTTGTAGACCTGAGTCACATCATCCATGTCTGTGAGGAGGGAGAAGCTGCTGTCTGCCCCCCGGTTCCGGTACCGCTTCAGGTACTGGGGCCGGGGCCGGTTCTGGAGCCCCTCAAAGTCCTGGATCTGGAGGAAATTTTCTGCAGAGACGCAGCTGCGGATGCACTGGCGGGCAGGGCGATTCTCCTGCAAATCCAGCAAGTCGAAAGAGTCACTAGACAGCACACTGTCATCGCTGATGACACTGGAAGGACGGCTATAGCTCCGGGAGAGGCCCTCAGCAGGGACGCCAGCCTCCGACAGGGATTCCAGTGTGGGCATTTCAGGGCTGACCAGGGCAGGGTCCATGACACCCGCTGAGTACTTGCTGCTGTGTTTCAAGATTCCCTTCCTCCGGCAGGAGAGACTATGGGAGGTTACCCTGGCTGGGTCCGGGGGGCTGGGGGAAGGGATGCCGCTGCCCATCACATCATTGCTGTCCAATAGCTCTGAAGACTCGCTGCGCTCTGGAGAAGAGTAGTAACCCGATTCTCTCTGCTGGGTCTTTTTCAAGATGCCTTTCTTGGGCATTGTGGCTGACTGCTTGGGGCTGAGTTTTCCAGGCACCTCTGCCTCTGGTGAGCTTGGGAGGAGCACACCAGTCCTGCACAAGTCCTGCTCCATCTTGAAAGTAGAGGGTAAGGTAGGACCAACCACTCCTTCAATGAAGCCGGTGCTGTGAGAGCGATGCTCACTGTTACTTCGCTTCTTCAGGATCCCCTTGGGCCTCTTTGAACTCAACTTGGATGGGCTTTCAGGCACTGCATCCTGACCAGACTGGGCAAAGTCATTCTCTTTCTTGGATTTCTTCAGCGACCGCTGCCGCTCTAGCATGACCTCAGATGTCGCGGGCTTGGCCAGGCCCTTCATTTTGGCATCAGCGTCAGCCTGCAGCCCTGTGGAACGGTGGTGCCAGTCAATGATCCGAGCCAGGAGTGGGGACTCAGAGTCATGGAGGGCATCGCAGTCACACACGCTGCTCTTATAGCCCCAGTTCACCCACCAGTGGTTGGCAATGTCCTCAATAGTGGCCCGGCGATCAGGGTTCACCATCAGCATCCATCGAATGAGTCCTCGAGCATCTAAGGAACAAGGGACAAAAGGAATCAGGCATTATGTAGGAGCTTCTGGCTTTGTGATAGTGGGACCCTCCAGGAGTGGAAAAAGACACACACTCCCTTTAGGAAAAATCCATCTGAAGGCCTGGTCCAGCCACACTATGGAGCACGAAGCCCCAGCCTTTCAGACCATCCATCAAAAGCGTAATCAAGACTCGGAACCACGGGCCAGGGTGCCATCACATCCTGGCATGTTTTCCTATGAGTAAGGAAATGTCATAGAGCTACTAAGCTTTTCATCATCTCAAATCTTTAGAAAATGTGGAAGGTCAGGTAACCAAGAAAGAATCCAGACTTGACCCTGAGAGGCGCCCCACCATTCCTTTGGTGAATATCATTTTGCCAGAAGGAAAAACAGGTGTGGATCATCATGGCTTTCTTTATTCCTCCAAAGGTGGGCTTGTATAAACACACAGCACCTGCAGTCACTGGGAAAGCATGCCAGAGACAGAAGATGGAGCGTGGCTCAAAGGTACGTACATGACATCCCTTAAAGGGATACTAAGAAGACCACAGGGACCAACTGACTCTCACAGCTTACAAACTGACTTTTGGGATCAAACTGTGTTCCCCCAATTGGGATGAATTATATTCTGGGAAGCTGCCACTTCCCCTCAGCTGCTTATGTAGGCAAATGAGAAGCTGGCAAAGGCCCAGTAATAGGGACTGGGGCAAGAAACACCCCTGAAAATACCAAGATGATCATCCTCAGTCATACAATAAATATTTCTTGAACCCCTACAATGTGCCAGGAACCCCACTGGCATCCGTTAGCTGGTAAGGCAAAGAAGAAGTGGTCATTCTGAATTTTTCCAAAAAGAACAGACTGGCTTATTGAAAAAATTATATATACAGAGAGATCATGCATATCTGTATCTATATCTATATATACACAAACAACAGGCTAGCCTCAGTATCCACAGTCTGTATTTACAAATTTTCCTACTCACTACAATTTATTTGTAACCTCAAAATCAATACTCACAGCTCTTTTGCAATCATTTTTGCATATACACAGAGCAGCAAAAAATCTTCAGCTTTCATACTGTTATACAAAGTGTCCTTTTCTCAGTCTATTTAGTGTTGTGTTTCTCACATTTTTTTGGAATTTTTATTGGTGATTCTGCTATTTTAAATGGCCCCCCAAAAAAGTGCTGAAGCACTGTTTGGTGTTCCTAAGCTCGAGAAGGCTGTGATGTGCCTCACGGAGAAGATAAGTGTGTTAGATCAGCTTTGTTCAGGCATGAGTTACAGTGCTGTTGGCCATTGAGTTTGATTATTAACGAATTAATAATGTAGATTAAATAAGGTGTTTTTTAAAAGAGACACACATAAGCCCAGGTTATATATCAATCAGTTGACAAAAATATTGTGAGCAGAGGCTCTCAGGAACCTAACCCTCTATTTCCCCTAGGAGCAATGGTTCAGTAATCACAAATTCAGCATTTGCAGCAACTTTTTAGAACAAAACTACTGTGAATAATGAGAATCAATTGTGTATGTGCCGATATATAGATATGCATATATATAGTATGTATGCAAATGAAGTGCCAATGTTAACTTCATTTGCTAACAAAATGACCAACAGTGGCCAGCTGTACACAGTCTCTGCACAAGCATGATGCTCCCCATCAAGAGACAGAGCTCATGACCATGGTTGTCTTGACCAATAGAACACAGAAGATGTGACACAATCTGGGCACAAGCACGGACATAGCACTGGCAATCTGGCCTGGGCAACAGAGCAAGACACCATCTCAAGAAAAACAAATTTTTTAAACAGAAAGGAAGCTCAGCAGCTTCTGGTTCCTCCTTCTTAGAGCCCCAAGCTGCCACTGTAGGGTGGCACCTCAGAGGGCACCAAGGAAGGTCCACCATTTAGCCCCAGCAGTGGCTCCAGCTGCCATCTGCTTACAACTGTAGGAGAAACCCCAAAGCAGACGAGAAGAGCCCTTCCCAACCCCCAGGAGTGACAGAGATTATTTCACAGTTGTGGAAGCCACTGAATTTGGTTTTGTGGGGTCAGATGGGATAGAGTTGTTATGCAGCAATCAACTAGACAGTGCCCATGAGCCATACCTCATGCCAGTGGCACTGTAGAGAGAGACAGAGCAGTGGCCACTCTCACAGGACTTACATTCCCGGGTGGGTGGTTTCTATGTCTACTTGGACTGGGAGGGATCCCATCTAATACCTTTCCCAAAATCTTAATTTATGGTGGAGAATCTGAATCCAAAGAGATTAAGCGACTTGCCCAGATTCACACAGCAAGCAAACTGGACTTCTAGAACGTGTGCCCTGAAAATTTCCTTTGGGAACATTTATGGAAAGCAGCCTAACAAGCCAGCTTTGCCAAGGATGATGCTTCTGGGAAGAAGAGGAAAACCAGGAGACTCCGAAGAAGGGGAAAACCAGGAGACTCCAGACAGACATATTAAAACAAAAGCAGAAAATGAGAGTAGGGTAAACAGATCTCTCTCCCCTCCACCTCTGACCCTCCTTCCGCAAGGCACGCACCTGAGGGCTGCGTGGGCTCCCGGTATTCTCCGCTGCTGATCTGCCGAATGAGGTTTTTGTGATCGAAACCATCGAAGGGCATTGTTCCATAAACGAGAGTGTAAAGCAATACGCCCAGGGCCCAGCTGTCCACCTGGAGCAGAGAGACAGCACATATAGGAGCTGGGAAACACATCCCAAGATGCCTCCCAAACCATTAGCATCACAGCCTGTGAGCAGTCACCCGCAACGCCCCCAGGAACTGAATTTAGCACCTGAAAGACAGGTTCCCACAGCAGCCTGACACCTGACAGCAATGCAGCTGGGACCTGCTTCAGAGCCTTACCTTTCCATTCTGAACAGAAGCCAATGGTCCCAACTAGTAAAGAGCTTTCTTATATAGATTATCTTTTTAAATCCTCACTACAATTTTGTGAAGCATCAGAGCCGGGACTATTTTCAGCCCCATTTGACAGATGGGGATGGGAATACTGAGGCCACAAGAACTTAAATGGTTTCTCCAGAGGCCCTGCCCCTGGAGGTAAAACTGGGATGTGGGGCTCTTCATTTCTAATCCAGGAATCAATTCCTTCCTGCACTTTGTTCAAATGAATCAGGAATTACAAACCGAAATGGTGTTAGAGCCAAGCAAACAACAGATATACACAAAGCAAGAAAGGACTGGGGTTATGACATAGAGTGCTGGGGACAGCAGATTCACCCATCCAGGCAGACAACCTCGCCTATGCTAACTGCTGCCAGGTAGCAATGTGGACCCAGCACTGCTAGATTCTTTGGTTTTTCAAGAAGAGTCAAAAACCAAACTTTTATATGAAATCTCCAATTATTACATGTTTGTTCAATTTTTAAAATCAAAACTAAGATGGCCAAATAAAGGAGTTTGTTGACCAGATCAAGAGCTGCCAGCTTGTAACCTCAAAAACAGGTCATCAAAGACCAAAATATTCATGAACTACGAGAAATTTAGTGTTGAGTTTCTACAAGCTCGTAAATTGAGTTCTATGCTCCTCCCTCGCATTCTTATTTTAGAAAGACTTTCTCTTCATTGCAGTTGATAGATGGTCTTGGCATCCTTCTCTTTACCCTTCAGCCCTGCCCCCAAACACTCTCAAACAGATAAATATTTGAAAGAAAACATTTCAACACACTGAGCAGCTGCTATTTAAAGGATACTGAGTGGATGAATCTCTCTGAAAAGAGAACCATCTTTCAAAAAGAATCACCACTCACAACTCACTTTTTTTTCAAAATAAAATTTCCACATACCCAAATCTTACAGTGGCCCTTGAAAGCTCTAGGCATGTAGAGAAATGTATTTCTCAGGAATTAGAAGAGGTCGTTAAAATGTATGTCCTTAGTTAGATATATATGCTGACAAAAATATATACAAAAAAGATATTCACTCCAGAGTGAGGGAATTTTTTGTCTGTCTGTTTTGATATAGCAGGGAAAGAACTAAATGTTCACATCTAGATGTCACTAAATAAATTATGGTATATTCATCAATAAAATGTCATTAAAATCATGTTTTTAAAATGAATTTGGAAAGTGGCACAAGATAGTTTTTATAGTAAAAGGCAAGATGTATATATATGTGTCACATATGTATAAAAAGGGCAAAAATTGGTCTCAATTATTTTTGAAATGCAGAGATCTACATTGGAAAAAGTTTAAAAGTCACAAAAGTATTAAGTGATTAGGTTTTGTGGGGGAATTGCAGATACCTTTATTTTCCCCTTTAGGCTTTTCTAGATTTTCAAAATTTCCTTCCAGGAGTATGTATTATTGCTTTTATAATCATATAAGGAAAAGTCTTCCTTGCTTGCTTTTTTACGCTCTGTTTTTCTAAGCATTTCTCAAATCCAATGCCCTTCTTCCTTCTTCTCCCTCCCCTCCCCAGCCCCATACACATCGGGCAAGCTGCTCACCTCTGGCCCTCGGTAAGGTCTCCCATTGACAATCTCAGGAGATGCATAGAGTGGACTCCCACAAAATGTTTGCAAGAACTTATCCTTCTGGTACAGGTTGGAAAGCCCAAAGTCAGCAATCTACAAAGAGAAGCAAGATCCAGGGAGACTTGTTAGCATTCCAGACTACGTCTGTGTTGGATCAGTTCACATCACACGGAATGGATGAGGGGCACCTGGGTGGGTCTGCCAGCTGGATCGCCGTTTTCTCTCAAGTCCTGAGTTTTCATAAAGGACCACTCAGCCCAACAGGGTCAGTCTTTCCTAGCTGCAGTCCTTGGCATCCATCACAAGTTCTACCAGATCTTCAGACTACAAGCTCTGCAACTTACTTAGAATTACTCTTTAAATGGACACTCTATTTAAACTTTAATTTAGACTAGCTCTGAGAAATCGCATTTATAAAATCATGGCTTGACGTTTCTGATGAACATTAAAGTGTGTAACTATTAATTTAAGAATTGTCCCTCTGTGGTCTACCCAATCATATTGTATTTGCAGTGGTGTGAATATCACGCTGCGGAAAACCCCTGACCTACACACCTGGGAATACCACCTCTTTATCCACTCACACCCTGATTAGAATTGTACTTTGCCTGTCTTGTGACCCAAGATGAAATGGACTAATGGACTCAGAGCACTGGGTTTTCAGTCATCACATTTCAGACCAACTCTGCTCCTATCCATCTGTTACTTAGTGACCTTGAGCTTCAGTTTACACATCAGATAATGGGAATCCATGATCCCTTTCCTGTTCTAGCTCATAGGATTATCACGAGAATAATAAGAAAAAGAAATCAATTGAGATGAGACGTTGGCCAGGCAGATCACTTGAAGTCAGGAGTTAGAGACGAGCCTGGCCAACATGGAGAAACCCTGTCTCTACTAAAAATATAAAAATTAGCTGTGCATGGTGGTGCGTGCCTGTAGTCCCAGCTACTTGGGAGGCTGAGGTATGAGAATTGCTTGAACCTGAGAGGTGGAGGTTGCAGTGAGCCGAGATTGCACCCCTGCACTCCAACGTGTGCAACGGAGCGAGACTCCATGTCAAAAACATATATATATATATGATATATATATATCAGACCGTGAATGTAAAAGTGTTTCATAACCTTCAAGTTTCATGCAGATATTTCGCCTAGCCTTGTTTCCATTGTACTCCACACTCCTTGGAATCATTCTCTTCTCCTTTGGTTTCTTGAAATGTTTTATGTGTTATCATTTATGACAGCACTTTTACATATATATGAATATGTACCTATATACATACATATATATATAGATTTGCTTTCCCTATCAGACTCTGGATTTCCTGAGGCAGCTGGCAGATTCCACATCCTTCCCTTATCTTTGTATCACCCACCACTTAGCACCTGCCCATATCCATGAAACACCTGTTGCTAGAATAGGCATATTTTGAAAAGCTCAAGAAATTAATATATAATGCAAAATAATAATAACGACTAACTTAGTTACCACTTTTTGAACAACTTCCAATTATCAGGTACTGCTCCAAACACTTTAAATTCTTTAATCTTAACAAAAACCTGATTTAAAAAGCAATGTGAATGTAGTTCATGACTTAAAAAGGTTAAAACAGTTTTATGTTACGTCCATTTTACCACAAATTTTTCTGAAAAACTCATTTAAAAGATGAGGAAATTGAGGTTTAAGGAGATAAGGTTACTTATTTAAAGAGATGAGTAACCCATACACAGCAATATAAACCCCTGTGCCTCTAAAGCTCCAAACGACAGTGCCTCCCTGCCCCTGGGTCACCTGGAGATTCCACTCCAGTCTGAGACAGCCTTGCAAGCTGAGCCCCTGTAGGTTGCCATCATTCTCCAAGCTGATTTCCATGTGAGGCTTGGAAATGGGCTGTGTGATTCGCATGCCCAGAGAGAGCCCAGTCTGAATACCACCAAGGTTCTGTTGTGGTCACAGCCCCTCAAAGAAGCCTATTTTATAAAAGTCATCCCTGAATGAATGGAATGTCATTGAAAGCAGCTGGTGTATAATCATCCTCAGAAAATGCATTCTCCGGGCTCAGATTGCACTAAATTGCCCTGAATTCCACTTTCTTATCAAAGCCCCTGACTTGCTTGCAGAAAGTTGGCTGGAAGCTTTATGAAGTGTGCCCTGTCAATCAGAAGAGGCATGGAATGGCTACACATGGGAAAATGCATTCCCTTCCTGCCTGGCAGTGCCTGAGGCACCATATGAGCTTCCAAATACACGTGCGTGTGAGAAGTAACCACTGCACATGCACACACTCACGCTGGGAGTTTTCACTCCGAGCCTGGGCAGCCTTGTTTGCTTTGCAGCCGTTCTGGAGAAGTGTGTTTATGTTACGGCCCACTCCCATCCTCACAGACTGATGTTTATCAGCCTCTCCCAGTAAAACTGTCATTGCTGCTGACACAAGATTAATAGAAATCTAGATTAGCCTGTGTTCTTGGCACTTGGATGGAAAAGCAGTATTAATCGACACACACACACACACACACAGAGAGAGAGAGAGAGAGAGAGAGAGGCTTCTCAAACCTTGAGCCATTCAAACTTGGGCTTCAGCTCTAAGATTTAATGCCACATGAAATTTATATCAACTATTGATAAGAGGGGAAATGGCCACTGGCTATGAAACCTCTCTGAAGCTTCGGTTTTCTCATCTGTAAAATAGCGTTAGGAAGAGTATCTATCCCTACTGTGTCATGGTGAAGATTAAATGACATAAAGTATGTAAAGTGCTTACAACGGTAATTGGCCCAGAGTTGGAACTCAATAAATATTTGCTTCCCAACTTGAAATCCAGAGAGTTAATTACCTTCATTATACTAGAAGCAGAGTTTATTCCAATGCCAGGGACTCTTGACAGTAAAGAAATAAAGATATTTTAGATGCCAAATAATAATCAAATAACTTTGAATCATAAAATAAAAAATTTATTCCTGTCTGGATTCTCCTTCAGTTCTCCAGATTAAGTCAAGGAGAAGGTCTCAACTGGGCACTAGTGTGTCTTCAGTATCTCTTTAGTATTTATCAAAGAGAACAGGCTTCAGGGCTAGCCTGCAGCAGCAACCAACATTAAGCTGAAATTTCATAATGCTATTTAGTTTCCATTATGCTTAGTTTTGAGCTTACCTTCTATTCATCGTAAGTGATACTGGCTTGCCATTTAAGGTAATTATTTAGGGCTTCTTTTTCAAACAGAACTTTAAAAAGTGAACTGAACTCAACAAAAATATTAAGTAAAATAGCAGTGAGGATACCGCGGAAAGGCAAAATCCTTGAAAAGGATGAAAAACTGAAATTTGAGAAATATTGATTTTAAACATCATAAAACAAAAATAATCACGTGTCAGAACTACTTTGACCTGAAAGAGCCCTAAAAGATGTTAATCCTGCCCCTGGCTCTAAAAGTGAAGCAGCTGAAGTTTTCAGGGCATAAGAAGTTTTGCTGAAGGTTGTAAAGAACAGCAGCAAGTGCATGAAGGAGCACGTAGGTCTTCCCAAGCCATACAGTTTCTCCAAAAGGACATCAGCTGTAAATGGAGAGGATGACTCTCCAGAAAGGAGGCCACTGGGCTGTAGTATTTTGCTGACACACTAGCAAGCAAGCTTTGGAGATAGGTACCTAGCCGGCATTTTGGCTTGTTGTTTTGACTGTTCCCCTGCCCTGTACTGATTCAGAACCATCTTCTGCCCCTGCCCTCCGCTATTCAGTTCAGCCTTGATTCTCGAGCCCTTAAACTCAAAGCTCAGGTCCTTAATATTTGGAGTTTTTATTGTTAAATCCTTTCTAGAGGTATTCCCTGCTACATGAAAATTGGGGTTTGAAAGATACATGAGGAAGTGATTATTCATTCACATTTCAAAAGGATTACCCTCACTACAACATGGATGACCCCTGAAGATATTATGCTAAGTGAAATCAGCCAGACACAGAAGGACACATATTCTATGATTCCATGTATATGAGGTCCCTGGAGTAGTCAAATTCACAGAGATGGAAAATCGAATGGAGGTCTCCAGGGGCTGAGAGGAGCGGGTAAGGAGTTTCTGTTTAGTGGGGACAGAGTTGCAGCTGGGGAAGATGAAAATATTTAGAAGGATGATGATAATGCTTACACAACAATACGATTATACTTAATGCCACTGAACTGTATACCTAAAACCAGCAAGTTTTATGTTATATGTATTTTACCACCATAAAAGGATTAACCCCAGAACACTGTTAATAATGAGCTCATCTGGTGAAAAATGAAGTGTTACCTTGCTGACATTAACTGATAGGAAAGGAGGCTGATGGCAATGTTAATAATTAGTGATGGTCTGGCAGTCACCTGCAGTGTTTAACAGGAAGTGTGGGGCACTCCACAGATCAGACATTTTGGGGCCAGGAGAACCTGGGGCTAACTTTGGCTGTGATGGGTGGGACCTGCCAAGTCACTGGAGTTCCTCATCTGCAAATCAGGACTCAGACTAGAGCCCACCTCACATAGGTAAGAAGAGTAGAGAATATATATGTAAAGCTCCTGGAAAGCCAGTCCTGGGATCAGCTGACTCTATAAATTACAGCCATTACGGTAAGGCTGATGGTTTGGTTGACTTAACAACTGTTTGCTAGACAAGGCAAACAGAGAACCGAGAGTACTAAAGCCACTGCCCACTAAAGGGCCAGGAGATCTTATCAGTCATTTATAACATATAACAGGCATGTCCACAGTGAGATGCTGCATCATAGGATAGGAAAAGTAAAGGATTCAGGGTTTGAATACTTGAGTTCAAATCTCAGCCTCACCTCTTAGCCACATCCAACCCAAGGCACTTTAGTTAATCCCAACCCACTCCAATCTGGCCCACGGACCAGCAGCATCAGCATCACCTGGGAACATTTCTGAAACTGAGACACTCAAGCCCCGCCCCGTATTCACTAAAACTGCATTTTAACAAGAGCCCCAGTGTATAATACACACTTGCACATCAGCCGTTCTGAGTCTACATTTCTTCACCTATAAAATGGGGTTGATGATAATCACGTCACCTACCTGGAAGTGCTGGTATCAAACCAAATAAATTGACCCATGGAAATGTTTACACCATGCCTACCTAGCACACAATAGGCCTTCAATAAATGTTAGCTCTGACTACTTCACTTAACATCTCTTAAGTCTCAGATTTATTTGTGGGAAAATGGAACTGTAATACAACCAATCACATGGCACTGTGAAAATCAGTCAGATTAAACAAGGTAAGAATTAAAATAGGCCAGGTGTGGTGGCTCATGCTTGCAATCCCAGCTTTTTTCGAGGTTAAGGCAGGAGGACTGCTGGAGGCCAGGAGTTCTAGGCTGCAGTAAGCTATGATGGTGCCACTGCACTCCTGTCTATGTGACAGAGCAAGACCCTGTCTCTAAAAATAAAAATAACAGTAGCAGCATTGCTATGTGCCAGGCACGGTTCTGTAAGTGCTACATTTATTAATGTAGTAAATTCTCACAACAACCTTATCTGGAGGATTCCAGATAGCGAATGCCAAATTTATCCTTATTTTGCAAATAAGAAAACTGAGGCACAGGGCGGTAAAGTGGCTTGCCTGAGACATTGGTGAAGAGTTGCCTTGGCTGTAAAGTGCTATATAAAGGGGAGTTATTGCTCTCAGGTGGCTGACAAGGAAATGCACTTTCTGCGTAACTCTTCGGGAAGACAGCAATTCCATCCAGGAAGACACACTCTATTAGCTCCTTTCCGGCCTTGGAGTTGATTGCTGTGGCTGTACCCACAACAGCCTCACTCCTGAGTAGCCAGGAAGTGAAAGCGGGGAGTGGAACAAGAAGCAGAAGTGAGTGTGGCTGGCTTTCATCTTCAGAGGATCTAAGCTCACACTGCCTCTCTTAAAAGAAAATTCCCACCCAAAAACAATGCGAGAAGGCTCTTAATGGAAGGCGCATCCAAGCAGCAGCTTGCATGGATGCCAACGAGCAGCCAGAGCCAGCTCACAACACACAGCCCTGGCACCCCCGCATGGCTGCTCTGGCCACTGCGACTCAGCCTGGCCATCAGCCACCAATCGCGCTTGGAGAGTCTCTCGCAGGGACAGCTGTCTACAAGCCTGCCTGCAGGCAAGGTAAGGCTGACAAAAGCATGGACCAAAACAGTGCCCTCATGTGATACACTTTTAGATAGAGGGCAAATTTGGATAGTAAGAGTAGAGGGTAGAATTAATCACGTGTTTGGCCTTTGCAGCCGAATAGCCATAGGTTTATAGCCAGTTCCATCACTTATTATCTGCAAGAGCCTCCTTGTCTGTAAAATGGATGTGATCACACCCAGCCCTGGGGAGGCATTCTGAGAACCAAAGGAAATAAGGTGCAGAAGGTCTGGCATGGGGCTCTAGCTTCCAGCAGGGGCCCAGTCAGCATTACTTTCTTTTTCTAGTCTTCATGCTGTGTTCCTGTGCTTGCTGTTCCTTCCTCTTGAAAAGCCATCATCATATTCCTTACTATCAAACTCCTACCCATTCCTCAAAACCCAATTCAATCCCTCTTCCTCTATGAAGGCTTTCTGGTCCATCCAGCTGGACAAACCCACTACTTCCCACTCAGCACTTCCACAACACATTACACAGGGTCATTTGGCCCTGCCAAGGGAGGAGGATCAGGGAAGTCTTCGTGGAAGAAGAGGCATTCAAGCAGAGCCCCAAAGAAGTAGCAGGCAAAAAGGAATGAGCAGAGCATTCCAGACAGTGTGAACCACGTATGCCAAGGTCAAGAAGCCTGAGACGGCTTGGTGGATCAGAGGAATTCAAGTCCTATACCAAGGGCCTTCCCTGACCACCCTAGCTAAAAGAGCAACTCTATTCTTCATTCTCACCCTTCACAGATTTTCTTCACTACCAGCCAATTACGTTATGTGTTTACTTGTTTATTGCTCTGTCCCCAACTGGAATTTTAAGCCCACTACAGCAGGTACCTTCTCTTCTTCACTGACTGCTATATCCTCCTCACAGCTCAATATTACTGCTAGTTCAACAACTGTTAGATCCTGGGTTCCAAGACAGATATTTGGCCATCTAGTTCACTATTAAATCCTCAGCACAGAGCCAACTACACAGTAGGAACTTATTTCTGATCAAATAAATACTGTCCAGAAGAGATGTTCAATTCCAATGCAGGAGTGGATGAGTGAATGCAGGTATGCATGGGTATATACACACAACACATGAACTGATTAATTCATGCATGGATCCAGAGCTCTCACATTCATATTATCAAAGCCCAGAAGCCGACTCTGAGCTGCCCTACTTGGCCTTGTTAAGCTTCAGAGGTTTCTATCTCATTTTGGCCCTGGCCATTCAAATCTTCTTTTCTTATCCACAGCAGCCGCCTTTCCATTGTCATAAGGGGCAGCAGGCCATTTCCCCTATGCCCCTCTACTCTGAGCCCTGGGAGCTCACCAGATTCCCAGCACTCTTGGAGGAGGTCGGCTGACCCTGGTGCCTGAACCTCTTCTCATTGTAAGACATTTTTACAGGAGCCTTCTATGGGAATTGTCGGCATTCCATTCTCCCAGAGAGTGGGCTGTGAATCTGGCCCGTTTTTTATTAATTGCAAATTAATGCTGTGCTGGGTGTCTATTTTAGTAGACATGCTTCCAGAGTACGGAATGCAACCCAAAGCAGCACATTGCTCTCATTCTTTCTGCTGACCGACTGTGTGAGTATTTTTAGAAGCCACACCCTCTCGCAGTGGCCAGATAAATAATTTCCAATGCCAGATGTGCTCTTTGCAAATCAACATCAGGCAGGGAAGGGGAGAGGAATGAGCTACATGGCTCTCCCTACCATTGCAGCGACATGTGACAAGTTTAAACCAGTAGCGTTTATACAGGCTTCCTAGGCCAAAGTCCTCCACCCTTGAAACATGGACAACCAATCCACATTTAGAGAGGCACCAGAGGGGGCTCCAAGAGAGGAACTTGCTGCTCATGTCCCGTTGGTTGGTGGCTCATCTGTTTCCAGGTCCAGACACGGATGACAGGGACTCTCTTGAGCACAGAGGCCAGCTTGTGGCCATGTCTGCCTGCCTTTGTCAGCAAGTACCCTTTCTAAATGTGTCTCAACAAAATGCTGAGTCAGGAAGCGTTGCGAATATACAGCCAGAAGACAAATCAACACCAGCTGAATCACATTTTTTAAAACCTTGGGAGTGGGTGGGAGATGATGAAAAGTAATGTGCCTGGAAGTCAAACTCATAAGTTCTAATCCTGGCTCGTCATTCCTTTATTCCAAAGTCAAACCGTTTTGAAGTTCCTACTGTGTGCCAAGCACCAGCCTACACTTTGAGGAAGCAAAGACAATAATTTAGTGTAGACTGATCCACTGTGTGATTGTAGACATTATCATCTAGACTTTCTGAGTCATAATCACTAAAACAAGGGGTTGGAAAATGACCCCCAACGTTTTTTGAAGATCTAGGATTGTCAGATCTGAGTAGGATTCCTTGAACAAGGAGGAAAGGAATTTAAAAGTGTTAATCATGGGACTATCTGGTTTCTCTTTGGTATATGTGTGTGTATGCACACCCGTGCTTTACCTTGGGAAAGGCCAGGATTAGAAATTCCTAAGCAAAAGTAAGTGTGTAAGCCTGAATTGCTAATACTGTTTGGTGTGTGTGCTCTTTCCCTCCATCATGCATAGGGACCCTAGGTTGAAGAACTTGGTGCAGGGGAACTGTCAGCCCCAACATGAGTGCTCTTTTGCTTACACAAATGAAGCCATTCTTCTAGGCTCCTACCTCACTGTTTCCCTACACAACTGCTTTCAAATTCTAATCATTTTTCTCCTCCATTAGGGAATTCTATGATTTCATAGAAAGCTATGTGTCTTATCACTTCTGGGAATACATCATGAGACCAAGAGGTCACACTGCACCATGGAACCCAATCCCTAGGCAAGAGGCTCACATTCCAGGCCTTGTAAAGACGACATTTCATTTCGAGAGCTCTGGGGGCAGGTGACAGGAAGAATCTGGACAGGAAGTCAATAAGGTTGACACAAACCCTTAGAAAAATGTGGCCCTCAAACCAGGACCAATTTTTCAGCCATGGCCTGACCACCACTCCCCAGGACCTAGGCGCCTTCAGAGCAGCTGACTTCCAGTTCAATTCCCTCTCCAGGGGCCAGCCATTTAAGCAGGCTCCTGGTAAGTAACAGTTAAGTATGAATTGCTTTGACTGTAGCATTGTCTAAAATCTTCACGTTTGTTATTGACTCCCCAGGACTCGACACAGGGCATTGCACACAGTAACTGTTCAGAAAATACTCATTGAAAAACAATGAACAAATAAACAATAATCTCCAGAGACAGGAACTGGCATCCCTACTTGACAGATGAGGAAACTAAAGCCTAAATCATCAAGAAACTTACCCAAATACTCCCATTACTAAGGGACAGTGTTGCAATATCTAACTCCAAAGCCACCACTTTTAACTTTCACTCATTTGCACACAAGTGCTTAGCAGTTTACAAAACTAAACACAGAGAGTACTCTAAGTCTCATTCCGTACTCTAAGCAGGCCTGTGGGTAGAAGTGCTACCCTATTTTACAGTTGAGGAAACAGGGTTAAGTGGTTTTCCCAGTGTCAAGAAGCGAGTAAGCCACACAGCCCAGAATTTCCTAACTCTACAACTGGTGTTCCTTCTAGAATAATCCAACCACTTTGCCAGAAATAGACCCTGAGATTCCACTTCCTATTCCTATGCAGAACTGCTTTGACCAACTATTTCCTTCTTATTCTATTAACTACATATAACTATAATCAACCAGAGCAAGAGGTCACTGGGTCATGGCTTCCAGGGGCCTCTCAAAGGATCATGGTGACTCATGGTTGCCACCATGATCTGTACCCAGAATCCTAACACCAGAGCAACTCCATCCTTCCAAGCAAGGAAACAAGTCTCATTACACGCTCCTCCACTGATAGCAGCAACAACAAAAAATCATTCCCATGCTTTGTCCAGGGACCAGGGATAAGCCACTAACGTCACCAGTGGCCAATTGGAGGGCTCCTGCTGGTGCTGGGAGTACTAAGGCCATTTCATAATGAAACCCATGCGGCGAGCTCCGTTTATTTTGAAACTGTATTTGCTTATTTTGTAGACATAGTCAAAAGGACATTCAGAGGGCTCCCTGGGAGGCACTTGAACCCTGTAGGCCAGGAGAGCTTTCTCCAGCTCCAGCAGCAGCCAGCAATAATACTCTCCGTGTGAGTAAACTCCAGCACTTGCTATTTCCCAACAGCAAGCGCCATCCCCATTTCGGTCAGCTTCCCAGGGCCATGGCTGGTTTTGGGGGTGGGAAGGTGGAGAGGGAGAAGTAAGAGACAGGGTGGAGAGTGACAAAGAAGAGGCCAGGAAAAGCATTCCAACTCTAAAATAATTTAGGGTCCTGCTAGCAAATAAAGCAAAGTGACTTGAATTTAGGCTCACGAATCAGACAGACATGGGTTCAAATCCCAACTCCACTCCTTACCACTGGATTACCTCGGGCAAATTACTGAGTTTTTCTGTGCCTCGGTTTCCCTGTGTGAAATGATGTAAATAACCGTGCTTCTCTTGCAGAGTTGTTGTAAAGATTGAATTTTAGTGATATCAGGCAAAAATATGAAATATATATGAAATTGCTATGGTGATGATTTTAGACTATGAGCTTCCTGAGGATAGGCACTGTATCCTAGTCATCTCATTCCACCCAGGGAGGAAGAATAACGTTCAGCATATTGCAGGAGATCAATAACTGCTTGTTGAATTTAATTGTTTGAACTGGACTTAGAGCTCAAGCAAAGAGACTCGGCCTGCCAGGGTAGGAAGTGGCTGCCTTATTTCCAGGCTGCGGCTTGGAGTGGGTTAAGCCTCCACAAGGCTGCAAAGCCCAGGCTCTGCATATCAATCAACGAGGCAAGAGCTTTACCTTAATATTGCAGTTGTCATCGAGCAGTATATTTTCCAGCTTCAAGTCCCGGTGGACCACACCGTTCTGAAATGAGAAGACATAAAGAGGGAACTGAATGGGAGCGGCTGGGATGAGAACAAGAGAGAAAAAGGAAGGAGGAGGGTGCGCAAAGGGAAATGTCTGACAGATTAAAGAAATGCACCAGCCCGGTGGTCTTCGCCTTCATCCTTCAGGCTGCTCTCCCTGTCTTGACGTTCCCCCGCCAGTGACCGACCAGCGACAGGAGAGCATTAGTCACTTGCTGTGTGGTTAAGGGAAAAATGACTGGAATCTGTTCTCCCCCAGAGCCTGTAAAACAGCAGGGGGATTCTTTGTCGGAATGTAATTCCACTGTGTGAAAGCAATATAATCCCAGGCAGTGGCAAACAATGTCTGTCTGGGATGGGATTCCCAGGGAAGAAGCAGATTTCTCTGCCGGGGACTCAGAGTGTGGGGCTCACAGGCCTTCCCTGTCTGTCTGTGTGCCTGCCTACCTACCCAATGCTGGAAAGACAAATGGGCCAATCTATTTCAACCCATCCTGATCTGTCCTGAGGATAACATTTCCTAAGCAGCCTGGAGAGAAGACTCTGCTTTCTACTCAGCTGGATTCAGTGCTGGGTGAAAGGTGGAGCGTGAGAGCAGACCAATGAGACCGTGACCACTGGCCTGACCAAAGCAGGTGGCTGCCATCCTGCCTGACCTTTCCATTCAGGCAAACTCTGGCAAGGCTGGAGCCTGAACTTCAATGACCAGCAGCCAGCCAGCTGAAATATGAAAAGCAGTCATCTACCAATAGGCTGTCGGTCTACACAGCAATAACCTCTAGCCTTCTCAATTCTTTTTTAAGACCTGATTATCTTTTTAGGGGATGGATGAGCATGGGAAGGGCAGTGGGCCTGAAAGAACTGGCTATTTCAGGCTGAGTGGACAAGTAGCGGGGGCCTTGAATGATTCTGAACAGCATTCAGCATAAAGGACATCTACAATCGATGCTGCTCTTTTGAGCAAACCAACAGGCATGTTTACAGCTGGTTCTTTCTTATTTTCCTTTTCATTTGACCATTCTTAATATCTCCAAAAGCACTGCCCAGAGGGAGAGATGAAAACATGTATTTCTACTACTCTTTTTCTAATTCAAGCCTACAAGGAGGACTTCTGAATGCAGAAATGAACAAAACCAAATCTTCTGGAAGAAAGATGTGGACTACAAGGTACCTGATTCTGTTCAGTTTTAAGTATCAGGAGCAGTTTGGTTTACATTGCTGCATTCCTGGTTTTCATAATAAGATGGAATGAGTCTAATGAGTCTAATAAAGGCTCATTCATACAGAATCCAAGTGTTCACACACTTCAGATAATGAAAACACCATCTCTATGGTGATTTACAATGATACCTGATGATGAAATACAAAATATTATATAATTCAAATCATGAGCACCTTTTGAGTCAACAAAGAGAGGTCAAATAATGTTCACATGGGTTAAGGGCTTTAGATTTGAGAAGCTGTCTTCTGATTACTTACAGAGCCACTCTCAATGAAACACAATATTTAACAAACCAGGAGGCCCCATGTTGCGATCACTTGTATGAAGAAGTTGACTCTGTTTTAGATAGCCTATTGGACTCAAGTCACATTATCCTCAAAGCAAATGACTGTTTAGGGTGTGACAGATCTGGAGAAAGTCTGAATGAGATGAAAATCACGGCCAAAATGATTAAGAAGAATAATGGCTGAAACATGGCTTATAATTATCTGTGTACTTCATTCCTTTTCCAGAAACCAAGAGTGGCCTACTGTGGCTTTATTATTATTATTATTATTATTATTATTATTATTATTATTTTGGAGATGGGGTCTCACTTTGTCACCCAGGCTGGAGATCCGGGGCAGCACTATAGCTCACTACAGCCCTAAGCTGCTGTGCTCAAGGGAACCTCCTGTCTCAGCCTCCAAAACAGCTGGGACAACAGGTGTGCAGCCTCATGCCTGGATAATTTTTTTTTTTTTTTTGAGATGGAATCTTACTCTGTCACCCAGGCTAGAGTGGATTGGCATGATCTCAGCTCACTGCAGCCTCTGCTTCCTGGGTTCAAGTGATTCTCCTGCCTCAGCCTCCCGAGTAGCTGGGATTATAGGCGCCCACCACTGCACCCAGCTAATTTTTGTATTTTTAGTAGAGACGGGGTTTCGCCACATTGGCAGGCTGGTTTCTAACTCCTGACCTCAGGTGATCTGCCCACCTTAGCCTCCCAAAGTGCTGGGATTACAGGCATGAGCCACTGTGCCTGGCCTAAAAATTTTTTCAAAGATGGATCTCGCTGTGTCGCCTTGGCTGGTCTTGAATTCCTGGGCTCAGGCAATCCTCCCACCTCTGCCTCCCAACTAGCTTGGATTATAGGCATGAGCCTGGCTGTGGCTATCTTTGGAGCACATCCTGTTGAGGTGCACTGCAGTAAGAGGTATGCAAATGTAGGTAACCTATGCAAGAAAAGGTACCCAGGGTGTAGAGAGGTTTCAAGAACATTTCTCCCAGTAATTCCACTTCTGGAATCTCTCTTAAGTAAATTATTCACAGGACAGGAAAATATTCATATATAAAGATATTGATCACTATTTGTAATAACCAGAAATTAGAAACAGCCTCAATATCCAACAACGAAGAATTATAGGGAATTGTTAATAATATAGAAAAATATTTAGATTAACATATTAAGTAAAAAGCATGACACAAATGATGCAAAAATGAATCCGGTGTGGTACCGTAGATCGGACGCTGGAACAGAAAAAGGTCATTGGTGTCTCCATTTTGACAAACGTACCACAGAAACGCAAGATGTTAATATTAGGGTAAACTGAGTGAGGCATAGATAGGAACTCTCTGTACTACCTTTGAAACTTCCCTGTAAATCTAAAATTATTCAAAATTAAAAGTTGACACAAAAAATAAATGTGAGAAGGAGGAGGAAGCGACTGAAAGGAAACAAGCAAGCAAAAATGTCAACAATGGGTTAGCCCTGGGTTCCAGAATTGTGGGTGACGGTGATTTTCTTCTTTCCAGTTTATAAATTCTTCATACACGCTACCACGAACAGATACCACTTTTATAAGAGGAAAAACATCATGCAGTGCCATAAAAACTACGCCTGAAGCTGCGGGCCAGGCCCAACCGTACCTTATGACAATAGTGCACGGCCGAGACGATCTGCCGGAAGAAGTGCCGGGTCTCCCTCTCGCTGAGGCGCCGCCGCTCACTGATGTAATCATACAGCTCCCCTTTGCTTGCATATTCCATGATGATCACAATCTTATCTTTGTTCTCAAACACTGCAGAGGGAAAACAGCAATACACAAACACCCTGTTTAGCCAACAAGCTCACTTATGCTACAGAGAATGAGAGAGAGGACAACGGAGACGTCGCCAAGCAGAGGACTCACTGACCGGTCAGAACACAAATGAGCCAATTCAGCATCACGAGGCACTGGACACACTGTCCCACCAGGTGGGCAATGGTGTGTGTCACGCCATTGTTCCTGGACGTGCCTTTGTCATGCTAAGGGAGATGTGGTTCTCTTCTCTGAGGACCCCACTTTCCCTGTCAAGATCATTTCTCACAACCCTCTCCCAGAACGGCTCTCCTGTAGACAGGATAATGGGTAACAACAAACATGACTAATAATTTATTAACCATTGGATATAGACCAGGTACCCAGCCCTGACAGAGCCACTCTGACCCCAAAATAGGTGCTCAATCTTATTATCTCTTTACTTCTTCCCATCGCAGGCAAACAAAACCCACAGCTGCTAATGTGGCCCACCAAGTCATGCATGATCACATGGGCCCTTCTCAGCCCTGCTATACCTCCATTCCATGTATTTATTCTGTCTCCCCCAGTCAAATGTAAAAGGAGGTTGTCCTATTTCAACTCACTGGTGTATCCTTAACACCCAGGACAGTATTTGGCACATAGTAACACAGTAGGAGCTCAGGTAATATTTATAAAATGAGTAAACTCAAACTACACAAATGCATTTTTGAACATCAATACTAAATAATAATATAGCACTTACTATGCACCAAGCTTGTATGTAAGGTTTTAAGTACCTCACATGTACTGACTCATTTAAACCTTAACAACAAATGATCAAGGAAATATCTGTAATTTTACCATTTGAAACATGAAGACACTGAGGCTAAGGGAGGTTAAGAAACTGGCACAGTCTGCAATCAGGCACTTTGGCTTCAAAGATCAAGTGCAGAACCACTAGACCAGACGGCCTCCCAAAGAGCTGGCTGGAATCCGCAGGGCTCTGGCCCCAGCGTGGATGGGGAACTGTAATGCTGCAGCCTGCTGTTTGTCAGGGCTGCTGCTGCTGCCGCTATCATCTCCAGCGGGTTCCCTGCCACCAGGTCCAGCCCCTTCTCACTCAACCTCCACATCACCAAGGAAACAGTCTTCTCAAATGCTTGTAAATGCTTCTATCTCCCCAACTCTGATGCTCTCCAGCAGTGATGTTCAAACTCAGGGTTCCAGGCAGATGGCCAGGGGCCCATGCATGAGGCAGGGAGAACGGTGGCCATGAATGACGGGCTGTCCAAAACCACTCCATTGCCACCTGTTTCATACTTTGGGCTTTTACATAAGATGTCCTTTGAGCAAAGACAAAATAAGCAATATTTATTTTGAAATCCATCATCGCTCCTAAGGGATATGGTACAAAAAGCTTTGTAGGGTACCCAATACCCTCCGTGGGGGTCCCCTGCCTACCCTCCTCGATCTCATCTACTTTCCTCCCATTGCCATCAGGCCCCTGATGCCCAGCACTCTCATTCACTAGCCAAGACTGTGCTCAGACATGGTTTCCACAATGCCCCATTTCTCCCTCTTACTGTGCTAGTCAATACTTGCCTCATAGCATGCACACACTGTGTAGGTTTATTTCCTGGTTTACATATCCATGTCCTCTGCCTAGACTGACAGAACTAAAAAAAAAACTATAGTTTTGGAATCAGATATTCCTAAGTAGGATCCCTGGATATGCCTCTTAAGGGCTGTGTGATTCTAGGGATGTTCCTTGCCCTCTCTGGGCCTCAGTTCAGTCAACTATAAAACATGAATAATATTAGCAAGTACTTAGAACTGCTGGGGCTGGGCACAGTGGCTCATGCCTGTAATCCTAGCACTTTGGGAGGCCGAGGAGGGTGGATCATGAGGTCAAGAGATCAAGACCATCCTGGCCAACATGGTGAAAGCCTGTCTCTACTAAACATACAAAGATTAGCTGGGCATGGTGGTGGGCGCCTGTAGTCCCAGCTACTCAGGAGGCTGAGGAAGGAGAATCACTTGAATCCGGGATGCAGAGGTTGCAGTAAGCCAAGATCATGCCACTGCACTCCAACCTGGAGACACAGCAAGACTCCGTCCAAAAAAAAAGAACGTTAGCAATTATTGTTGCTTTCAATACTATTTCATCCCAGAGCCTAGCGCCAAGGCAGACACGCATCCAGTGAAGAACTGAGTCAACCTGGAACCTACCCCAGGCCTGGGTCCCCAGTCCTCCCACACCTTGTCACTGGCTGCTAGAAGCTCAGACCCCCCCCCCAGTTCCTTTTTGGCTCCTTCCAGTTCAGCCAAACCTCCCTGATAAAATGAAAGGAGAAGGAGGAGGGTAGGGAGGAGAAGGAGGAGAGAACATCCAGATAAAATTGGCTGCTCCAGTGTCTGCTGGCCTTGGTGTACCCTGCAGCTTTGGCTCCTGCCAGAGATTTCAGCCTGTTGTGCACTTTTCATTAACAATAAACTCTGGAAACTGGAAACATCCCGACTGCCTCGGGATGCATGGCTCAGGCCCCAAAAATGAAAGAGTGAATCGGCCCTGGAGAGGGCAGCGGATTTTCTAATTTTAAAAAGGAGGATGTAGGAAGACGGAAAGTACTTTGACAGGTAAATAAACATGAAGCCTCACACCCCAAAGAGTCTGGTGCATCATTAAAGAGGCCAAAGCCTCTGGCCCTTCAGTGACTGTTGGAAGGTGTGGACCACTTGCCTCACACAGACAGAAGGGCTGTTTCAGTGACTGGATTCTTCCCTCTCCAACTGGCTGACTTGGTATCAAGGAGACATATACACAGTTCAGTTCAATTACAGTCCAATACACCAAATAGTTTACTAAAAAGCTTCCATCAGTAAGTCCTACTGATTCTTTCTCTACAATATATCCCGAGTCTGGCCGGGCACGGTGGCTCATGTCTGAAATCCCAGCACTTTGCGAAGCTAAGGCAGGTGGATCATTTGAGGCCAGAAGTTACCAGACTGGCCAACATGGTGAAACCCCACCTCTACCAAAAATACAAGAAATTAGCCGGGTGTGGTGGCAGGCACCTGTAATCCCAGTTACTGGGGAGGCTGAGGCAGGAGAATAGCTTGAACTCAGGAGGTGGAGGTTGCAGTGAGCCGAGATCACACCACTGCACTCCAGCCTGGGCAACTGAGCAAGACTCTATCTCAAAAAAATAAATAAATAAAAATAAAGTAAAATATATCCCAGATCTATCCACCTGCCTCACTTCCAAGGACACCCCTTCACCCCTTACCCCCATCCTTACTGCTGGCCAGCCTTTCACACTTGCCTCCCTGCTGACTGCATTTGGAGGGGTCAAGAAATAGCTCCAAATGCATATTCCACGGAGTAATCGTTCTGCAAGATATCCTGAAGAAAGAAAGGATTCCACGGTCAAACACAAGTCAAATGTTGATACTTGATTGTCTCTGAGAGCCTGGTTTCCTTAACTCGGAGTTCTGCGAGTTGATCGGGCCATTTCAATCCTCCTATTGGCATCCTGAAGAACTCATATGGAGCCAGTGTGGAAAACACTGGATGAATGAGATGATATCCAAGCGACAAAACTCACTCTATCGGGCAGGGCCCTCACTCTCTCGGGCAGGGCCAATGAGCCGCCTGATCAGAAAACTGTCCAAGCAGCCAGGCCTGGCTCTGGGACACCATCCCCTCATTCCCCATAGGGAGCAGCCCAAATCTCATGGTCAAGGCCCTGTCACCTTAAATTAATTGAGAGCAAACAAGTTTTCTAGACTTCAAGCATCAGTGTTTCATCAAGGAGGCCAGGCATGTTACAGATGAAGCTCCTAGAAGCCTTTCTTAATAACAGTGAAATTTGCTGTAGGCTTACTATGTGCAAGCCCCATGCTAATAAGCATTCTGCATGAATTACATCAATAGATTTGGTACTATGAGGATCCTTGTTTTACAGATGAGAATACCTGGGGACAAGGTGAATATAATTCCCATAACTACAGAGAGCACAAGGCACAGTCAGCCCTGGGCCCAGCAGTCTGACTGCTCGCTGCCCTCAAGCTCTCAGCCGCTCCATTACTACTTATACATACGAACCTCTCTGACCCTCGGTCTCCTCATCAGTCCAATGAGACTAGTAATAGCCTCACAGGTCTATCACCCTCAGCACAGTGCCTCTGCCAGTGCTCAACAAATGGAAGCTGTTCTCATAATTATTTCATCTGCCACTTAGGCAGCTCAGGCAAAACAAAACCCTAAGACTTTCCTCTCCCTGCTGGCATCAGTCTTTAAAACATGTTGTGGCTGCCGCAGAATCACAGGATTTTTTAGCAGGAAAGGACCTAAGAAATCAGGTGTTATTTTTCCAGAACAGTCCAGGATTTATAATGTATAACAGCAAGGCCTTGGGAATTAATACTGAAGAATGAGCAGCTTCCGCACCCTCAGCCCAATGCTCCTTTGCCCATGCTCAAGGTGACAGGAATATTCTTGGCCATTCTTCTAGCAAAAAAAGGGCTGCTTCCCTTGGGCACTTTTACAACTGGTTATTTATAAGCCCAGAAATCTTGTCTGTGTTTATGTTATTAGTCACTAAGCAAAAGCTTATTTTCCACCAGTTGGGAAGGGTTTCCTTTCTGAAAAATGAAAGCCTGTGTCTCTTGGCCAGACAGTTTTACCCAGAAGCCTGGTGGCTCCAGAATGGTAAGGAAAACCATGGCCCTTGACATGCCAGGCCTACCAGGAAAATTAAATCCCTGAATAGAAACTTAGCTCAGCCTGAGTCAGCCCACAGCACTGGAGCCACAGCCATGTGGTGCAGAGCCTGGATTTTAGCACAGCAGAAAGCACCTACTATGCAGATGGCATTGGGGGATCCCAAAAGAAGACGTTTCCTGGTTCGGAGGGGGAGGAAAGGCAGGCCAGGTAGAAGGGTCAGCACGAGGAAGGAAACAGGCCAGAAACAGAACTACCAGCAGCTGGCAGGGCCTGGGAATAGGAGGAGAGAAAGAAAAGGGTGATGAATAAAACACAAGACCTTGAAGGCCCACAAGGAGCTGCAGGTGAGTCAGACAGGCAACCAACATCGCCGAGAACAATACAAGCGACAGAAGCAAGTTACAGGATAGCATCTGGGCTCCTGGACCTAAGCAACTGTTTGGGGCTCGATTTTTCCAGGAGACTTCCCAGACAGGGATCTCTCCTTCCCTAGAAAGCTTGTAATAAGAATAGTTAACATTTATGGAACAGTTACTACGTGTCACAGATTAAGACATTTATTCCTCACAACAAGCTTATGTGATAGGGATCCATGTTATCCCTGCTTTATAAACAGGGAACCAGGGCTGAGGACAGTGGCTCACACCTGTAATCCCAGCACTTTCAGAGGTCGAGACGGGAGGATCGCTTGAGGTCAAGAGTTTGAGACCAGCCTGGTCAACACAGAGAGACCGCATCTCTAATAAATAAATAAATAAATAAATAAGGCACCAGCACTCACATCAAGAAACAGCACTGCTAGCCCCCTGCAAGCAGCCCTGCCATGTCCTCTTTCTGTTATTAATCATCTCCTGAAATATACAGATACATCAATATTATAAATACGAGGAATATGAAACCAAAATCATAGATGAGTTTTGAAGTTTTAAAAAATGGAATCTTGTAGTATACCTTCTTCTGTCATGAATAATGTTTGTGAGAATAATCTACGTTGCTCAATGCTCAAAGCATCCACTGGCCACGTGAGAGCCAGAGTCAAAGCCTGTTCATTCTCATTGCTCTAGAGTACTCCATGATATGAATGTATCACGGTTTATTTATCCATTCTACTGTTGATAGGCACTTGGGCTGTTTCCAGTCAAGGGCTGTTATGGACAGTATTGCTGTGGACATCCTTGTGCAAGTCTTTTGATGCATATCTGGACGCATTTTTGTTGGGTAGATACCCAGTAAGATTGGCTAGCAAATTTGTGCCACTCAAAAGCGCATGTGCTTGCCGTGACTCTCCACCACCTTCCTTCATCATCCATTTCTGCTTTTCACATTATATGCAATAAAGGTTCTCCTTCATTAAATGGAGCCAACCTCACTGATTTTTTCTGAAATAGCTTTATTATCAGCCTATTTGAGGCATTTATCTGAGCATTTTGCTACAAGTTAAAGGGAATACAAAAGAGAAGAAGGCACAGTCATTACCCCTAAGGAGTTGCTTTTGAGTGGGAAATGACCAGTACTCATAAAATAATTCAAGAGCTAACCTGTATGGTAGAGACTTTAAGTACCTGGACAATCAGACAGAAATATCAGTAAGGTCAGCCAGAAGGGACCTGAAAAGATTTCTAGAGAAAGCAGGCATGGAACTGAACCACCCAAAATGACTTGGGTTTTGCCTTTGAGATGATTTCACCATTGTTTCAACATATCCTAGAATACCCGAACTCTCCTTTTTCTTCGACTGTTCCACAGGCAGGCCTTCCTTCTTCCCAGACACCGACTTGAATTATTTTTCTTGTTTGCTGTTTATTTTCCATTTCAAAGGAAAGCAGGGATTGGTTGCTATAGCAACAGCTACTTCTCCACATTAATCCTGAATTTCATGAGATGTTCGGTTTGACAGTCTCATTCTGCGCTCTGATCATCTGGCTTTCATAACCAGGCAATGACCCAGCTCCCAGCGATTGCCTCCTGCAGCTCTCGAGGTTAATAACACAACTTGTAGACCTTGAGAAAATGTGTATTATAAAAACAGGACTCTGGCCTGAGGGAAACGCTGAGGAGAGAGGAGATCCTGGGATTTTAAGTTTCCACTGGTCACGTGAGAGCCAAGTACACCTACACCGGGCCATTTAGGAAGAAAGAGATCTTGAAAGTGGAGACATTGAGGACCAATTTTAAAAAGGGAAGATTTCTTTCTGTAACCTCCAAGGAGGAAGTGTCATTTGCTGAGTTTTTTGTTTGTTTGTTTGTTGAGATAGGGTCTTACTCTGTCACACAGGCAGGAGTGCAGTGGCATGATCTTGGCTCACTGCAACCTCTGCCTCCCAGGCTTAAGTGATCCTCTTGCCTCAGCCTCCCAAGTAGCGGGACTATAGGCATGTGCCACCACTCCTGGCTAATCTTTGTAATTTTTTTTTTTTTGTAGAGACAGGGTTTCGCCATGTTGCCCAGGCTGGCCTCAACTTCTGAACTCAAGCCATCCACCTGCCTTGGCCTCCCAAAGTGCAGGGATTATAGGCGTGAGCCCCGGTACCCAGCCCATCTGTTGGTTTTAATAAAAAAGGCCTGGGGCCTAGGAGTAGCCCCGTGAGAATTCTCTCCACACCTTTGCCTTCTATCAGCTCCATCTCCTAGGTGACATCCAGGGTGTTGCCATTCCTTCCCCAGCATTGCCTCCCTAGGCAGCATCATTTTTGTCACTTTCCCAAAATCTCAGACTGAAGGACCTTCCCACTCCTCGAGGGTGCTCTTTTATTAAAGGTCAGTACAATCCTCACAGAAAGTAGCTTACTTTTCACTTCAAAAATGAAGTGATCTTTCCTTTGAAAGAACTGTCTATAAACCAATTGAGTCATTTAGTCAATACAGATTCATTCTTCAAAACTTTCCTCCCTAGAACTCAATTTCAAACACCTTGTGGGCTCATGGCTTCACTAAATGGTCCTCTGATCTCTTGAATCTGAAAGCCCAGGGCAGTGAGGAGGAGAAATTTAAACTGGCATCTCCCTGGCTGTCAATAAATCGGTCCAAGTTGATTCAGTGTGGTTCCTGGTTTGCACAACAAAGGGCTTTTTGGTTCACTCACTGTCTTTTCTTGAACCAAAACTCTTTTTGGATGTTGGCTGGCATGCTCGAAGAGAACCATAGCCAACAAGGCCACCCACTGCCAGCAATGGACTCCACGGAAGGCAGGAGAAATGGTTAAGAAAATGTAAAGCCACCTGCACAAGTGGGTATGCAGAAGCCTTGCCAAAACACATCCGTACCTGCTAGGATTAATAGTGACATTGGGGACCCAATATCCAATCCTAGGAAGGCAGGGGACATGGCCAGAATAGAGAGAGGAGTTGTGTGGGAGAGGAGACTTGACAACACCACGCGGGACGAGCCACTGGGCTCCACCCTCCTTCCACAACCATCCGTGGGGGGAGCATTTCTAGAAACGAAGCAGGGCCCTAAGGTGGCAATGGGCTCTATCAGCCATCACCACAGGCTCATGATACACACTCCACATCACACACACACTTCACAACCTCCCTGATGATTCCCTCTATTCCTCTGTCTCAGCCTTTGTGTCATACACAACACACACACACTCTCTCACATACACACACAAAAACACATTCACACAATCCAGAATGTAAGAAAGCCCTGGCAATTGATCAGAACCTCTCACAACTACCCCAGGCAGAAGCAAGGGCTCTTATACTTGATGCCATGAACTTCTGAAAAAACATGTTCCCAGTTCTGGCAGTGACAGGGGTAGAAATCCTTCTGTGAAGACAGGCTTAGTCTTCCACCCCTGGAACCCCAGCAGAGGGCTTTGGTTCAGGGGCTCATCTCACCCTCACCACCTCACCAGGGTGGAAAGGCCAGGCCCGTAGTCATCACACCTCTGGCTCCAGCCACATCCCAGCTGGGTGACCTTGGCAAGTTACTTAGCCTTTCTGCCCCACAGGATCTTCCTCTGCTAAAGTGAAGCCTCTACCTTAGGTCACATTGTATTATCACAGCACAAGGCAGCAAGAGTAAGCAGAAGTGTTAGCAGTTCCTATTCAGCAGCAAAGGGAATCAAAGGAAGACATCAAATGCAGAATTATGGGTATGCACTGGCAGAATCCACACCCAAGGTTACATTCATGCCCTTGGGGTATATGTGTGACGGGTTGGAGGTGGGAGAATAGTAGATATAGTGAACGAACACTCAAAGACCTCAGAGGACTTGAGTGGCCCCCAGTTAAGGCTGAGGTGAGGGCAAGCCTAGCTCTCTTCCATTCTTTGGTCCCCAGGGCTGTTCCAAGCATGGGTGTCAATCTCTGAGTCATACCTACCAGCCACGCCTGCTGTCAGAAGTCATGGTGGGGAGCACTAATTCCCCAAATCAAAAATTCCCAGATTCCACAGGTTAAAAGTTACAGTCCATCTAATCTGACCCCCCTTTCAATATCCAAATCCCCGCTGTTGTACACGGCCATTGCGGAGGCCCCTTTCTGTGTTCTGTGAGCCTTCCCAAATGCATGCTGGTGACTGCCTGTGCAAAGTAAGAAAGTTATCCCAGTTCATTCCAAAAGATCCCAGGCCAAAGGGCAATAGAGTCTTTTCTTTTCCTTTAAAAGTTAATGTCATGTATAAATATCCTTTAAAAGTTAGTATCAGGTATAAATAGCATTATTTAAGGCACTAGAAAATATTGAATTCCAGGAAACCCAGGAGGGAGAGGCAGGACAGCCTGGGAGTAGCATTAGTGTATAGTTGTTTTGCTTCTGATCTCCAGCCTCTAGAAAAATGACTTGGGTGTAATCAAAAAAAAAAAAACAATGAAAATAATAACTTGAAGGTCAAACAGCTAACTTAATAGGAAACTCATTAGAAACGTGGCTGGACAGGCTCACAGCTGAAGAGCTCGTTCACATGATTACAAGTGAAGAGAACTCTCCCGTGCTGTGTTGCGAACAGGGGTGAGTCCTCAATTTGGATCCAGTCTGCAGGGACTTCATGTGAAACTCGTGAATCTAGCGGCAGAAGGAGTGTGTTAAAATGTTCAACAATTTGCCATGGGTTCAAAAGAGTAAACACAAGCATAATACACTGCTTTGCCAAGTACAACAAACTGTTTCATGGGGCTCCAAGTCTCTGATGAGGGCAGCAACCCAACAGCTAACTAAGTAAACACAAGCCCAAAGGTATCGCTCACGGCTCACTGGTGACTGCCGCCAGACACACGTTCTTCCCTGGAATTCACTGATGATAAATGATCAGACCAAGACAAGTTTCTAGAGCAGGCTCCTTTCCTCTTTGTTGCAGGATTAAGCCTGTATTTTTCAGCCTGGTCAATTAAACTGGAATCTTTGGGGGTGAGACCCAGGCATCAGCATTTTTTACAAACTCCTCATGAGATTTTAATGTGCATCCATCATTCAGAATCGCTGATAGGCAAGCTGGCCTCAATCTTCTTTTCTCCAACCTCCCAACAGAAGTTTCTACTCCGGCCAGAAAGAACATCTCACTGATCCCTAGACATCACATCAGGAATAATCAATTCCATTTCTCGAGTGTGGTCCTGGCACTGTGCTTAGCAATTTTATTCATTAGCTCATTTAATCCTACATTATCTATAAAGTAGCTAGCTACTGGCCCCATTTTATAGACAGGGAAACTGAGCCACAGAGAGCTTAGTCAGCCCAGGGTCACACAGCAGTAACTGGCAGTGCAATTGGCTCATTCAAATCTAATCCTTCATGGATGACAAATTATATTCGTGCCCTACTATTAGGCTGGTGCAAAAGTAACTGCAGTTTTCACTATTACTTTAATGAATGGTACCTGAAACAAAAGTGCTAATAGAACAGTACCCGGAATAAAAGTGCTCAATAAATTGTAAAACACATGAATGATTCAATGGCTAAATAAGCAAATGAATGACTGAGAACAGTGGGTAATGCTAAGGACCACTGATCTTAGATCAATTTAGCCATTCTCTGCCTTCAAAAGAACCTAAATCAGGACTGCTTGCAAATCTTCCTGCCTGAGAACCCTGGATTAGCACAGTTGTGTCTGAGAAGAGAAACATAAACTGCCTATAGGTATTTCCAAATAACTGATGCTAGAAATACAGCCCTGCTTTTGTTTCTAAGGAAATAAGAATCAATTATTTGGGAGGTTTTGTTTCTAACCTTCTAAGGAGGAGTTTTTCTAGTACAGTGGGGCTGTTAAATCTGGGTGTGCATCGGAGCTGCCTGGAGGGATCATGATTCCTCTGGTGCTAAAAACCCACCCCTGGAGTATCCAATTCAGCAGGTCTGGGGCAGACTCCAGCTGATGCTGATGCTGCTGGTCCTGGACAGCCCTTTGAGAATTGCTGTTTACCAGAGTCCTGCCATTCTCAAGAGGTGATTTTTCCAGGGGCACAGGATGGAGCAGCAACATTTTCTGATTCCAGGACTTCTGCTGGGTTTTGCAGAAAGGTCTTACACAAGCCCCACTGCCCCGGCCACAAGCTGGGGGTCGGGGTGGCGGCTGGCTTGAGGGAGTGATGCAGTATATAATGAGGAGCCCCGTCTCTTGATTTCTCTTCTGCTTCTCCGGATTTTTAGAGCAGTGATTTTCACCAGGAGTGATATCCCCTCCGAGAAAGACCTATCCAAATCTCAGGAAGCACAGGTAGCTTACAAAAGCACATAGTGGTGCCATGTCTCTAGGAAGACAGGAGTAGCTTTTAACTGATAGTGCACTCATCCAAAGTGTCTTCATGGTGGGAATTGAGAGAATGTTTGAGAATACAGGCTTATTATAACTTACCTTCTTGTGGGCAGCAGGCTTAAGGCTCACAGCGTGGGGGCATGAGATTCAAATGCTTATCAAAGGAAGTGTTTGTCTATTTCATTTGTTTTCAGGTTTGAGAAACATTTGCAATGGATGAGAGATCACAGTCAACAAATGCCAAAGAGCTTCCTACTTTGTCTCAGAAAGCCAGGATCACCCTTACCTGAAATAGGAGAGTGATGAAGGGGTTGGCCCGTTCCAGCATATCACAACGCAAAGGGCCCATAAAGAGATGCAATCTTGCATGGCCAAGAGAACAGATTTCCAGAAACCAAACCAAGGGTGTAAAAGGAAAGTCACAGGCTGAATCTCCCCCATCCCCCACCCACCTCTTCAATTTTACATGTGGGACTGTTGCCAGATGGGATGCTAAAGATGTTTGTTCTCAGTGGTTTTGCAGATCAGGTCTCCTAGGCTTTCAAAGGGGAAATGGGGGTGAGACAGCATGCCTTTGATATTTGAACTTGGGTCCTGAAATCAGAACCTCAGGCAAAAACTGTTTTTATCTCTTCCATCCTAGGCAACCCAGTTGAAAGCTCCAGTGGGCACTTCCTTTTCAGCTGTTTTTTCCATATTGTCAATTATCTCCCTGCTGAGAGAATGGAATTCCTTTGACTGGAAACAGGGGTCCCTCTCTGAGATGGTGCCAGAGATTTCTTTCTTTTCTCTTGATTAGGCTCTCCTTAGTATCACACACTGAAAAGTGTACATCTATCCTCTTTTATTTACTTAGCATTAGAAGCCAGTTATGTTTGTATTTACACAGAGTTGACAAATTTGAGGGTTAATCACCTTCACCCACAGGTCAATAGGAGAGTTAACCCCAGGGTTTGCTTCAAGAAAGACACATTTGAAAGGAATTATTTTTGAGATTTAGCAAACAGCGGAGTCGCTCCAGTGAAGTCACAGATTTTATGGGCCAGTGGATATGGCGATTATATATAAATCAAATTTTCACAGTGTTCTGCAGTTTAGAAAACACTTGACCTATGAGTTTAACAGATTTGAATCCCAACCTTCTTCCTCAGATGCTGGCAGAAGTATTTTCCAAAATAACTACAAAGCTAGGACTTAATGCTGTCAGATATGTAAGACAGCAACCTCTATGAAGGCAGAATTCTCCACATCACAAGGTCTACAACAATACTTCCCGTTAATTAGGGGTCTCTGCAGGCCACCAAGTGACCTGGTTCACACCGGAAGCATCAAGTTCCACGTGTCACTGCCTGGGTTCAACCATCGGATCCACCACTTATTATTTGGTAACCTTAGAAAATGGACTTTGCCCCTAAAGCTGCATAAATAGGAATCTTAACATTTCCTATTTCCCAGATATAAGGATTAAATGAGATAATGCATGCACACCTCCTAGCTCAAGGTAAACACTCAATAACTCCTAGCTATTATTAGTACTATTTTATTGTATTTTATTTATTTTTGTGAGATGAGGTCTCACTCTATCACTCAGGCTGGACGACAGTGTCACAAACTTGGCTTGTGGCAACCTCTGCCTCCCAGGTTCAAGTGATTCTCCCACCTCAGCCTCCTGAGTAGCTGGGACCACAGGCACACACCGCCACATCCAAATAATTTTTTGTATTGTTGGTAGAGACGGGGTTTCACCACGTTGCCCAGGCTGCTCTTGAACTCCTGAGCTCAACTGAGGCCAAATGGTCTACCAAAAAGAGGGCCAAGGAAACAAGCTCCTGTCCCCCTTGGAGCTGCCATTCAAGGAGAGGAGACAGAGAGTCAACAAAGTGAACAGATTAGGCGGCCCCTTTCGGACTGAGCCTTGAGCTAAATGACTTTTGAGTAAGGGGTTACTGAATGAAAACCTCAGTGAAGCAGAGACTAAGCCCTTCAATATCCTGGGAATTCCTAGTGTCTAGAATAGCGCCTGGCACATAGTAAGCACTTCATTAGCATTTCTGTTCACGAATAAATCGCTTTTTCTCCAGAACTAGCCTTTCAATATCACTGGTTAGTACAGCTCAAGATGATGCCTTCCTTTCATGAAAACACAGACTTGCTAAACATACAGGGTTAGGCACATCATGGCACTGCCCTGTTGCTGTTGCTGTTGTTGCTGTCACTATGTGTGTGCATATCTGGCTCTTTATTTTAATCATAAAGATCTTTGCTGAAGAAGACATTGTCAAGTTCTTTAATAGCTTCTACTCATCTGACTAGTGTCCAAACGGCCACTTCGGTGCCTTGGCATTGATTTCTCCTTAAGCAAATTAATGCATTGCTGCACCAAGCTAAGGCTCTTGATTGGCCTGTCAACCAACTGGCTTCCAGATAGAAGGTTCCCCTTCTCATTATGTAAGTAGCAGGGAGACCGGCAGATGGGCTCCTAGACTTGGGTCCACCACCACTGCTGTCACCCTCCTTGCCCCCGCCATGCCCTCAGGTTGCAGCAGGGGCAGGATCGAAATAGCCAGGCTGAGGTGGGCTGCAAGATGAGACACAGGATCAGAAATACAGAGATGAGGCACAGCAGGGCAAGAAAACAAAGGAAACCAGGAGACCCATATGTCAGAGTCACTGCATAGCCGTGACACCCAGCATGACAAGCTGAACTGCATCCCCAAAAAAACTCAGGCATTGAAGCCCTAACACCAAGTACTTCAGAATGTAGCCCTATTTGGAGATACGGTCTTTACAGAGATATGTTAAAATGAGGTCCTTAGCATGGGCCCTAATCCAGTATCACTGGTGTTCTCATGAGAAGAGGAAATTTGGACAAAAACACATGCAATGGGAAGACGTGTGAGGACATAGTTAGAAGTCGGCCATCTATAAGCCAAGCAGAGAAGCCTTAAACAGATCCTTCCCGCAAACTCTCAAAAAGAACTGACTTTGATCTCAGGCTTCCAGACTCCAGAATTGTGAGAAAACACATTTCTGTTGCTAACTCACCAGTCTATGGTACTTTCTTATGGCAGCACTAACTAACTAATACACTCAGCAAGTCATTAAATCTAGAGCATCCGTTTCCACAACTACAAAATGTGAATCCCTGGCCTGCCCACCTCACGAGTTTGCTGTGGGGATAAAATGAGACCAGATATGGGAGACCTCTGTAAACTCTGAAGAGTTCTACAGATGACAGGATGTCTAGCTTCACTTTCAGAACTGGATCTTTGGGTCCTGCTGGGCAGGAAAGCAAAGAAAGTCATGGGATCCTTGGACGGTAGGTCCCAGTGAGAGGTGTAGGAGCTGGAATACAGCCTTGGCAATCTCCTGCTCCCAACACCCCAGGGAAGGGAGGGGAGCTGCCCTCCTCCACAGTTATTTAGTAGATGTGGGAGAAACAGAACTTGCGTGGGAGAAGGGAAAGGGAACAGAACAGAAACTGGAGAGCTCTAAGAAATTAAAAGAAAAAAAAAGGACACACGTAAGACCCTGAGAGTTTTCTGGATAAAAACAATAGCTTTTACTTGTATGATACTCTGCAGGTCACAAAACACTTGGAGGCACTGGGTTCTCGTTATCCTATTTGAGGTCAGGAATGTCTTTGAGAGTCTGATGAAAGCTATGTACCATGCACACAATACATACAACATTATACAGCCGCACTGTTCAGCAGAACTTTCCATGAGGACAAAAATGTTCTGTTGCTACACTGTCCCATATGGTAGCCACTAGCCTCATGTGACTACTGAGCACATGAAACAAAGCTAGTGTGACTGAGGAACTACATTATAAATTATTTTGTTTTAATTCTTTAAATATCCACCCGTGGCTAGTGGCTTCTGTGTTGGATAGCATAGTGACATACTATTCCAAGGGATCCAAAGATCCTTGCATCTCATCCATGACATACTCTTGTCAGTGGGCCCCATGTTATGAACTATTTGTGATGACTACAGTGTCCTCATAATAACTATCTTTTTTGAGCTTAGCAGATATATGTATCATGTCATTTAATCCTATTGAAAACCCCATGACAGCTAGAATGGTCAACCTCATTTCTTAGATGTGATTACTGAGGCACTGAGAAGCCTAGCATCTTCCCCCAAGTCTGGTGTCTAGGTCACAGAGGAGGACTGGGGACTGAAACTCAAGGCCTCCTGACATGAGACCTCAAGGCTTCCCTAACTCCCTAACACCTGCCCTAAGGGTTTCACCAACTGAAGCCCAAGTTCCCTCCTGAGATCTTGATAGAAATTCTTTCCATCAAGTAACCTAAAGAACTTCCATTCACACTGCTATGCATCCATAAAGTGAGAAGCAAGAGCTTCCGGGACTTCTCTTCTCCTTGAAACCTCCAGCTCGGTCTCTACTGAGGCCAACTTCACATTGGTAATAAAATATTCTTCCATTATGGTTTGTCTCTAACCTTCCCTTTGGCAGGGGGATGGTTTCCTGTTCTCCGTTTGTCCTGTCTGATTCCCAAGGCCACAAAGGACATGGTGCTGGTGAAGAAATTGGGTTTCTCCAGGTGGGACACCAGGGACCACAGACTGCCTCTCGAATAAAGAACCTGCAACCTTCATGCTAGGAATGTACTCTTTGCCTTCCTGATAAAGAAGGCTCATGCTCTGGGCCAAGAAACCCCAAAACACAATAGTGTTCACAGGGCACCGGACTGTATGTGTCCGCACCCTACAGGCCAATCCTTCACCATGGCCAATAGAGGAAAAACCCTGATAACTTAACGAAACTCACTCCCACACTGCATTTGTATCTCTACTCACTTCTAACTTCTAGAAATTCCCCTCAGTCACTAGGCATATTCAGATTGTATCTTATCAGCCTGGAATTCTATTTTCCACAATTCTTCCCCAACAAAAAAATTCCTTCAAGGACCAGCCCAAATGCCATACACCTCCATGAAAAATTCCAACTCCCAAGCTTCTAGAACATGGTCCCAGAATATGCTGTTTACATGTCTACTGATATGGTTTGGCTGTCTCCCCACCCAAATCTCATCTTGAATTGTGGTTCCCATAATCCCTATGTGTTGTGGGAGGGACCCAGTGGGGGGTAATTTAATCATGGGGACCATTACTCTCATGCTGTTCTCATGATAGTAACTGAGTTCTCATGAGAGCTATGGTTTTATAAGGGCCTTTTCCCCCTTTTGCTTGGCACTTACCCTTCCTGCCACCATGTGAAGAAGGACATGTTTGCTTCCCCTTCCACAATGACTGTAAGTTTCCTGAGTCCTCCCCACCCATGCGGAACTGTGAGTCAATATCCTTTCTATATTACCCAGTCTTGAGCAGTTCTTTTTTTTTTTTTTCCGACACAGTTTTACTCTTGTTGCCCAGGCTGGAGTGCAATGGCACAATTTCAGCTCATCGCAACCTCCATATCCCAGATTCAAGCAGTTGTCCTTCCTCCCTCCCGACTAGCTGGGATTACAGGAATGTACCACCACACCCAGTTAATTTTTTATATTTTTAGCAGAAATGGAGTTTCTCCATGTTGGTCAGGCAGCTCTCAAATTCCCAACCTCAGGTGATACACCTGCCTTGGCAACCAAAGTGCTGGAATTATAGGCCTGAGCCACCTCGCCCAGCTGGGCAGTTCTTTATAGCAGGGTGAGAACAGACTAATACATCCACATAGTACTTATTCCATTACTGCCTTGTATTGCTTCTTTTCCTTTTTGAGACAAAGTCTCACTCAGTCGCCCAGGCTGGAGTGCAATGGCAGGATCTCAGCTCACAGCAACCTCTACCCTCCCAGGTTCAAGCTATTCTCCTTCTTCAGCCTCCCAAATAGCTGGGATTAAAGGCACATGTTACCAGACCCAGGTAAGTTCTGTGTTTTTAGTAGAGACAGAGTTTCACCATGTTGGCCAGGCTGGTCTCAAACTCCTGACCTCAAGTGATCCTCCCGCCTCAGCCTCCCAAAATGCTGGGATTACAGGCGTGAGCCACTGTGCCCGGCCTGTATTGTTTTTTGAGTGCGGGGTCCATATTGCTTCTTGAATGTGGGGTCGATAACACATTCTGCTTTTAAATTTCCAGTCTCATTCAACAGAGTGCTTAACGAGGAGTAGACACTCAGTAGACTAGTGGTTCTCAAACTTGTTAAAACACAGATTGCTGAGCCCCACCCAGAGAGTTTCCAATTGAGCAGGACCTGGGTAAAGCCTGAGAATCTGCATTTCTAATAATCTCAAGTGACGCTGACACTGCTGGCCTAGGGACTTTAAGAAGCATTTTAAGAGGTGTTTGTGGAATAAATAAAAGATGGAATGGATAAACATTTCCCTGAAAAAATCCTATCACCAAGGGCTACAAAAATGAGTCTTCAAAAGATCAGGATAAAAGATGTATATTACCAACATTTACTTCTAAATAAGAAGCAAAAATAGAAGCAGCAGAAAAAAAGAATGACAAAAGAGATCAGGGAACCAGATGAAAAAACATATCAGAAAAATTTTAGGGTCACCACTGGTTGTTTTCCTTTTAGCCCTGCCTGATAACTTCTTATGATCAGACCAGAAATTAAAAATAAGTTCATTTTTCTTTTTTTTTTTTTGAGACATAGTCTCACTCTGTCACCCAGGCTGGAGTGCAGTGGCATGATCTCACCTCACTGTAACCTCTGTATCCTTAGCACAAGTGATTCTCATGCCTCAGCCTCCTGAGTAGCTGGGACTACAGGTGCACATCACTATAACTGGCTAATTTTTGTATTTTTAGTAGAGATGGGTTTCGCCATGTTGGCAACGCAGGTATTGAACTCCTAACCTCAAGCCATCTGCCTGCCTCGGACTCCCAAAGTACCAGGATCAAAGCTATAAGCCACCGCACCTGGCAATAGGTTCATTTTTCTGACTCAGTCATATATTTTTAAATATTCTAGGGAAACACTGACTCAATAAAACCAAAACTGGGAAATTTTCATAAGAAAATCATTAGAAATGAGTGTCAAAATGATGCACAAAGAGAGTCGTGAAGCCCTGTTTATATTAACCAGAAATTTGGAACAACTTAAATGTTTGGCAAAAGAAATTAGATTCAATAAATGATGATATGTCCATAAACAGAATGCTATAAGACCTTTTCAAGTGTCTTACAGGGGAATATGTATTGACACAGAAAAGATGCACGAGACAACAAATGAAAAGCGAAACAAGCTAAAAAACGGTTTACACAGCACCATCTAACTTTGGACAAAAGCCACAAATAGATACAGAGAAATAGACAAAAACAGAGATAAGGATGGAGAACTATTTAGCAAACTGGGAGTCAGAACAGAAATTAGTTTTTAATTTTAACATTTCTATTTCAATCATTTCTACAATAAACACAGACTGCTATGTAACTTATTTACACGGTCTTAAAAAATAAATGATAGTCCGTGGGAGGTTTATTCTTCCCATTTCTTCTCATGAAGGACCAAAGAGTTGAACTGAAGCCTGAGTATTTGTATAAGCTTTTCCCCACCCTGCTCTTTTGCAAACACCAACACAATTTGGGCTCCATTTATAAGGCGTCTGCTGCGCCAACCCCCTTTCTTGGTGCTTACTGGACCTGATCAGGGTTAATTTCGAACTCAAAGAGCCTAACCTTGAATAACTCCATAGCACCACCAAAGTGAGTGGCTTTGGGGAATGACATTTACAACGCATCCATTGTTACGTGGTCACCCAGCAAACCGTCATTTTTCAGAAACCAGGGCTGTCTCACAGACTGGTTTTCAATAAGGTGGGTTGCTTAGCAACAGCCAAGGAAGTAAGAAGGCAGAATAAGGCATCCGCCAGGGACATTTTACGACCAAAACAAGCTGCACTCATGTGTCTGGCTGTGTTCAAGGTAACCAAGTAAGAGATAGCACCCAGCTATTTTTGCATCATGAGGAAAAATACTTGGCTTCTGCCCAGAAGGGCAATTATCTCACAGTCTTGGCAAGCCCCATGGTATGAGAAATGGTAACTGATACGGGGGTGAAGAAAAAAACCACTGACCTTCATAAATACTGATGATATGAGGATGGTTGAGAGATGACATGATCTCAATCTCTCGTCTGATGTGAACCATGTCTTGTTCATCCTTAATTTTGTCCTTACGAATGGATTTTATAGCAACCTATAAAGTCAGGAAATGAAATGTTATTCAGAGAACTAAACAGATGCAAATCAACCATTGGGGGAGTTTGGAAAATAAATACAGATGTGACTTGTTGGCAGAACTGACAATAACCAGAACAAAGCTTGAAAATGCCCCCGTCATGTCTTTCATATGTAGCAAAAACACCCTTTTCCTAGCAACAGAAAACATCAGGTTTTAACAGCCTGGGATTTCTGATGGTTTGTTTTTAGTTTGTTTGTTTGTTTGTTTCATAAAGTAGAGGCTGCTTAACACAGCCAGAGTCATTTACTCCATGAACCCTGATCCTTTGAAAAAAAAAAAAAAAAAGGCAAGTTCAGTTTACAGGGCATTGATGATGAAACGTTGGTTAGGTGAACTTGGTCCCACTCAGCTCCACTGTGCGGCTGCCACAGCAGTGGCTATAGAAATCATTACTGCCTGGCCAACCTCGAGGCCAGCTCTACCTCAAGCCTTGGCTTTTAAGACTCCAAGCTATGCTGTGTTTACGCAAGAGCTCGGAAACCAATTTCTTCCTCTATCCTTCCTCTTGTCCAAGGCACCTTCAATAGCACATGGTATGACAAGAGGGCTCTGCTGGACCAGTCAGGGTAAAACAAAGGGACTGACAGCTCATCTCTCTGCCCAGCCCCTGTCAATTCCCAAAGCTCAGCACCAGTGTTACAAAACCAAACTGCAGAGACCTGCCAGGGCCAACACACAGAACAATTACTCAAAAGAAACACATCAAGAAAAAGGCATGAATGGCAATAGGAACCTAATAAGGAAAAGCGTGTTTGCCAACAGATTCATCTTTGCTCATAAACAAGCTGACTGGTAACAATCAGATTGGCTCTCAGGGGGCCAAAAACCACTGGAGGAAGTAAGTATCCACAGGTAACACAGAAGCCCACCAATCGATTTGCTGCCGGATCAGAAAGCCTGCCTAGTTCTCTTCCAGGCTGGTCCTTTTGTGACCTCAACTCTCACCTGTTGAGGTCAGGTAACCTTTCCTAGAGGAAAGGCAGCCAAACCATCCTTCTAGATTATAAAGGCGTAGAGTTATCTGGAGGAAAGAGAGCCCTCGTCACCAGCAGCCCACGGCCACACCTTGCCTGTCTCACAGTCAACCCCAGCCAGCCTCAGCAGGGATATATTCACTTTTGGGAGCACGTGCTACCTCTGACTTGCACCAGCTCTCAACCAAGCACTGCAAACGGAAACATTTCTAAAATACATCAGTTCTTCTATGACTCAACAAGAACTGGGAAGCTGTTATGATTGTTTTTGCTATGTGCTGACCTCTCAAAAGACAGGTTCATCTGACTAACAGCTCTCTGGATTTCTCCTTTGCAGGCCTTACCCAAGTGGTGATTAAATGAGCCTTTGTGTCTTTACCTGACTCTACACATACAGGGATCTTATTCACTGTTTTTTTAAACCTCCAAACCTTAACATCATGCCTGGCATATGGTAGACCTGAGAAAACATTCAGTGTAGGCAGGTAGACAAAAAAGGAAGGGAAGGAGGAAAGGAGGCAAGCTGGAGGGAGGGGAGGCTTGATGTTATTAAGTGATGCAAGCCCAGACCAGAGAAGTGGTAGCAGAACTGGGGCAAAAAAGGAGAAACCACCCCAGACACATAATACTGCCCAGACAAGCATAATAGTAAGATGATCAAGAATTTCTTTAACATCTATCTACACAGGCAACGGAGGAACAGATAAACAAATATGAAACGTGGGATGCCCTGCTGTAAATCCAGGGGAAGGCTCCACCTCCCTTCAACCGTGGCTGGACCCATAGCTGGATAGAAGGAGGCTGCATGGAGATGAATGAGCCTTCCAGCTTAAAGGCCCCTTTTCAGCAGAGAGCCAGACTCAGAACTACCCCAGGGCCTCACAACAGCCCTATTCAGTACCTAGCAAGAAAAACTTCCCTTCGCTTACGTCAAATGTAAAGATACGACTGGATGGCTTTATTTTATCTGAGGAAGGGCTACAATCCTGGGAGCTTGTTCTGGGAGAAAGCAGACAGTGAGCACACACAGGCCGTGGAGGATGTGGGTGGCTGCTGGAACAACTCCTACATTCCTCCATAAGCTAAAGATGGGCGAGGGTAGAAACCACCCCTTTGATTATGTGGCAAGCTGAACTTGACCTCAAGGAGGCTCTATTGTCAAGTTACAATAGGCATAAATTCTTCACCATGCAGGGTCAGAGGAGGGTAGCAACATTCTAAGGCGTAAGAAAATAAGTCCACTTGCCGATTCCCGACTAACAGCCCAGTGAGGCAGAGGGTCCCACGGTGCCATCGCCAGGGGATGCTTCCAGCTGGGTGTGAAAAGGAAAGTGCCCACATTCGCATCAAGCCTTGCTCAGCGCTGAGGAAACTAAAAGGGCTCCATAAATGTTAATAAGCATGGTGGCTGTCTCTCCACAAAAATTTCCCTTTTCCTACAATGAATCTTACACTGAAAATGTAAAAGAGGGCGCATTCTGCTTCTCTATTTCAAAGGAGTGACAGGAAGTCAGGAGGAGAGAATGCTACAAATCATTTTCATCTGTGCACCTGCCAAGCCTGGAGAAAAGACATTCTGCTCTACTGCAGAGTGGTGGGACCCAGCCGAGGTTCAGACAGCCAGTTAATGACAAAACACAAAAACAACACTACTGCTAATAATAATGGCCAGCCTTCATTAGCCACTTAATACATGGAGCAGACACCGTGCTGAATGCTTTACCAGGGTTCTTTGCACCCTTCCCATTCAAGCCTCAGCTTCATACCACCCTCTCAGGAAGACCCTTCCTGACCCCTCTAGCTGATAAGGCCACCCTTATGGCCACCTCCCTCTCTCTATACCCTTCCCATTTTATCTTCTTTGGGGTGTTTCACACCAAATACTTTATTAGCTGCATATTCAGCCTGTTTTTGTAGCACCCAGGGAGCTAAGAATGGTTGTCACATTGAGGTTTGTTAAGAAAAAAACAAGGAACTCTGAAATGCAGCTTCTGTCTGCATTTATAAGAGTGTCTGCTTCAGGAAGTTGAAGAATACGCTGAGCCAGTCCACAGACAGTATTGCATAATGCTTAGAAACAAGGCTTAAGTCCAGGCTAATACCACTCTCTAGGTGTGTGACATTGGCAAGTTATATAACCTCTCTGTGTGCCAGTTTTCTCATTCATCTAGTAGAGAAATAACATCTGCCTCACAGGTCCTGGTGAGGAGTACGTGTCAGGTGTTCAAGAATACGCCTGGGCCGGGGGTAACTGCTCAATAAGCGTCAGTCTTTTTTAACCCAGAGTGAGTGTCCTGAAAGTAGAACCTTCCTTTTTCCTTTCTTCTTCAGAGCAAACTTGAATTCCTCCTGGCTCCTCAAGGGACAGTAAGTGGAGGTCTTGGGGACATGCTTCCAAAGTACATAAAGGACAAGAACATCTCCATCCCGGGTCTTTACATTGCAACCTCGTCTGAAATCAGGAAGACCAGCTGGGCACACACCATTATCAGCAGGGCCCCTGAGACAGGATGATTAATAACTTGAACCCAAAAAGCAACCCCAGGACCGTTTCTCCATCTGCTCCCTCACCATCTCCTTTGACCATTCAGCTGAACGGACACAAACATGTTTCTACTTAGAATCAAAAGTCTGCCTCAAGATATCCACACTTCAGCCTGTATGAAATGTGACTTTTCATCCACTTGTTCTTTTTGAAAACCTACCATGTACCAGGCTACAAAGGAGGAAGGCCGCATGACTGCCCTAGCCCTCAAGGTGGGTGGTGGGGTGGGGAAGGTACGGGCAATGAGCAAAACTCACACCAGTAATTACATAATTGCCCTCATGGCCAGGGCTACTGAAGAAATGTACAGACATGCCCGGCATTGCAGAGGAAACCTCCTCTCCAGTTTTCCTCAATTCCCGCATCTACAAAGAAACACAGAGGTAAGGAAGGGGCCCAACAGGAAGGGATTACCAAATGTCTGAAATCACACGCCCTCCACCCCCAAAAATCCCATTTGTTCCTGCACAAGTCAGAGAGCCTGCCAGGAGTAGGGAACTCAGGTGTTTAAGCCCGACTCACAGTACAGCCATACTCATAAACGTTCCCAGGTCTAGACGGCACCGTGTGCCTCATAAACAATCTGCTTTTAAGTAAGGCCACGCTATGGCTTAATGTTGAAACCTTCTGCAGCAGCGGGTTTGGTGGAAAACCTGTGAATCCTGCCCTGCAGTGCCTGCCTGTTTGCCCAGCCGATTCCCATCTCTGTAACATGCAACAGGCACAGCCTCCTCCTGGGAGTTGGAGGTTTTTCCTTTTTTGAATCATCACCAAAAACCACCTGCTCTGTGGTCTGCTGGGCGTCCTCTCCCACAGTGGCTGCTGTGGGTGTTCAGAGCCCGGTGACCTAGGCAGGGTTGGGGATGCAGTGTGGAAGAGTAAAAGCTCAGACTGTCACCGACTGGGTGACCTCAGGCAAGCCCGAACTTCCCAGGGCTCAGTTTCCTCATCTGTAAAATGGGGTTAGAAAAAATTCTGTTTCTTGGGGTTGTTGTGAGGAGTGGAAATGAGGTAAGTAAAGGCCCCAGCACACAGTATTTGCTGAATGGTAGTGATTATAAAGCACACTTAAAGGGTAATGAGCCCACAGCAAGTCATGTCAGAGGTCTCTCCACTCCCCTCCACCCCCACACGCATCCTTCCCCTCCCCACATTTGCACAGTGGTAAATAAAAGCAGGTTAAAATTAATATCTGGCCAGCCCCAGGGTGTCCTGGTGTCTGATGGAGAGGACACCTGTGTAGCACAGGACCAGCCTTGGGGGCATGGTGGAGAGTAGGGGCAGGCCGTATGTTGCCTTCTGCAGCCACCGTATGTTGCCTTCTGCAGCCACTGCCTGCATGCTCATTCATTGACATAAGCTGGCCTTCTAGGAACATTCTTATAAAAAAAAAAAAGTGCCTCTCACACAGGAGTCACCTGTGTATCTTATAAAAGTGCAGATTCTGAATCCATAGGTCTGGGGTGGATCCAGCCAAAAATTCTGCCTTTCCAGCAAGGTCCCAGGTGATGCCTGCTCCGGGGACCACACTTTGAGTGGCCAGTTCTTAATGCTTTGTCTTTGGCCCTGACGTCTCAACATTTTTAAATGAGTGGCAATATTCTTAATAATAACAATAACTAACATTCCTTCAGTGTTAACCAGGTGCCAGCAGACCTTATCTCATTTAAGCCTACCTACAATTCCATTTTACAGATGAAAACATAGAGGCCAGGAAAGATAAATATTTCCCAAAGTTACACAGCTTGCAAAAAACAGTGGAGCTAGAATTTGAGCCCAGAGGCTGCTTATTTTTCAGGGTATTAATAAAGCTGGGATGAATAGCAAACATCACGGGTCACAGAATTTCCTGGAGGATCCCAAAGGTTTCCTAAAGCCCAGTGAGATGGACCTCCCCTCCAAGCAGATGAAGTTTTACAGTGTCATATGTGAGGTCCCAAAAGGAGGGAATGGAGGACTGAGCAGCAGGGAAGAAACACAGTCATAAATATGGCATTAGCATCACTTAGTGAGAACAAGTTTCCATCCTAATCCCAGCAACACAAGCTGACAACTGCCCTGCCATTCACAAGGTGTGATCTTATACCCAGGCACGTTCCACGGGAGCTGCAGGGCTGCTCGCCTGGGAGATGGACAGAGTGTGGGGCAAGGCATAGCCCCACTAAGGCTGCATCAGTCCAAAGCTCCCAGGATCACCAAGTAGCTTTCACTCAGAAAGGCTTTGCCCCACGACAATCACCACGGTGATGCCACCCATCTTGCAAACAAAGCTGCTAATTAATTAAATGACCCCCGGCTCCTTATGGAGGGGCCTGGCCAACTCAGAACAACACCCAGCAAGTTGCCCTGATGCAATGGCCCCACGGGAACCAAGCCAGCTCTGCCTGGGGGCCCACAGGCCTCTTCTTCACTTCCTCTTTGGCCTGTTGGTTCCTGCCTTACATGAATGTATTTCAGAAAGAAGTGGACTGGAAGCCAAGAGTTGTATCCACAGGCTTTGAGGCGAGGCACCAAAGCCAGGGAGCATGGCACGTGTAGCTAGGAGCTTTTCCTTGGAAGAGTGGCATCCCTCCATTGGCCCCCATCAGTCCTTTAATCTTATAAGAGGTTCTGAAAATTTAATCCTCTGTAACTTGGTTCTCAAATCTCTATTTCTCAAAATTCCCCATAAAAGAGAGGATGATTCCTGTGATGATATTGATTTCTCTCCTGCCATGAAAAATGCATTCTATTTTCAGAACATAAACAACAAAGCAGATGGGTGGTTGACTGGGCCTGGGCCAGCTCCGGAGGACCTCAGAGGGCTAGGACATTTTTATCTACCAAGAAAGTCATTCCTTGGTCTCTAAGACTCACCCCACCCCTCTCCCCTTCAATGACTGAGCTAAGAATGTCATTATTGCAAGTGGTGATACCACAGGGAAGTGAAATTAGTGCCTCAGAAACCATCGGCAGATTTACACTCCCTGTTGGGGTTTGTAAACATAAGATACAAACCATGACTGATGAGGCAAGAACCAAAGAAATAGTGAAAAGGCCACTGGAAAGTTCCTGAGGGGTGGCCATGCCAAAAGTGAGCCATAAAAAAGCCTGAAAAGGACAATTAGAGGCTCTAGAGCACTATCTGTCCAAGGGTGGTAAGCAGATCAACTGCCTCCAATCCCCTGGTTAGGGGGAAAAGGGAAACCGATTGCAAAAATGCAGATTCCTGGGCCCAGCCCAGAGCTAGTGAATGAAGGTGGGGGTGGGGGCAGACCTGGTATTAGCATTCTTTTTTTTTTTTTTTTTTTTTTGAGACGGAGTCTCACTGTGTCACCCAGGCTAGAGTTCAGTGGTGCAATCTTGGCTCATTGCAACCTCTGCCTCCCGAATCAAGGGATTCTCCTGCCTCAACTTCCCGAGTAGTTGGGACTACATACAAGTGCGTGCCACCACGCCCAGCTAAATTTTTGTACTTTTAGTAGAGATGGGGTTTCACTGTGTTAGCCGGGAAGGTCTCGATCTCCTGACCTTGTGATCTGCCCGCCTTGGCCTCCCAAAGTGCTGGGATTACAGGCGTGAGCCACCGTGCCCGGCCGGTATCAGCATTCTTTACAGCCTCTCAGGTGATTCTGCTGCACTCTGAGGTTTGAGTCATCTTAGAGCAGGGTAAATGTGGCCCTGACAACATCTATTATTCTGTAGCTAAAATAGGAAGCAGTTATATTACACACTAGACGACTGATGAAAATTAATGAACCGCCCATTAATACAGAGCAGAATAAAACACAGGCTTCCTGGAGGAGGCTTAGTGACTTGAATTAATGTACCTCCCATAAATGGAAAGTTTGCTTCCAAAGGATATCTCCCTAATCCCAGCCCAAGGCAGGCCTGTGGATGAAGTGAGGCCAGGGGAGCTGGCTGCAGAAATGTAACTTCACAGTCCACACACACAATCCAGAGCATGAAAAAGCCTCTGGTAACACAAGAGACGCTAACACAGGCAGTATCAGATTAAAAGAAAGACTGAAAATGCCAGGCTATTTAGCTGGGACTGGAGTTGCCAAGCAGCTGTTTATTTTTGGACTTTCACATCTCTGAAGCCAAATGCAACACCAAATCAGAATTTTAAAGTGCAACTGTTTCTCTTCCAGGTTACAATTGCTCTGGGGAGGGAGAAAAAGGGCTGGGCCAGAAGGCTGAGGTTACTTATGACTTGGACAGCCTCAATTGGTAGCATCTAATCACTCTGACACTGTTTATAATAAGGCTTGGATAAGCTTAAGGTTGTGCAACTTTTATTTATCGACCTCCAAACCCAGAAGAACCCAAGCCAGTACTGCTAAGAAATCCAGCATCTGTACCTTGAGCTTGTCATCAGTCACAGCAACTCCTGCAGGCGGAGGCAACTCCAGTAAGGAGAGGGACTCAGATAATCATGCCACAGGCTCAGTTTCCTCACCTACAAATGAGGAGGAGGATGGTACCAACCTCACAAGGTTGCTGTGACAACACGGCAGACTGCGTATGTGACAGAAGGTGGAGAAGGCAAATAGCAGCTATGGCAGAAGCCAAAATGAGCACCATTATCAGTAGATGTTAGAGCTGTAAGGACTTAGAATGTTCTATGCCAATCTCCTCATGTTACAGGTGAGGAAACTGAGTCCCAGAGAAGTTAAAGTACATACAGGCCCAAGTTCACAAAGTTATCGGCAGCACTGGAATTGAAACAAGAGTCCTGATTCCCACTCCAGGACGGATAAACACTCTGAGCAAGGGGTCCTTCCTCACCAAATACTAAGCCACACTGAGCAGCAGGGCTGACACTGCCACAGAAAATTCCACATTTACATGGGGGGCTGCCCCAGTCACAGCCAAGTCCCCAGAATAGTTGCATCATTAATAAACTGAGCTGGGGAGTGGCAGGTACCCTTCAGGGTGCTGATGAATCATGACTTGTGCTGCAGCATGGTGTATTTCACCTCCATCTAATGCCTGGACTGTCCTCACATTGCTATGCCAGAGACACTGTTTTCAGTTCAGTTCAATCCAAACCTTCCCCCAATTTTTGAAGGCCGATTTAATATCACCCATGAATATGCATATTTGGGAAGTTTTTATCCCACAATTTCTTAATTCATTGCAAACATTGCTTTTAAATGTTACCTTTAGGCCACTACTGAACCACTATCTTTGGAGAAAAATGAGCTAGGAACACAAAGACCTAAGAAGCAAAACTAGTTTCCCAAACAAAAAGGAAATTAGTCTATTGAGGTTAGCTAATCCACGTAAGGAGAACCAAAAAAAAACTTTTCTTGATTTCTTAATGTGGTAAAATATAACAAGCAAAAAAAGGCATGACTTTCTATTTTATTTTATATTTTAATCCTCAATGGTTTTATAAATAAGTGAAAGAGAAGATTCTGCAGAAGTTATTTTTATCCAGACAGAATCCCTTCTGTTTAGAAAACTTATTTAAGTGCAAGACCTATCAGGGTAAGAGCTAAGGTGCGGGCTGCAGTCCGTCCCCCAAAGCCTCTGGAGAGCACTCAGGAGCACCCGAGTCCTCTCTCATCATCTCCTCGCAAGCATATTTTTCCTTCCAAGAGAAGCTCTCATTGTCTATTATTCCCAGTTAACAGGCTGGTTCCTGCTCCCCAGCCCATTGCAAGACCCATTGGGTGGGCTGTCAGCTCCCTCATTAGCACCTCACAAGCCTGCCTGCTGGGATGCTCTTGCTCATAGCAGCAGCACCTCTGGCTGCAAATGCACAGGCCCAAGCACCCACAGGCTGAGCTCCCAGGAGTGTGCTAGGCCCCAGGCGAGCATTTCTTACCATCCAGTCATGGGGGTGAGCCTCACCCAGTACTCAATTCTCAGTTCCTACCCTCAAGGAGGCTGGTGCACGGGTCTGTGGTCATCTCAGAGACCCAAGGAGTGGCCTGGGTTGGGCAGTGTGCTCATGCCCCTAGACGTTCGTACCTGCCATTTTCTCTGCCATGATCCCCCACACCCTATCCTCACCACGAACATTTCCAGTTGACCAACTCCTCTGCACCCATCTGCCGCAGTCATGGCCAATCCCCTGCAAGGACCCCTTTGCAGATATGGGTCCCCTTTTATAGCCTTGCTTACCATTGCTTGTAAGCTTCATTTGCACCGCGACAATTTCTGTTCTATCTCCAGTACTGAGCATGCACCTAATGTGTAGTATATGCACAGAAAAGCTGTTGCTAAAATGGAGCCCAAGTATTAAGAAGGACCCTTCACAAACAGAAAACCACAGTGGGACGTCTAATCATTCCAGCCAACCTAAACCTCAGCCACCTGCCGCTGAGCCTTCTTTTACTTGCTTGTAAAAGAAGGACTCCCTTCTTATCCCACAATCACTGAGCCTGAACTTCCTCATCTTGCAAATGGAGACGATAACAGTGTCCACTCCAGAGGGGTTGCGGATGACTCACAGTAGCAGCTAACGGTCATAATGATTACCAGTTATCAAGCCCTCACTATGTGCCAGGCCCTCAGTACCTTTCTGTTAAGTCTGTCAACCTCTTACTCATTTATTCTTACAAAAACATTATTATTTCTGCTTTCTCAATGAATATAAACTGAGTCTCAGGGATGTTAAGTAACATGCCCTAAGGCACATAAATAAATAGAAGATCTAGGTCTCCATATGCCACCTTGGAAGTATACTGACGAAGCAATCAGCACAGTGCCTGGCACATAGTAGGTGTTACATAAATACGAGCTGAATCAGAACCTCTGGACATGAAGGGCCCATCAAGGCCACACTGCCTTGTCCCCACCAGAAGTCTTTTCGTAAGCTAATATTTAAACCACTTCCATCTTCAAAACTACATCTATCAATCAGTGTTCCTGCTGCCTTCTGTAAGACCAGGTGGGCAAAAGTCAGAACTGTATGGGAGCAGCTGGGAGGTGCGCCCCTAAAACGATGTGGGAATAAGTCAGTTTCCCAGCAAGCAATTTTGGAAAATCTATTCTCGATAAGGCATTGATCCAGTCCTAGAGAACTTGCCTAGAGCTACCCTTCAAGTTCCCTACCAGCCATCTGGAAAGGGCGGTGGACACAGGGGCCCCTCCCTGCCCAGCACCTGTTCACCCTTTCTCTCAGGGGAGCACCCTGACTTCACTGTGAGGACCACTCCTATCCCCCAGATGCCTTTTGAAAGAGACCAAGATACTTCAACCTCTCCTGTGCCAACAAGCTGGCACATGACTCTAGAGCTAGCCCTGGAGACGCTCTTTCTAAGGTTTCAAGAAACTTCCCAGCAAAGTGTTCTTTCGGGAGCACACAGGCGCACGGATGCGCATGCGCAAAGATGGGGCCTCCTGAGAAGTCCTGCCACGCATCGCGCCCCCATTTCCATCCCTGTGTCTTTCATGCTCCTAAATGAGTCAATTCAAACCAGAAAAGCGAGTCTCATTTTGCTCAGCTGTTCATTTTCCCATTTCCAAAAAGGGTCAAGGTATTGTCACCGCTGTCCCTTTATCTACTGCATGCCTTACACTCAGCCACCTCCTCCATAAAATGGGCCTATGTCTATTTCACTTGGCCAGTACTAGCTGAAGCACAGTCTTGAGGACCCACATAGATGTCATCTTTATAATAACTTCCTTGAACACCACAAAAGTGCAATATTAAATTATTGTGGAGCTTTGTCCCATCTGCGGAGAGGGATTCAGTAACTGTAACATTGGCCTACTCTGCACAAAGGTACAAAAAGTCCAGCCACATGCTGCCAAATATTGGTCACACATACAAAATATTTACCTGTCACTGTGCATGCTACCTAATCACGGTCAGTATAGAGCCTAACAAAAGGGAAGGTCATCCGTTGTCAATGCCTCAGATATAGCAAGCAGAGCAGCAAGCCAGGAACTGCCGTGTTCCCCTCTGTGTCCTCAACATCTAGGAGAGTCTGGCACTATAGTGGATTTCCAGTAAATAGTTGCTGAGCTTCATTTCATCAAAAATGATGAATAGCATAAGTCTTAATTTGTACAGGAATTATTCCTTTCTTACCCATTCACCCACGACCACCAACCTGGCCCAGTATCTACAAGTTGCTGAAGTCAGGCAATCTACCCAGATTCCACTCTGCTCCAAGTTGCCACTGTCCCTGTGGCTAAGACCACTAATCCATGGAGGCAATACCATGCTGTATGAATGACCTCTCACCAGTGGATACAATGTCATCCCACTTTATTAAACTCCTCCCCCCACCACCCCATGAGACAGGCTAGACATTTTGCAGAAGAGGAAAACTGAAAAGAAGAACTCCCCAAGTTTCCAAAGGTCACAAAAGCCACACCCAAGTTTCAACGCAGGTACTAGGATCCTGTGGCCACTGGACCACACCTGTTTGCACATTTGTCAAATCTATGGAAACTAATAAGGAAGAAAACACGCTTAGCCCTGGCATCGTGATGCTTCCTTTCTCTTGAGTTTAAAGCCTTGGGGCGAAACTGGCTCAGATAGCGGATTGTTCAAATGTTGTGGAAGGTCTGGTCGGGGAGCTAATCAGAACAATTTGAATGTGCAGCTCAGCAAGGACGCGCCTTCCTGGATCATGCGTCGCTTTGATGGCAACGCTTTATAAGAACCATTCCCTTACAACAAAACTGTCAAATCCAGCAACCGCAGGCCAGAAACATCCCTGCGGAACCCCGCCAAGCTGCTTTCTGATGTACTGTACACACAAATACCAATATTCCCCAGATGTTCTCCATGTAAAACATTTGGTTGGAGACACTGCTCCTCTTTCCCAAAAACTCTTACATTTGTTTAATGGACTCATACAGTTCAGCTAAAATATCCTGGAGCAGACATCTGAAGCCAGCCCGGCTCTAATGTGAGCATCCCATCTGCAGAAAAGACCAACAAGTAAATAACATTGTCTTTCCCAAGATTTATGCTCCCTGCATCTTTATGCAGGTCATAAAATGTAAGCTATGCAAGGATAATAATGCAAGTTGCTTTCAAGTGTGTTTCTGAGTCCATCTCGGTATTAATCTAAGACTGATGTTCCAATAGAGACTGGCTCTGGTATGCTAACGAGGGGACTAAATTCTACCTCTTACTACCTCAAAAAAGAAATCTAAAAATCTGTCACTTGAGCAACATAGATGATTGAGATAGAGGTAGGTTTTTCCTGGTTTTAATTATCCAAATATAGCAATAGCTCCTCTATGCCAGAACTACTATCCTTTAACGTGTAGTATAAAACATATGTAAGAGGCAGCAAAATTAGAAATGCACTTGACCTTGAATCAGGAGACCCAGCTCAGCCACATTCTGAGTGACTCAAATCAGCCCTATTTCCCTTAAGGCAGCTCATCCTGTTACCCAGAAAACACAACTTCACTCTTGGGGCACCATTCAGCCCTGAAGACTTTGGAGAAGGGAAATAAGCCCTTAGAAACACCACTCAACGAAATGCCACGGATTCCATGCACAGAACCCCTGCAGATGGTCACCCATAGTTTTCCCTAACACAATTAGGAGGAAAGCTCAGCCACAGAAGATCTGTAGGGAAGCTGGAAAAATGCAACTAGAAAGCTGCTAGGCACAGCCTCATTGACAGAAGCAAGACATGACAACTCACTTTCCCTCTCATCTTTAACTTTTCTGTATCTGGTAAGTTTTCAGTATTGAGCATGCGCTATTTTCGCTAAGGAAGGAGAAGAATTTTATTTTTTAAAAAGGTCACAAAAAGGAATGAAAGTTAATGAGGGAGATGATAGACAAACTATAAATAGCAGACACGAGATCTCCAAAACACAGTACCAAGGCCCATTGAGGAGAATTTTCTCAAACTCATCAAGAAAAAGTTTTCACTACCTTCAAGGAACTTTGTTTTAAGAAGGCAAGAAAGTGTGCATCCAATTGAGAAAGAATTCCTTAAGAAATGCTGGCAACGTTGAAGAGGATTGGCTCTTAAATGGATGAGCTTCAATTATCTGTAAAAATATATTTAGAGCTCTCTATTATAACTTATTACTATTTCCACTTAACCAAAGCATTCGATTAACCAGTGTTCTCCATTCCCTTGACTGAGGCTCCCGGCAGACTGAACACTAGAGGCTGCGGGCTACTCTCTGCTTTTCCCACACCGGTCCACACAATTAGCCAACTACCCACCTTCATCTCAGCCAAGTCTACTGCTTCCAATATGGCAGCCTCTACACACCACGGCCTCCAACAGGACCAGAAACTTGAGGCACCACAGCAACTGCCCCTCTGCTAAGGATAAGAAGCCCAATTTCAGACTTAGGTTTGCCCTCATCATTGCCAAGAAAAGGCAAAGTGCAATGAGATGGCATACAGAAAATGCCTGATATTGTGCCCGACATACAGTATATGCTCCAAAAACGCTGGCTGTTCTTATCATTTTTATTATCATAATGTTAAAAAAAGAGACCTTGTGCAAAGATGTGTGCAGCGCCACAGTAAAAACTTCAAAATCTGGGACTGACAGGATGCTGTCGGGGGCAAAGTGAGAAGGGGGCTGGGAGAAAAGGAGCAGCTGTCACCTCTTCAGAGAAGCCATTTCAGGTCACCCCACTAACAGAAGTCCCTCCAAATGTACTTCTGTAGCCCCCAGGGAATTGATTTCGCAGGATGGAATTATTTCCCTGAAATAAACAGACAGTCAAAGGTCACCACAACTGGGGCCTATAAAGAAAACAAGCCAGCTGCCGATTTGCAGGCAGCTTATGATGCAAGACAGCACGAGGTCTCGGCGCAGGTCCAGTGGAATGGCTTCCGACACACCAGTCCCGTGGGGAGCGAGGATGGAGGCCGGGGCTCACCTTCCTGTGAGCAAGGTCCCAGCCTGACCAGGCATGGATGGGGACACCTTCTGGAGTGCAGACCCTGGAACCACGCTCCAGCCTGCGGCTCTCAAGCCTCGCAGTGCATTACAGTGACCTACGAGTCTGCTTACAAATACTGATACCTGGGCTCCCTCCGCAGACAGCCTCCTTTAGTTAGCCTGGGGTAAAAGTCCAGATATCAGTGTTATGAAAAGATCCCAGGTGATTCTCATGCTCAGCCAGGCCTGAGAACTAGCGGCACAGTGGAAAGAACCCACAGCAGAGTCAGGCAGACCTGAGTTTTTAAGTCCAATGCTCTCCTGCTTACTTGAGCAGATCAGCCACTCTGAGTATCAGTTTCTTTAACCCTAAAGAGAGAAATGATTGTCACTCCCCGTCACAGAGCTGCTGTGAAGACCATACAAGATAATGTATGTAAACTGCCTCATTTAGTGGATCTTGCAGAAGGCACACACCAGGTGGTTTCTAAATGTTAATCCCTCTTCCTTTCGTTCTTCTCCTTTCAAGGTTCTCCCACATGGGTCAGGAGGTCTCGGCAGCTCTCAGTTCTAAGGGGTCTCCTGCCTTTCTAAGCGTTTTAAAAAGGGTGGGAGGCTGGGCATGGTAACCCACACCTGTAATCCCAACACTTTGGGAGGTCAAGCCCAGCAGATCACTTGAGGCCAGGCATTCGAGACCAGCCAGGCCAACATGGCAAAACCCCATCTCTACTAAAAATACAAAAATAGCCGGCATGGTGGTGGGCACCTGCAATCCCAGCCACTTGGTTGGCTGAGGCACTAGAATCACTTGAACCTAGGAAGCAGAAGTTACAGTGAGCCAAGATTGTGCCATTACATTCCAGCCTGGGGTACAGAGCGAGACCCTGTCTTAGGGGAAAAAAAGGTGGGGAAGGAGGTACATCTTTTCTGAAAAGCAAGCATGAACAAGAGTACTGACAGAACAGGTTGGTGTATTCCTACAAACACACAAGACACGCACATAGAACCCCTGTAGGATGAAACAGCAAAATTATGTAAAAACTGAGTCACAAGCAGCAAAAGTGAGGAAAACCCAATCTTTAAGATTTGTTTTGCTTTTCCCATCTAGAAGGAAACCTGTCTTGCATGTGGCACTTTCTCAGGAAGTCTTTGCCTGTGCCTCTGTCTCCTCCATCAGATCAGGTGCAGGTCTTACGCCTGGGTGTCCTGCATAGGGTTGGTGTATGGTAGGTCCAAGGGAATGTCCATTGGACAGTTAAGCTCCTTGAGGGCAGGGCTGGGCATCTGTAGATCAACGGTGCTCATAGCATCTACACGTGGTAATCCCCTAAGCAGGCATTTTCTAAGTATACCGGAACTTTGAAGCAACTAGCAGAAAAGGACAAAAAGCACACTGGGCATTCAGGAGGCAGCTGCCCCAAGCCCAGTGGCCACGAGCAGCAGCATCACAGCAGTTTAGGATTTTCAAATCTTATGAGTATAAACATGGGCAAGTGACTTAGTTTTCTGGGCCTGTTTATCCACTTGAAAAATGGGGGGACCATAAGGTGTGCACCTCTTAGGGTTACCATGGGGATGAATTCAGGTCAGTGACGGACATGCTTAGAATATCACCTGGCACATAATTGCTGCTATGCCATTGTTTGCCATTATTATTACTCCATGATTGGATAACAAGAAAACAAACCTCAAGTTTCAGGCCCAAATAAGAGCCCTTCATTTATCACAAGAAAAGGCGTAGACTACAGAAAATGCTGTGGTGAATCCCCAAATGAATACAGCAACGAGCTTCCCATTGTCCAGAACTGTGTTCTCAAAATAAAGACCATGGACTTGCCTGTCACATTCACTTGAGTTGCTTGGTTAAAATGCAGAAGACAGGTGTCCCAAGTCCCACCCCATCCCTGTTGAATCAGAATTCGACTTCTGAGGTGTCAGTGCCAAGGATGGTATATTTGAACAGGTGCACCTAGGAGATTCCCATATCCCTGAAAATGTAAGAGCCACTGGATTGAATAAGCTCCTTACCTAGAGGATCTATGTCTGTTTGTTCATCACTGTATACCCAGAGCCTCGCATAACACCCAATCTGTGGTCCATGCCCGACAGATATGAGAAGAATCCATTCCATGGTTTCAGCTCTAGAAGTATTGGTTCCGTGTGTTTGAAGGCCCGCTATGTGTCAGGCCCATGCAAAGCAATGCTGATTCAGGCAACTTCATTTACTCTAAAAATCGCTATTGGTTGCTTACTACCTACCAGAAACTGTTCTAGACACTGGAGATACAACAAACGTGATGAATGAGGTTGCTCAGAGATATAATACCTTATAGATCATAATACGTGCTATGGAGCTAATAAAGCAAGGTACGCAGCCAAGTGCGTGCCCCGTCCTCATTTAACCCAGTGTCTAGAGCAGCACTAGTCCTGCCCCGCAGAACTTTCTATGATAATGGAAATAATCTAGTCTGCAACATGCCATGATAGACACTAGCCACACAGGGCTACTGGGTGCTTAAAATGTGGCTGGTGCCACCGAATAACTGAATTTTCTTTCATATAATTAATTTTAACTTTCATAGCCATATGTGCCCTTATTAGACAGTGCAGGTCGAGAGGCAAAGAGAGAGATATATGAGCTGGAAATTACAACACCAGGCAACATGAGCTATGAGGAGGGGAAGACAGAGCACCATGTGCTATCAAATGCCTCTCGCCCAATTACCAGATGCCCTAATGTTCTCTGCCTCTGGGGACTGAAAGAACAAGGTCAGGTACCAGGCATTGTGCTTGGGCTGGAATTTTTATAGCCCGTGATCAGTTGAAAATGGTATGCAGCCCGGCCAAGCCCCAGAGACCACAGCTCAGGATCACACCATCATCTGCAAAGCCAGGCCACAGCTGCCAAAGACATCTCTTTCCTCCCCATCATTCTGCTGATGGTCATTTTGTCCTTGGCTGGAATGTCCCACTGGGCCCAAGACACTGCAAGGATTTGATGAGATTGCTTTGCTTCAAGCGTAAGTACGAGTGCAAGCCTCCTAAATTCCACCGGAAAATGGGTGGCTAATCCAAACATTTCATAAAATTAGAACTCATTGTGGGACTGAAAGGAATTCAGACTGTGCCGCCACCAGAGAAATGCAAAATATTCATTATAATTTTTTCCTTCATGAGCTGTTTTAAGAAGCAAGTGCTTTTTCCGCTTAAAGCAAAGGGGTTGGGGGAAAGGGAGAGTTTTTGTTTTTGTTTTGTTTTCTCTGTGGTTTGCAAAAAGCATCACCAGATGAAAAAGTAAGAAACCCTGCCTGACTCCCCAATGCCTCAACTAGCAGGAATTAAAATAAACCATCCGAATCTTAGCTGTTCTTGCCTTTATAAAGACAGTGTTTTTCCTAAAAAATTGTATTTTCCTGGAAATTTTTATTTTTGCTCCTTAATTTTTTTCTTAGGCTTCAGCCCCAGAATGTTTATATCCTGAGGTCTCATTAGCAGCGGAGATATTGCAGTCATTCCTGCATGCATGCACATCAGCAATATTTACTTGTCAAGCACTAAGGTGCCGGAATGTAAGCTGCAAGGAAGGGAGCAGGACTGTCATCTGTCTCACTGCCGCTGTCTCCGTGTCATCCAGAGTGGTATCTCACACAGAGAATGCAATCAATAAATATCTGTTAAATGGCTGGGTGTGGTGGTTCATGCCTGTAACCCCAGCACTTTAGGAGGCTCAGGCAGGTGGATCACTGAGGTCAGGAGTTTGAGACCAGCCTAGCCAACATAGCAAAACCCCATCTCTACTAAAAATACAAAAATTAGCCAGGTGTGGTAATGCACGCCTGTAGTCCCAGCTACTTGGGAGGCTGAGGCAGGAGAATCACTTGAACTCAGGAAGTGGAGGTTGCAATGAGCCAAGATTGCACCACTGCACTCCAGCCTGGGAGACAGAGCCAGGCTCTGACTGAGAAAATAAATAAATAAATAAATATCTGTTGAATGACTAATAAATTTTAAAACAAAAATCTGGTCCAAAGCGCTCATCTTACAGGTAAGTTAGCTGAAGCCATGGAGGGCCATATCTTGCCAAGGTCACACAGCTTAAGTTGTGGCAACACCCCACAGCCATTCCACAAATATTTATTGCATTCTGACTGTGTGCCAGGCACTGAACTAGGATATAAATGAGGCATTGGGAGGATATAAATGAGTAAGACACAGAAGGACTGGGGTCATGAAATTAACTTCTTCACCTTGCTATTTTCCCCAAGCATGGAGGCAACTTCTCTGAGCTTTAACTCCAGCTCCAACAGTGCTTGCAATCATGAACCCTGAATCAAACAGTCCAGCCCTAAATTCTGTGATCCCGGCTCTGTGACTTTGGGCGAGTCGTTGGACCCACTCTAAGCCTCTGTTCCTCATCTACGAAATGAACGTGATCATAATACAGGTTCGAAGGCGAGAAAGCACATAAATAGAACAGTGCCTGGCACACACTAATCACTCAGTGATTCCTGCTATTAGGGTTGTTGGGGGAAGGATGCTCCCCCTGCTCTGGACCTTCCTAAACAACGACATAAGTGGAGATTTCTACTTTATTTTTCTCCTCTCCAGGATCTCTACTACCTGCTTCATGCCCACTCACTTATTTGTTCCCTCCCTCGGTGCTCCACTTGGTCCTGCCTGAAAAACAGATACGCATTAACCACGAGGAAGATGCAAAATGAGGTTCTCCCCAGGGCAGCAAGCACATCGCTGCCTTGTCTTTCCAGGCAAACGCGTTCACGGCTAGGCTTTGAGCTCACCACAGAAACAGACCATTAGCCTCCTCCCTGCACGGCTTCTGCTAATGGAAGAAAGAGTTCACTTTCAAATCTACTAAGAATCACACAAGGTAATTATCTTGCCTCAAGGACCGCTGAGAGCTTCTAAGGTTTGCTGGCTTCTGTCTTAATTGATACGGAGAAAGTCGAGGCTGCCTAATGGATGTGTTTGATAAAAAGTAATGAAATTCTGAGAGATTAAAGAAGAAAAAAAATGCAACAAGAAATCAATCTCCTTAAATGGACCAGCAAGGAGTGATAAACGTGGACCCCAAAGACTAAGGATCTTCAAATGTGAGGGTTAGATGCACATTCTCGAATCAAGAGGAAGGTGAACTCCTGGGGGCAATATCTGACTCCCTCTGCCTCCCCCAGTGCCTCCCACAGAGCTATTTGAATAAATGGTTTTAAACCTGCTACCCTGGGAGAGGCAGAAGGGAGCATGTGCCACAAGAAAAATGACAGAAATATTTCTACTCTTTCTTGGGAAGCAGTCTAGGCTCATAATTTCGAGCTCAGACAGACATGAGTTGTCTTCCTGGGCCCTGGGCCTCAGTTTCCTCCTGGCAAAGTCAGGTGACAGCATGTATCTCATCGAATCGAGTTCAGTGAGATGATACAGGCAAAGCACTCCTCACAGGGCCTGGCAAATAAAGTGCTCAGTAAAGGTCAGCTTTATTTGTTCATCTTCAAGGATACACCAGTAGTAAACATATGAGTTAAGCCTTCCCCTTAAGTGAGACTGCAAGAACATCCCTTCCCCCGGGGACAGGGCCCTCTGAAGTCTTTTCCTCATCCCCAGAATCTTGCCTCTAGCCTACCTGTCACCCAAGATCAAGAAGCCAAGCTCTCCTGGGTGCTCAGTGTACCCAGTCACTGCCAAAGCCCTGGGAACAAGAAACAGTGTCCACAGGGAGACCTGAGAGCAGAGGCATCCACGAGCCTCTAGCCTCACTGGGACCAAAAGCAAAGCCCCTTTAAAGTCTAAGCATCTAAGGAATGAGCAAAGATTCCTCCGAGCAGCCCAGCAGAACATGAGCTTACCTCCTCTGAATCGCAAATCATAACAAATAACACCGCCTGAGAACTGGCCCCATGTCAGGCACTGTTCTCAGCATGTGTGTGGTCCGTGAGTCCTTGTGACAACCTAGGAGCCGAGTTCTACTACTACAACCCATTTTACTGATGAGAAAACTGAGAGGTTCTTAGGGGATGAACAATTTCTTTTCTTTTCTTTCCTTTTCTTTTCTTTATGTTATTTGAGACAAGTTCTTGCTCTGTTGCCCAGGCTGGAATGCAGTGGTGTGATCACAGATCGCTGTGGCCTCCAACTACTGTGCTCAAGCGATCCTCCCATCTCGGCCTCCCAAGTAGCCAGAACTACAGGTGAGGGTCACCATGCCCAGTTAATTTTTTAATTTTTTGTAGAGACGGAAGAGTCTCACTATGTTGACCAGGCTGATCTAGAGCTCCTGGCCTCATGCGATTCCCCCAACCTTGACCTCCCAAAATGTGGGAATACAGACAGGAGCAACCACACCCATTGTGGGGGAACATTTTCTATCTCACATAGAGTCTAGTTCAGAAGCCACCTCACAGACATGTTGAAGAAAGCCTTGGCTGCCTTGAGCAGAACAGAATGCATTCACATCCCGCGGAACCAGAGAGCAGGGAAGGCAAACAGACCTCCCTAACCGTAGGCTGACAATCTACATAGGGAGACCCTCCGTACACTTGCAAAGTGGGTGTGAGAAGTGAAGACACTTCCGCTTTCCCCAGCAAGGAGTCCTTCTGCCAAAAAACAAGCAATAGGAAATGAAGCCTTTCGGGGACTCCTAGGATTCTCTTCCTATGAGCTGGAAGGGACCCTGAAGGACATTTTTGTCTCAGCCCCTCAATGTACAAGTGAAGCAAGTGTGTTCGACACAGCGGCACCTACTGTGTGCAATGCCCTGTGCCCAAGGCCGCTGCAGGGACAGACACGGCTGAGACCCCATCCTGCCTTTCCCAAGAGGCCTCCTTCCAAAAATTAGATTTACAGACCATGCGCTATGGGTGACACACTTTTCTAAAAACTTGACATATGATTTGTTAACCCTGCAACTCCCATTTCACAGATGAAGAAACGAGTCACAGTTATCTCAAGGTTACACAGGAGGTTCATGTTCTCTCAAACCCGGGAAGCCTAGCTCCATATTCCCCCTTTTCTTTTCTTTTTTTTTTTTTCCACAGAGACTCTCTCTGTCACCCAGGCTCGAATGCAGTGGTGCGATCTTGGCTCACTGCAACCTCCGCCTCCCAGGTTCAAGCAATTCTCCTGCATCAGCCTCCTGAGTAGCTGGGATTACAGGTATGTGCCACCACGCCAGGCTAATTTTGTATTTTTAGTAGAGATGGGTTTTCGCCATGCTGGCCAGGTTGATCTCAAACTCCTGACCTCAAGTAATCCACCCACCTCGGCCTCTCAAAACACTGGGATTACAGGAATGAGCCACTGGGCCCGGCTTCCCTTTTCGGTGTGTAAATTGGATGGTCCACTTCCCTTCCAAGATCCTGTAGAAGACTGGGACACTGAATGACCTTTGGCAGCTAAGGTGAACCACATGTGAGCTGAGCCCAGTTCATAGTGAAATGGCAGCAGCCAGCAAGGCTTGGTTTGAACCTGCTGTGATCAAGCACCTTTATGGCCCTTAAGCCACCTGAATAATGGGAGCCTGACACAGACAGAAGTGAATGGGGTCTCGCTGGAGATACTAACAGAAGCAGCAGCTACCTTTTTTTAAACATCAAAATTGCCCTTCAGCCAAATAGATGAAAGTTGAGCCCTAAGCCATTCACCATCCCCCACCCTTCCAGGGAAGAAGCTAACACCTACCACAGCCCCCTCTCAGCGCCTTCCCGCTGGAAATCTCAATATCCCTAATGAAAGTAAAGGAAGTGGAATTCTTTTCTCAAATTTAAAAGGCAAATCATTATGCTGTTTTTTCAAGACACACATTAACTCTGCACCCCAGCCAGATACAATTCTTAAAGTACTTGATTTACAACCCCGGAAAGAAATGTTTGGAAAACCTTGCAGATGCGTTTTGCATCTAAAGCTTGCACGCTCTGCAAAGCTGACTACCCAGGCTTCTCAGATGGAGGGCTGGACTCTGAAGGAAGCCGGGCCAGTGTGGGAGCAGCCCAAGGAGTATGCTGAGCTCTGAAAAACTGCCATCCTAGAGCAGCCACCAAAGGTGGGAAATGGGTTTGGGATGGGCTTGGGACACCTCTCCAGCTGCAGTGCAGAGCTGTCACTGAGAAGCACCCGGAAATGCTGTGTACACAGTGCTAAGGAGAGGCATGACCCAGAGAAGGAGGAGGATGGAGCCCCAGGACCTTCCCTGCTGCCTCACGCCTTCACAGAACTCTCCCTTCTCAGGATTGCTGGTGCTTTTTCCCGCAAGTGTTCATTTGACCATTCATTCATTCATTCATTCATTCATTCATTCATTCTTACTGAGCACCCACTAGATGCCTAGCACTGGGCTTCAGGCTGGGCTGCAGTGACAAGTAGACAGACAGCAGCCCTGCGGCCTTTCTAATAGACAAGGAAGGATGGAGCCTGCAGATAGCCCTACCCACACTCTCCGCGTGCTCAGAAGGACACAGACACAGGGCTGAAACAAAGGAGTGAGGAAGTGGTGGTCTGAAGACCCAGGCAGGAGCCTTCAAAGACATGGTAAGTTCAGACGTTGGTTCCCATGCAACCCATGGGGGGATGTTAAGCATGGAAAGCCTTGAGCCAAGATAAGAAGGCCCCTGGCTACTCCACCCTAGTACTTCTCCCTGAAACAGTAATATTAGCTCTAGTTTTCAGGAGCCTACTATGCACCAGGCTCTCTGTTGGAAGCTTCCAAATCCTACTTCTGAAGGCAATCTCACTTGGTAGGATATTTCTCACTTGGTAGGATATTTCATAGCTGCATTTTCCAGACGAGTAAACAGAAGCCAGAGAAAACGAGCAGCCTGCCTGGGACCATCTAGCTCCGGGGTAGCAGGGCAGAATTTCAACCCTTTTTTCTTTTTCTTCTTTTTTTTTTTTTTGAGACGAAGTCTGCCTCTGTTGCCTGCCCAGGGTGGAGTGCAGTGGTACAATCTCAACTCACTGAAACCTCTGCCTCATGGGTTCACACGATTCTCCTGCCTCAGCCTGTAGCTGGGATAACAAGCGCACAGCACCACGCCTGGCTAATTTTTGTACTTTGGATAGAGGCAGGGTTTCACCATGTTGGTCAGGCTGGTCTCAAACTCCTACCTCCAGTTATCCACCCACCTCGGCCTCCCAAAGGGCTGGGATTGCAGGCGCAAGCCACTGCGCCCGGCCTCCACGCCTCATTTCTATACTCAGATTATTGCATTGTTCTCGGCTTATTGCAGATGTATGACTCTAATAGCCCCAACTAAATTCTCGATATCTCAATGGCAAGACTTGATATATTCTCTGAACACCCCCCAGTGCTGGACGTATTGTAAGCACACATTCAATACATCTATCTGGTTTACTGCCAGACTGAAAAGAAAAGCAGGTGTATGGGGCAACAATGTGGGGGTGCCATCTTTCCTACGGGGAAGCTTCAGCCGCAGAGTATTGACAAGTGGTAGCTAAGAAGAAGAAGGCAAGCTACCGCCAGGGCTGCAAGCAGGGATGTGCGGATCATACACGCGCAGGGCACCCAGCCCACGGGCAGGTGAATGGGACCCAGCTCATGTCGTTCTCCCAGAGCCACTAGTCTGAGAGGGGCTGCTTCTGGCCAGAACAGAAGCCTTTTCAAATGCATCTACCTAGAGGAGGCCTTTTTCTAATTTGCACAAAGGTGCCTTTTAGACTAGCAATGGCCCTGGCTGCATCTATTATGCACCTACTACGTGCCAGGCATCAGGCAAAAGGTTTAGTTCATCACCTCAGTGCTTCCTCTCAACAATCCATAAAAGGAGAACTATTGTGAGCCCTAGAAAAGAACCCAGGGCTTAAAAATGAGTCACTAGCCCACGGTCACACAGCTGTCCAGGGGTGGGCTGGCATACGGGCACAGGCAGCCTGGCCCTGGGGCTCTCTATCTTTGCCCGTGGTTAGCAGGAAGTTGTCTTCGCTTCTTTCACAAAATGAGTGTGAGATATCTGTGGAACCTGAGGCTGGAATCTCAGAGGCCTCAGAGAAACAGGCTTCCCCCCTTTCCCACTCTCTACTCTGAGCCCCCCTTTCTTAAGTTATTACCAGCTTTATTGAGATATAATTCACATATCATCCAATTCACCCCTTTCAAGTGCACAATTCAGGGCTTTTTAGTATGGTCAGAGTGGTGAAACTATCATCACAATTTTAGAACATTTTCAGCACCCCCCAAAAAACTCCATAACCATCAGCAGCTACTCCCCATTTACTCCCAAACCCACCCCCAGGCCCACTCATCTACATTCTGTCTCTGTGGATCTGTCTCTTCTGGACATTACATACAAATGGAATCATACGATATATGGTCTTTTGTGGCTGGCTTCATTCACTGAGCATAATGTTTTCAAGGTTCATCTATGCTGTCGCATAGTACTTCATTTCTTTTTACTGCTGAATAACAGTCCAAAAATATTCCAAAAATAAAGTTATGGAATAGATCATAAATAATATGCCACAAATAAAATGGACATGCCACAGTTTATTTATCCATTCATCACTTGCTTCCACTTTGGGGCTCTTATTAATAATAATGCTCTATGAACATTTGTGTATAAGTTTCTGTGTCAACATGGGTTGGCATTTCTCCCGGGTAAACCTAGAAGTGGAACTGCCCAGCCCTGGTTTTCACATGCAGTTAAAAGTTTACCGAAGAGCTTCGCTGTAAAGCCAACATCTGGCTGCTCCTGGGCTGTTTCCAGGGAATTTTATCAATTCAGCCAGGCTCCATTCACAGTGGGTCATCTGGCCCCGCCCCTCCTATTCTGAGGCCTGGGAGCCTCTCATTCCTGTGCTCTACAATGTCGTCTGGGCCAGTACGATGATAAATGCATTCTACTTTAAAGCAGATACTTCACAAATCATAACTTACAGATGCTCCAGGACTTTCATATGGGAAAGACAAATGAGACTTCTGCTGTCTGACTCTGGAGCCACTGAGGACGGGAAGCCATGGCCAGGAACCTGACAAGCCCTGGATACACATCTCCCCCTAACAAATGCATGTGCAAACATCACAGAAGGGGAACTCGTGCACAGAAGGGTCTGTCTGTCTTTTCAGACTTTGCTTTGTAACCTGCCACTCATTTCCAACCATTGTCTTTCCTTCCCTACAAATTGGAAGTTCCTTGAGGTCGGGAAAGATAACCTACAACTTCCACACCTCCCAAGATAATCCCTCACTCAATGTATTCACTTCAGTTCCATCCTACAAGCCTCTGTTGAGGACCTACTATGTGCTTGGCACCATGCAAGGCATTGACAATAAGTAGCTACTATGCAGAATGGGTTCAAGACAGACAGACACAGTGACAGACAATATACCCTGACTAAAACCCTTGTCTCCTGCTGCTTCCCAGGAGGAAACAAAATCAAGACATACTGGCATGGTGTGGGGACATTTTTGTCACAGGCAGGGAAGTGGACCAGCATAGCCCTCAAAGCCCCCTAGGGACCCAGGGTCTGCGGCTGCTTGAGAAACAAAGAACTGTGTGTGTGCCCAGGTGAAGAGCTCCCTGACCTGATTCATTAAAACAAACTCCTTGAAGTCCAACAAACAGACGGCTCACCAGAAGCAGGGACATCTCTTCTCCCCAACTTGGCTCTGATTCTAATCTTCCCAACCTCACCTCTTGCAAATCCTCCCTGCTCCAAGCCAGCACACCAGACTGATGGGCTCAAAGCCCCACTGTGATCAGAACTCAGCTCAGACACCGCTAGAGGGAGAGTTAAGGTCAAGGTCTCTCTACATGCACGTTGCCTGAGTCCAGACCCTGGCTCTGCTGTTCCCTGTGACCTTGGGCAAGCTAGTTCACCTCTCTGTGACTCAGTTTCTTCATCTGGAAAATGGTATGACAGCAGTATTGTTATGAGGATTAAATCAGTTAATATGCACCTAGCATGTTATAAGCACTCATGAAGTATTAGTTGCTATTATTTGTATTTGCATCAATTCTTACTATTACCCTTATCCTACCTTACCAATCTTGCCCTCCCATTGTGTCCCAGCACAAACCCTGCCTTCCAAGCCATCTGGAATATTCAGCTTCCCCCAAACACAAATTAATGAATGCTCTGGAATGCCCCACATTTCAATCTTCTGAAACTCAAAGCAAGGGTCATTTTCAACAGCACTTGTCCTCCCATTAGTTGGAGAACACTTTCTAATCCCACAGTATGCCCTGGCCCCTCCTCTAGATCCCCTTCCGGAATAGCAACAAGAAATCACAGGAGACAGAGACGGGAAGGGATGGGGGGAATCACCCCATGGCTGCTCTTTTGGCACTGTTAGCAAAGAACCACACCCAAATCCAGAGGTCACCAGCTGTGCAACATAAAGGAAGGTTCTCAATTCCTTTAGCAGCAATGGGTTTCCAAACAGACTCCTTTGACACCATCCAGCTGTTGGACCCTTGGTCAGTTACCTAACCTCCCTATGTGTCATCTTCCCCATCTATAAAATGGGTCTCACTATTTTACACCTCACAGGCTTGTTGTGAAAGTTCAGCGAGGGAAAATGTCTGTAAAGCAGTTAGCACAGTGGGACGCATCACAAGCTCTCGAAAATATCAGCTGGTAGTAAATAATGGTAGCAGTAGAAATATGATTCTGTCCAGGGTCAAACTCAGTTTGATGAGCTAAGCTTCAATGAGCTGTCATCCAACTTGAAAATCACCGGAAACAATTGAATCCTCCATGGAAGAGTTGCTCATGCCCAGTCACTACTTCCGCTTTCTCTTTCACGGGGCTGGAAGCTCCCTAAGTCTTACTTATTTCTCTGTCTCACCATTTAACATGGTGAGTAGCATATGGCAGATGGTAATAAATCTTCATTGAACTGAACAGAATTAGTTCAATGTTTGTAAGTACATTTCATCTTTGCTACTAGATTATAAGTTCTTTACGAGTGAGGCCCGTGTCTTTCTCTAGCAAAGATTTATTAAATGAGTGATGGAAAAACACCAAACCAAGAATCAGGTTTCTAAGATCCAGCTCAGTCATTCAACAGCTGTGCAACCTCGACAAAGTCACTTCACACTTCTGCACCTTAGTGTTCCCACCTCAAAGGTGAGAAGTTTGAACCACATGTTTGCCATGGTCCCTTATACTCTCAAACTGGATTTGGGCCTCAGCTGCAACATGGCACTTCAGCCACCGTGCACGTGACGTCAACATGCCCCCTGGCTTGGCAGGCCTGCTTGCTAATTTTTCTCCCTGATTTGCAGCTTTCCAGCAGGAGGCTATGAATAGCTTTGGGCTGGTGCTTAAAACACCCATTTTTGGTCAAATCACTTGGCTTGTTAGATAAAGATGCCCCATCACACAAGCTAATGCTCTGGTGGCCAAGGGCACCGTGGCAGACTGTGGGCGAGGGGCACACTCTGCCCACCAGTCCTGCCACTGCCATCCCAAACTGCCCCCCAGGGACCTTGCCTCCAGCTCACACCACCTACTGCTCACCAGAGAGAACCTCGCGCAGGAAGAAAGTCAAACTTGGCCCTTGACATGGAGGTGACCACAGGACACCTCTTCCCCCAAAAGTGTGTGGTTTGGGTTTTCGGTTTTTTGACGATGCTTTGTGTGGTCTGTAGGTCCAGGGAGCTTAGCTCAAAGAAAATGCAGGCTGAATTATAACACAGAGGCTCAACCGATAGGCCTGCCCAAAACTGTATCAAAACAAAAGTTGTGCAATAAACGAGGCCCAAATTCGAGACTTTAGAAATGCATTCAGATCCTATCTGAATTTCGCTGATTACCTCACCTTCCTGTGGACACACCTCCCTAATTAATTTGGCATTTATTTTATTACTCTGATAACTTGATTATTTCTTCCATCTCTCTCTGCATGATACAATGCATTATGTCTCTCTGATGGTCTTAAAATCTAATTAAACCTTAACATGAGTTGAGAAAAAAAATCTGCTAAACAGAGGCACTAAATTGATTAATGTCCCCTTTTGAGGGTTTATATAGATCATTCTATTCAGTTCTCACAAGTCCATGAAGTTGGTACTCTTAGTAGCTCATTTTACCGATGAAGAAGCTGAGGTTTCAAAAAGTTGCATAGCTTGCCAAAAGACACAAAGCTAGGAAGGGGTAGATCAAGGATTTGAATGTAAGCCAGGGCTCTTAGCCTTTCTGCAAGAGTGCCTCATTTTTGAGCTTGTTCATCTCTGGAACAAGCCACTCTGAGTCCTGGTCTCAGGGACATGCTTTAGCAGAGGCTGCAAGACCGCAGGAGGATGCCTGGACCACGCAGAGGGTTGGACCTGCTGACTCCAAGCGTCTGACTCTGTACTTCTCTTCAGAACTGCCTTTCGTGGCAGTAGAAAATGATGCTGTCTTGCGCTTTGTTTTATTCAGAAGGTCCTTCCAGGTATGCAATTAAAAACCACTACATGCTCATTTTTTAGAAACTTCTCTCCTCTCTGAGAAGGGCCCTTGCTCTCAACAGGGATGTCGATTTCACAGCATTTCATACAGCCCCATACCCGGCACCTGTCTAGGGCCACTCACATTGATAAAACACGTTACAACCACTGCTGCTCTTGAGCGATGCTGTAAAAAGCACTGGTGCAAATGAAAATAGAGCATCACTTCAAAATTCTACCCAAAGATCAAAAAGGCTAACCTCAACCGCACCTTCAAAGCAAGTTGTGAATGTTTAGCACCTCATTGCTACCAAAAGAAAACTCCAAGTTCATGTTTTAGATGAAAATTTCTTCCTGCTCTTAACAGTTTCTGAGTCACCAGGCACTGTACGGGCAAGAACAACTTGTTGACCAATTTTTTGTTTGTTTGGTGTTATTTTCTGTTCAGCCAGGCACAGGAAATTTTCCACTTGACAATTCCTTTTTCTCACTTAAGTTCTTACATTATCTGTGAGCAATGTGCTCAGCAGGGGGAGTCAGGGGGTATTGTGGCAAGAAAGACTTCCCTTCCCTAAACCTCAGTCTTCCCATCTGTTTTATGCAAGGTTTTCACCCAGGGATCTGGCTAACATGCTAAGCTTAGCTATCAAGAAGAAAGCAGCCCCGTGAATAAATGAAACATTTTGGAGACTGCCAGTTTCTTGGCGTGGGTCTGCTGCCAGATTTAAAATCTTTACAGAATTTTGGGGTACAACAAGAGATTTAGCTGAAATTAATAGCACAATGGGAAACTGAGCTAGGGCTGAACAATAACACAGCGGGACTTCAGGCTTGCGGCTGGGAAATAAGCCTCTCTCGTTCTCAGGGCGCCCCCTCGTGGCCGCTTGACCAAATCCTTACGGAATGTTCAATTTCTGCAAATACAGAGAAAGACATCCCCCAAAACAGGAAGGCGGACTCCTGCCTACTAATGCAAGTCCCTTTCACTCTAAGCTAGTCTGTGGATCAGGCAGCTTCACGAACTCCTGACAGAAAGTCCCACTGACGCTCAGAAAGCCGTCTGCCATAAGACAAGGGTTGGTTCTTTAGAAGGGTCTGAAATGGTACCCCAGCATTTAGACTTTGGGGTCCCTTCACAGACCCCAGACACTCACTTCAACAATCCCTCATCGTCTCACATTCTCAACCTGCAGCTCGAACCGTGTCTATTTTTCATTATTCTGCTTTCCACTTTCCCAGTGCGATTCTTCAGAAGCTATTAAGACAACATGAGCAGGGAGCTAAGCTTGGTTTTTGCTTATTCAACATCCAGCCTAGGGAATATCACCTTAGAAGAAAAGCATGAATGAAGTGCACATTGCCCAGCCTCTTCTTCCACAAACCTGAAAGTGCCTTCATCAGAGGCCAGCCCTACAACCCTCCCCTTCAACATTTTCATCCTACAAAAATGACACCTGCCCAGAGTGAATTATCAGCTACTTGCTTGCTGTAGAACTTATTACAGAGCCAGCTTTAAAAAGAAATATATGACCTCTCATATTTCCACTTAATTGATAACACACTTTCAAAAAATAACGTTATAGGATAAAGTTTTATAGCCTCAAACATAGAATCCGAGAAATGGGGAGGGGGCGCTCTTATCCAGGTATTCAAATATTTGAGAATTTGGGGACTAAACTTTGCTGACTGGTACCCCCATTTTTTTCACAGACCTGTCCCTGCCCAAATGCAAAAGAAACATGTCAATTCTAACCTGCTATTTTATTTGACAGCTCATTTTCCTTTTTCCCTGCAGTCATTTGTTGTTTATAAGCAACCCTGAGCCTCCAAAACACCCCCAAAAGTGCACACAAGGAGTCCCATAATTAGTTTCTGACTTTGGCCCTAAATCCATTAGAATACATCTGATCTGCTTCAAATCAAAGAACCATGTTAATTTTCTGCCACACACCACACAAAATCTTTCTGCAACAGTCAGTCACTTTGAACCCAACTCTCTAGCCACAAGCAGTGTGGATTTCAAGGGCCTGTTCTGCAGAAGGGAAAATCACAACAACCCAAGGCTGGGACAAAGCAGACAGACCCCAAGGCACTCAAAGCACTCCTTGGAGCTGTGCACATGGTGCCAGGACCCTGGCAGGGTGTCAGCTGTCACAACAGCAGCGACGCCAGACCCCTTAAGCAGTTTGGTAGCCCTGCAACCAGGAGCTGAAACAGCAGCAGAGCCTGCTGCAACTAAGCACAACTATCTGTATGGCTACCCATGCCCTGGGCATTTCAGTCCTCCCAAAGCCAGTATCCAAACTGTTAGAATCCTCAGGCTGGCAGTAGCCTTTATTTTTGCTCCCTAACCTTCTCTCTTAAAAACAGGCAAGAGTTGCCTCTCTTGCAGCCACAGCAGCATCAGAGCGATGCAGAGTCTGAGTGGAAGGATGCAGAGCCGGGCTGCGGGCAGATGGGTGGAAGGGGGAGGAACATCTACACTACACGGGATTTGAGGGGCTAGCTCACAGCTGGGAATGCGGTTCTTTGGAGAGTTGCGGAAATAAGGCGTTTCGGGGCATGGTCTGAAGGTGTGCTCGTGAGGGAGACCCAGGCCGTCCCAACTCTGCAAAGTGTTTGCAAATCTAAAACATTCCTTTGCTGCTGGGAATAAATTTTTAGAAAACAAACCAAAAATTAAAAGAACATACGTCCAGACAGGATGTAACAAGTGTTTCGGGACAGAGACACGCCTGAGTCACGGGGTGCTGGGGAAAGAGTGAGGAGTCTGCCTCGGGGCTTCCCAAGGAGCCCCTTCTCTGTCAAGAGAGCCCCAGGGCTCACAGACCCCCACCTCACACGCCCTGGCCGCCTCCAGCCCGCGCCCCCCCGCAGCCCCCAGGATTCCCCCACTCACCACTCGGCCCGAAAACCTCTCGGTGGCCCTCTTGACTTTGCCGTAGGTGCCTTTGCCCAGGGTCTCCTGCAGCTCGTAGCGGTGCTTCAAGTTGTGCTTGTGATGATGCCGCTTCACCCCGTGCGGCTTCCTGGGCTCCGGGGCTGCCGCTGTCGCGGGGGCTGCAGTCGCCCCCGCCACCGCCTCCCGAGGAGAGCCCAGCGCCCCCGGCCCCGCATCGGGGCGGTCCCCCGCCACGGGCGCAGCGGCCCCTTCCATGTCCAAGCGCGCGGAAAGCCGGGCTGCAGAGTGCACGACTGGGCACAGCGCTCGGGTGTCGGGGGTCCCCACCGAGGGAAGCTCAAGGTCGCCCCCGCGGCATCAGGGAGGCGGCCCGATCCCGCTTGGGCTGCGGCTAGGTCACTGGCGGCGGCGGGTACTGCACATCTGGCGCCCGCGGCGCGCACGGTCTGCGCACCGCCCCCCGGCTGCGACGAGCTGCGGAGCGTCGGGCGAGGTGGCGGCGGTGGCAGGGGAGGCGGCGGTGTTTGCAGGAGGGAGGGGAGAGGGTGGCTCCCAGCTCAGGAGGGGGAGTGTTATGTGGGGCGCCGCGCCCCCCAACCCCTCCCCGGGAGGACGCGCAGACTGGGCGGGGGCGGGGGCGGCGCTCGCTAGGCCCCAGGGGAGGGGGAGAGAGGGGCGGCGGCCAGGGCTTCCCCCACCTCCCTGCCGCCTCCCGGGGCCGGGGCTGGAGCCTTGGCTAGCTGGGAGGGGGATGGGAGCGTGTCGCGACTCGCTCTTTGTGCGGCGCGGCCTAGGCCACGGGGCTTTGTCCTCGCTGGGCCCGAGGGGACCGGGAAATTCCAAGCCGGGCGCCCGTCCCCGGGCGCTCTCGGGCTCGCCAGCCGCAGCTACCGCGGGCCGTGTGCCTCCTCGGGCTCCAGCTCCGGCCGCTCGACCTGGATTCCTGCTCGCGCCGGGGCGGCGTTTGCGGCTCGCGGAGCTTCGGGCCCGGGGAAGCGAGATCGCCGCGAGCTGGGGGCCGCCGGGACCTGTTCGCGATCCCGCTGGGGGCGCCTCGGGCCCGAGCGCCCCTTCATTTTCTTGTAGGTGTCGCCGCAGACTGGCGGCCGGAGCTGGGGGGAGGCGGGGGCGGGGAGACCTGGTGTTGTGTTACAGGCGGTGACTCAGGCCCCTGCCTACCGAGGCCTGCACCCCGCGGGGCAGAGCTGCGCCCTCCTGGGGCAACTCCGAGTCGCGGAGAACCCCAGGAGTGGCGCTTTGGTCCTGGCCTCTGCGCCCTCTCCGAAGAAAAGGAGAGTCAGGAACGGAGGGAGGCCGGAAGGCTGAACCCCGAGCCCGCAGCCGAACCGCCGGCCCTCCGACACCATCTGGACCCCAGCGGGGACAGCCGCCTGCAAGGGGTGGAAGGCCCGGGACCTGGAAGAGGTGGGGCTCTAAAGGCAGCGGGACGGAGCTGGTTCGCCAGAGGCGCCCACCCTGCCAGCGAAGGGCGCCATCGGAGGTGGGCAAACCAGGCACCTGGGGTGGACCAGGGTCCCGGGCCTGCTGAGCAACCCCTTTGCTGGGTAGCAGGCGACTCGCAGGCCTCTTGCCCTCCTTAGACCTTGGGAGATTTCCTTTCACTGGAAGGGCCAGATCCTGGCAATGGTGACAGGAACGGTACCCCATACGGTAAGGGTCAGGCAGGAATGGCTTCCCACCGCAGCATGGCTGCCCCCGTTCTAAGAAGAGACCACGAAAAATAAGGAAGAAGCTAGAGAAAAAGAGGTCTTAGGGAATTTTTTTTTTAAAAACACATGGTGCAATATACCCGACTAGGCTGGGAAGAGTGAAGGGTGAAGAATGTCTGGCGTGTTCTGCAAATTGCATGGCGATTCTTTCCACCAGTGGACCTCGCTGGAGCCTCCTCTGCAGCTCTCAGGTGCCAACCCTTCCTCTCCATTCTCGCCGCCTTCATTCCTGTCTACTCCTCATCACCTTACCAGGACTCCTGCAAGAGCCAGCCCTCCCCAGAGCCTCCCAACTGCTACCAGAGTAATGGCCTGAAACACTGCCCTGATCATATCCCCATACACGTGCCTCTGCTCTACTCTGACGCATGATAGTCTTACCTGTCCAAACTTTTCTTCAAGTGATGTTTGACACAAACTCCCCTGCCCCTCCTCCCTTCCCCAGGAGCAGTCACAGAACACAAACACAAAGGCCATGTCTATTCAACTACTGTTCTATCCACCACATTCGCAGGGCCTCCCTGCACCCATCCTGAAACTGTTCTGCTTCTATACAAAGTTTGTGGACGTTGTGCCTATAGTCAGGACGTTGTTCCACAGTCAGGATGAATGACATGCAGGTTGAATCCTGGCTTCCTAGAGGATGGGCTGTGTGACCTTGGTCAAATGACCTAACCTCTCAGAGCTTAGGTTTCCTCTTCTTAAGATATGGATTAGCAGATCTATCATAGAAGTAAACACGTTGTGTCTACAGTAGTATTTTAAAATATTTTCTACTTTTTCCCCTCCCTTGGGATGTAGTAGACATCCACTACCCCATCCTCTTGAAATTAGATGTGACTACAGGACTTGCCTAGGCCAATGGAATGAAAGCAAAAGTGATTGTGCTGCTTTCACGTGGAACCTTTAGGAGTCATGAGCAAGTTCACATGTCTTCTTTTTGCTGCCTTGACAATCATGGTGGTACAAAGTTGAAGCCTCCACAAGCCAGCCTGAGTCTAGCATGACAGTCCCATGATGGCATGACAGCCCCATGACAGTCCCAAGATGGCAGAACAGTCCCAGCCAATCTGCATTGGAAAAGTAGCACCAGCAAATATTAAACTTGTATTATGTTAAGCCAGTGGGATTTGTTAAATCAGCATAACCTAGCTTATTCTGGCTGGTAGTGTTACTCTCAAATATGTGAGACTTCATCAGTATCTACTGAATGAACAGCATCTACCATCTGGTACTGTTTTATGGTAGTGAACCCTCCTCTGTAAAGTAGCTGTTTATAATCCCTATTTTCTTTATATACATATATATAAATATAAAAATGTATATAAACAGCTACTTTACAGTTGATGGTGAGATAGAGTCTCGCTCTGTCGCCCAGGCTGGAGTGCAATGGCACCATCTCAGCTCACTGCAACCTCTGCCTCCTGGGTTCAAGTGATTCTCCTGTCTCAGCCTCCCAAGTTGCTGGGATCACAGGTGCCTGCCACCACAAAAAAATTAAAATTGTATATTTAGTAGAGACTGGTGGGCGGTGGGGGGGGTTCACCAAGTTGCCCAGGCTGGTTTCGAATTCCTGACCCCAGGTGATCTGCCTACCTCAGCTTTCCAAAGTGCTGGGTTTACAGGCGTGAACCACCGTTCGCAGCTACAATCCCTATTTTCAATTGAGGAAACAATATCAGAAAGGTTAAGTAATTTCCCAGAGGTCACACAGTTTGTAATTGACAGCACCAGGATTTAAACCCTACCTGTCCAGTTCCAAAGCTCCCCCTCTTCTCCTTCCATATATGCCATGCTACATCTCCTTAAATGGGAAGGATGAAAAACACCCAGCACAATGCCTATCACACAGTCATGCCCAAGCACTGGGGGTTCCTCTTCAGACTGAATTCTGACCACATTTATAATTGGAACCACACTTCGGCACAATGTTATCAGGCATTGTGTGTGTGAATGTTTTCACATCGATAAAGCATTCCTCCAATAAGAGCACAGACTCCTCGATTAAGAGTTTGAGATCTAGAGGCAGTGACTGGGTTCAAATCCCTGTTCCACCACTTACGATCATCTTGGATCACTGTTTTCTGCCTCTATGCCTCAATTCTCTGATCTGCAAAGTGGCAATGGGAACAATATATGCACTATTGCCAATTACACCAGTAATACATCCCACAGGGTTGGTGTGAGGATTAAGGGCTAGAATATATATACTCAATAAATTGACTATTATGTTTTTCATTTTCCATGGCTCCTAGATGGATTTTCACTCTTTTCACCCAGGCTGGAGTGCAATGGCGTGATCTTGACTCACTGCAACCTCCGCCTCCCTGGTTCAAGCAATTCTCCTGCACCAGCCTCTCAAGTAGCTGGAATTACAGGCATGCGCCACCACACCCGCCTAGTGTGTGTGTGTGTGTGCGCGCGCACGTGCACACACGTGCGTGTATGTGTATTTTTAGTAAAGACAGGGTTTCACCATGTCGGTCAGGCTGGTCTCAAACTCCTGACCACAGGTGACCCACCCGCCTTGGCCTCCCAAATTGCCGGGATTACAGGCGTGAGCTACCACACCTGGCCGGGGGCAATTTTAAGCAGTTTAATCATACTGCTTGATTAGACTCTGATTTCTGCTTTTGTTCTGGATACAGGACAGATGTAGTAACATTGGCACTTGGAAGCGTGACATCCACACTATCCTATATCTTTTATTTACATAAGGCTCATTCACTGCACTATTTTTAAAGCAGTTTAAAAGAAAGATATGTTCGCTTTCTCAAGAAATTGTTGTTCAGGAATCCTGTCATTCAGGCAGCATGGATGAGCTTGGAGAACATTATGTTGAGTGAAATAAGCCAGGCACAGCAAGACAAATACCACATGTTCTCACTCATATGTGGAAGCTAAAAAAGTTATTCTCATTGAAGTAGAGAGTAGAGTGGTGGTTACTAGAGGTTGTGGGAAGGGATGGGGAGAGCTAGAGGTTGGTTAATGACTACAAAAATTACAGCTAGATAAGAAAATTAAGTGCTCATGTTTGATAGCACAGACTACAATAATTTAATTTGGAGGATACAATAAATTAATATATTGTGTAGTTTTAAATACACAATAGATTATTGTATAAATTAATAATTTATTGTATAGATTCACATAGCTAGAAGAGCAGATTTTGAATGTTCACAACACAGCAAAATGATATATGTCTGGTGTGTGAATAACCCTGATTTGATCATTACATGTTGTATGCATGTATGGAAATATCACACTGTGCCCCAAAAATATGTACAGTGATGTGTCAGTTAAAAGAAAAAAAGAACTATTTGTTCAGAAGACATCATAATACCAGTCATTATTCATTTACTACCTACTGGCTGCCAGGACCTTCACACATGCATATCGCCCTGCTAATCATCATAAAACTGCAACATGGGTATTATGATGCCCATTTTCCTACTGAGAAATCTGAGTCTCCTAGAGGCTAAGTTACCCGTGATCAAACAGTAACTACAGTCAGGATTGGAACAGGAGCCTCTGACCCTAAGGCTTTGCTCCAACCTCTATCCCAAGCTCATGTCCATTAATCCCTGTGCTTTGATAACTGTTCTTCCACTTTGCTAGATGAAGTTTTAAAAAGTTACCTAAGACTGTGACATTTCTAACTTAAATATGTGGTCTAGTGGACAATTTAAATAGCAAGCTAAATAAGTGCTTAGTCTTCACTGTAGTGGAAGGAAGGTAATTGCAACCAAAAATTCATGCTTCTTCACCCATAGAGCTGACAGACAGCTGCTCAGCCAGGGACACATTACCCAGTCTCCCATACATCCAGCTGTGGCCATGAGACTAGGTCTCTCTAATGGAACATGAGCAAAAGTGATGTGCTTTGCTTCCAAACCAGGGTGTTTAAAAAGTAGGTATGCTTTCTCCACATTGCCTAGCTGGAAGCAGAGGACTTGGAAGCCCAGAAGACTTGAATGGTAGCCACAAGATAAAAGAAACCTGGGTCCCTACTTCACCTTGAGAAATAAAGTCACTCTGACCAGGACATTGGACTGGTACATCAGTGAAAAATAAACTTTACTGTATCATGTTAAGCCCATGCAATTTGAGAGTTTATATGTCATAACAGCTCCTACTACCCTAATACATACAGTTTACACCAAATCTGTATTTATACAGAAAAAGCAAAATGGAAGATTATAACAAGTAGCTGAATAGTTGGAACCCAAAAATGCCATTTTTATTTTCTATCTGCTTATTCAAGGAGATAGCAGATTATTTAGGACCCTTGAGCTTTTATTTTTCCTGCATTGCTTGTATCAGAGATTGAACAAGAGTAGTACGCAACAGTCATAAAACAGAAAGAAACAAATTTATTCATTCAACAGTATTTCCTCGCTACATGCCAAGCACCTGGGGCTCAGAATCTGCTGGGACAAGACAAGCCAGGTCTCATCTTCTATCAGCTTCCAGTCTACGAGTAGTAAGTACAGTTGATACCATTCACTGGCCTCCAGCCACCAAACTTCTTGGGAGAACCCAGGCTACTTGAATGTGGGTTAGATAATTAGAATAAAACCAAAGCTTACTCACAAATCCAACAGAAAGCTACGTTTCTTCCCCCTGCTAAGTGGCTAGAGAAACAATAAGAATGATGACTAAGGGCAGAGACTCCAGAATCAGAACCACCCGAGTACAAATGCTGACTCTCCCACTTTCTAGCTGTGTTATCTTGGTCAACTTCCTGTTTCTCAGTTCTCTCAACTTTAAGATTGGGTCATTAGTAATACCTGTCTCAAAGGGTTTTTTGTTGTTGAGAACTGGATGAGTTAATGCAAAAGAAAACGGCACAAGATCAGCAAGATACCAGTAGTAGCACCCAATAGGCTTGCTTTTTTTTTTTTTTTTTTTTTTTTTTTTTTTCCACCTGCCCACTGGTATTCTATTCTGTGTATAAAAGGATATAAGAGAAGGCCTTTCCATGGGTTATGAGGGGTGACATCAGGAAACAGAAGTATAAATAGAATCACTGGATACTTAACAAGGGTCGACAGAAATAGCCCATATGGAGTTTTAGTTTTAATTTCTCTCATGAATTTGGGGATTGAGAGGGCCCATTGAGCCTGCTGGGAAGAGTGTCAGTTTGGGGATCCACCTCAGGGGATAACTAATGGAACAGGAGGTGACCGATGACACCCTCTGACACTGACATTCTTGATTCTTTTTGGAGCTGTCAGGTTTACGTTCACACATTCCTTCTCCCCTTCCTCGTACACGTGTGAATGGGTTGGAGCAAGTGGACAGCTGGCAGCAGTCCCATTTGCCTTGTTTTCTCTGTTCTAAACCCTGTACTGAAAAATAAGATAACTTCCTCCTGGGGAATAAAACAGCAGGGATTCTTTGGAAGTTTCTGTTATCAAAAAAAGAAACTGAAAGTTGATAAATTCCCGTCAACAGAGAAGGCACTGGCAAGGACTCCAGAGCAGAAACAACACCATGCCGCCCTGGAAAGAATGGCTGCCAGAAAGTGCAGGAGTAAAAATGTCATGTGCAGGAATGTGCTGTGGCCAGGTGGGAGAAAAACTCTAATTGGCTACAATGCAAGAGGCTTAGGGTTTCACTGAGGTTAAACAGGGTTCTGGGCAGAGTGGGGAAGGACAGAGCTCTCCTCCTCATTAGCTCATTGAATGAGCCAATGAAATCAACCATATTAACTATTACAATATTAATATAATGAATTATAAATATATTAATTAGTATAATTAATATAGCATATATTCACATATGCTATTAGCTATAGGATTATAATATAGCCTATATTAGCATATGCTAATGTACCTGATATACTATATATATAGCATATATTACCTATATTAATGTATACTATATGTGCTATATTAATATATATTATATATGCTATATTTATATATAATTATTAACCATGGGGCCATGATTTTAGGTACTGGGGATACAGAAGTGAACAAAAAAGCATTCCCTGACCTTATTAGGTTTACAGACAGATAATGAGCCATGGACAAATAAATGGACAGTATTACGTGTCAGATCATGGCAGCAGCCAGCAGGAAGAATAAAGTAAGCTAAGGGAGTAGAGAATGATGAGGGTGGCAGGGGTAGGACTTTCTGATGAGGTGGTATTTGAGCACAGGCCCCAAGGAAATGAGGAGTTGTACGATCTGGATATCTGCAGGACTATCTGGGTATCCAGAGGAAGAGCCTTCAAGCAGAGGAACAAGTATGTGCAAAGGCCCTGAAGCAGGAATATCCTTGGCATATGCTAGAGACAGTAAGGTGGCCACTGAGGGTGGAGGCAAAGAGGAGCAGAGTAGTAGGAGGTGAGTCTGGAGATAGGTCCTGTAGGGTTTTGCAGAATGACGGTAGAATTTTGGATTTTATTCTGAGCTAGGGAGAAAGCTATTGGCCAATTCCAATTAGAGCAGTGACACAATGAGACTCGGGGTTGGGAAATATCCCTCTAGCCACTGTATTGAAAGTAGACTTAGGGAGGGAGGAGAGTCATGGTGGGGAGGAGGCAGCTGTGACAAATGCTAAGGAGATCCAGTTGACAAAGTCCAGACTCTTCAGTGCAACACAGAGAGCAATGTGGCAGGACAGTGAGATCATTTGTGTTGGCATCAGGAAGACCTAGATCCAAATCATTCAGCTTACCATTTACAAGCAGTGTGACTTTGCCCGAGTCACTCAACTTCTCTGACCTCCGTTTGTCCTCTTTCCTCCTTGTCCTAGATATTGTTACCTGTGAGGGCAGGGGCTTTGTCTGTCTTGTCCTCTGCTGTGCAGTCAATATAGCAATAATGCCTCCAACAATGCTTCACACACAGTAGGCACTCAACAAATATTCATGGAGTCAGCAAATGAGCTAAAATAGGAAGAAGTATCAACCGTGGTGGTTGGCACACAGGTTGGTTGGCTCAGCAATGGTCCTCTCTCTTACTGAATAATGCAGACTCCCTTCATGGTTTGACCCTAACAGAGCTCTCCTGATTCATATCCACATCACCTCCTCCTTCCAAGCACCTGACATTCCAGGGGCCCTTCTCAGGGTTTCGTGTCTTTTGGCCTCTGCACATGCTATATCCAATTCCTGAGATACCTCGTTTCCAGCCTCCAGATGACAATCTTCTACCATCTCAGAGACCTAGCTGAGGACATCACCTCTCCTCTGATCCTGGGCTGGGCAGAACTAAAGGTTCAGTTCTCTGTCCCCAGAGCACTCAGTTCCTGGGTCTATTATAGCACTTACCACATGGTAAGTGCTATAATTACAATTATTCAATTGTGTACCCAGCTCCCTGCAGCTGCCTGGAAGCTCCAGAATGGCAAGGTCTAGAACAGCAGTATCCATTAGAAACACAATGTGAGCTACATATATAATTTTAACTTTTCTGGCAGCTGTGTTAAAAACAAGTCAGAAACAAGAGAAATTAATAATGTATTTTACTTAGCCTAAAATATTCAGAATAGTGTCATTTCAATATGTAATCAATATAAACAAGTCATTGATAAGATATTTTACATTTTTCTGTATTCAATCTGAAAATTGCATTATGTACTTCACACTTAAGAGTAATTCTAATTCAGAGCTAAGTTTTCAATGATTAAAAAGCAACTCTAGCAAAACAATAAAGTTGTATTTAATGAAATTTTCATTTGAAAATTTAAATTTAAAAAATCTGAAGCAGTGTAAAATATATTTACAGTTGATTATATAAAATTTTCTATATTTTAATTATATAAAATTTTATTTTAGTTAATTCTATAAAATTAAATTTTTATTTTAATAAAATATAGTTAATTATAGAGAATGAAAATTTTAAGTTCTCCAGTCGCGTAGCCACATTTCAAGTGCTCAGTAGCCACATGTGGCTGTGGCTACTATATCCAATAGCATAGCTCTAGATCTTATTCTTCTAACAGAAGCCTGAGTCTGGCTTGTAGTGGGTGCCTTAGAAACATTGAACAGATGTATGGATGGGTGTGTGGATGGATGGATGAATTTATTTGGTACCTTTACTTTCTCCCTGGTTTACCATCCAATTTCCTTTCCTGGAAATGCATAGCCTAGGAAAGAGAGTGAGAATGAACTTAAGAAAACCAAGTGAATTTACAGAAATCTTCCTTGGACTCCAATTTGCCTGTTTGCCCCATTGGGCAAAGTTCATAAAAACCAAAGCCCTCCTTTCTGATCCACACAGTTCAGCAACCCAGTACCTCCAACACTGCTCAAATGTCACCCTCTCCATGGGACCTTTCCTCACCATCCTGTCTGCAACTGCGGCCCCCTTCTCCACCACCCATTCTGCTACTGGTGCTGCTTTTCTCCCCTGCATGCTTTATTCTTCACCATTGCATTTACCACCATATATTATGTAATTTATTTATTTGTTGTGTTTGTCCCCACATGGTAGGAGTTTTATTGGTATTATTCACACATGAATCCCTAGTACCTGCCATAGAGCAGGTACTCAATCATTATGTAATGAATGAATGGGTGGATGAATGGTTTGAGTTCCAGCAGCTCTTCCACCATTCAGCTCTGTGACCCCGGGAAGTGGCTGAACCTCAATCCCTCCATATGTAAAATAGGTATAGTAATAATACTTAGATCATAGGATTAACAGGATACAATTCTACAGAGTTAATGCTTACCTTGTAGAACTAAGAAAATGTCTATGAAGTGCTTAACATAGTACTACCTAGGCATGTGTTAAGCACAGACAAAATAGCCACTATTATTATTGTTTAAATAATATTATAATTAGATTTATTCTGTCAGGTCTATAGCAAGCATGTAAAACAATTATCATTTCTTAAGTAACTATGTCACAAACAAACAAACTAGGTTAGGAAAAAATAGCCCTGGGACCTAGATTTCCTATATAACTGGCTATATTTATCTGTGCTGTGTTTTTGTATTAACTCTGAAAAACAGGTCTCTCAGACCCACCCTGCCAAGACCCAGGGTGGCTCAGTGTCAGGCCCTGCATCCATTCTGTTTACTGTCACCAAGGACTAAGGCTCCAAAAGCAGGCACGAGAGGGAAGGCATTCCAGGCAGGTCACCAGCCCATCCATGACAGCAGAAGCTCCCGGCCCACCTGCTCTGGGACGCTCACACAAACCTTAGATGGCCAGGAGCCTGGCAGCTGGCCCAGTGGAGCCAGGCTGCCTGGCGGCCAGCTAGCTGGCAAAGAATGCGTTAGCTGCCTTTCTGGCAGACAAGCCGTGTACCCTAGATTCCTCTCAAGGGCCTGCTTCTCCTGCTCCTCCCAGCCTCATCCCTTGAAACCCTTAATTTAAACAGACACATTTCCAAGCTGCCCACCCCTTCATGATGCTCTTCATTCACCTGTTCACTCATTCATTCAACAGATGTTGAGCATCTATGATGGTGCAGTTATTCAATAGATAAAGAGTAATATAAGATGGTCCTTTGCCCTCAACAAGTTTCTAACATCTCCCATCAGCATGCTTACAAAACACTTTCCCAGAAGTGGTCTTTTTTAATTCTCAAAATGATACTTTACTTGGGATTCAATATTTTTATTTACCATATTTTTCATGGGATATGCTAAGAGCTGGAGTGACTACCCTGTGGTCTCATAGCTTACAAACTCAGGTAATTTGGCTACACAGTAGCTAATATCTAAGCAACCAAAAACTTCTCCAAGAAACAGAGAAGAAATCATACCTCACCAGCAGTTGTTATATAAAAGCCACAAAAAGTCAGCTCCTTGAAAGATAAAGGTGATTCAATTGTACCTCTAGTGGCTCCAAAAAGAAATTGCATGTTTTACGTGGTGAGGAGAGAGACTGATTTCCTCCATGACAGAACCAAGGACAACTGGAAAACTTCCAGGAATTTGGATGGAGAACCTTGCCAGATCTAGGATCTATCTGTCCCTGGCCTCTCCCACACCGATGCCCCACTTAGGACTCTCGAAACATCTGAACTCAGAAACCCTGACTGCCCAAATTAACTGGATGTGGACAGATGCTGGGAACACGCACAGAAGTATGAACAACATCTCTGTCCCCAGAAGAGGGGGAAAAGTGTCCCCAGCTTAAAACCTGAAGTTCTGCAGGGGAAACATCAGATACTTTTATTTAAAAAAAAAAAAAAAAAATCTTCCATAGCTCCACCAAGTGGCTGGTTCTGCCCACTAAAAACTTCTCCAAGAAATGGAGAAGAAACCTAGTTAACTTCAGCGCAAGTCAAGGTACAAATATGTGACGACTAGGGGTGAGAAAAAGACATTGGCCAAGTGGAAGTGGGGTGGAGAAATTCTGGGGAGACCCAGGAGGCACAGATATCCTCAGGGCAGGGAGAAGGAAGGCAGTTGAAGTTCTTTAGCAAGAGGCAATTTGGCAAAAATGTATAGACTCAGAGCTAGAAGTTATAGCCAATGCTTTACTTCTAATAGATAGGAGAACTGAAACCCAGAGATGTTCATGTTCTCATAATCTGATACAAGAGCAATGGTGGATCCTGTGCAAAACATGTTACTGGTATCATCTTATGTAATGCATGTGAGCCTAAGGTGGAGGTATTACTGCTTCCCGATTTTACAGATGAAGATAGGGCAAGGGCCAGCACACTATGGTCCCCTGCCTGTTTTTATGCCATATACAAGCTAAGAATGGTTTTTACACTTCGAGTTTCTTTTAAAAATCAAACGAGACTATTTCATGATTCCTGAAAATTATATGAAATTTCTATTTCAGGGCCACATATAAGAGATTAATTGGAACATAGTGACATCCATTTATTTATGTACATCTATGGCTGCTTTTGAACTAGAAGGGCAGAACTGAGTAGTTTCAACAGAGACCATATGGCCATCAAAGCCTAAAATATTTACTATATGGCTCTTTGCAGAAAACATTACCAGCTCCTAGAATAGAGGCTCAAAGAGCTCAAGGAACCCGAGAATTGATATGATGGAAAGAAAACAGAAGGATGGGAAGGAGTTAGAAGGCCAGGTCTGTCACTAACTGATCTGTAAGACCAGGGATAACAATAAATGTCCTACTGGGTTTGCTGGATGAATGTTTTAAAAAGTTTAAAAGACACAAATACTCTGTCAGCTGCAAGGGGCTCTACATGTTGTGTCTATAGTTATTTATCAGAATAGAGCCAAATTATAGTCTCAATTTCCCAACATTTCTGCTCACAACACACAGTCTCTTCTGGCCTCAGTTTCCCCATCTAGAAAATGGGGATAATGATACCCTCCAATGTAGGGACATCATAAAAAAAAAAAAAAAAGAACATGTTTGTGAAAGGCACTTCTAAAGTAATTTGCAGATATTTAGTTTCAGGGTCTCAATCTCCTTTTTAAAATGAAACTGAATGCCATGAGTTTTCTGCCTCCAAGGTAGTAGATTGTTAGCCAGAGAAAGGATAGAATAAAGAAATCCAGCCTGGCTTAAGCTTGCAGTCCTCCTTTTTTAAAAAGAGCAGCTGCCTCACAGTTCTTTTAAAAGGGCAGCTGATTGGATTCTCTGTGCCTTCATTACGTTAGAAGGGCATTTAGGGAAATTAATGTGTCCTTGGGGATAGCCACCCAGCAGTCCCCTTCAGCCTTGCACTCTGCTCTCACCCCTGGCTTCTCAGGTTACCAGCTGGTGATCTCTTCAGAGGTGGTACCAGCCACTCATAGGAGACAGGCAGAAGATGAGTGGACTCTAGCCATAGGGACCAATTTTTGTACTGACAGAGTAGATGAGACACTGGGTATGGTAGCTCACTCCTGTAATTCCAGAATTTTGGGACGCCGAGGCTGGTGGATCACTTGAGGTCAGGAGTTTGTGACCAGCCTGGCCAATATAGTGAAACCCTGTCTCTACCAAAAATATAATAAATCAGCTGGGTATGGTGGCTTGTGCCTTGAATACCACATATTTGGGAGGCTGAGGCATGAGAATCACTTGAACCCAGAAGGCGGAAGTTGCAGTGAGCGGAGATTGCGCCACTGCACTCCAGCCTAACCTGAGAGACAGAGCGAGACTCCCATCAAAAAAAATTTTTTTAATTTTTTTTTAAAAAGAGTGGATGAGTGGTCCCCAGGGTAGTTCTAGAAGAGAAGCAAAGACCTACTACTGAAGCAGGAGCCAGTGAGCAGCCCACTCAGTCCACACCTGGCCACAATACAGATAGAGCAATTTTCCAGAGAAAATTTAGATAAGCACTTTTACCTAAATGTCTCAGTAGCCCTCACCAAAACAGTTGGGTCATTGGCCTACCTGCTGGCTCAGACTTTACTATCCAGCGTAGCCCCTTAGTAACCAACTACATCCATCTAAAATAAGTCCAGCCAAAGTTGAAGGGAATAAAGCACAGAGAAATTCCAATGTGAGAGAAACTGTGTAATATTAAGAATTAAAGTTCTTGGAGTCTGATCTGGGTCAAACTCCATCTCTCTCCATTTCCAGCTGCGTGACTTTAGGCAACTTGCTTAACTTCTCTGGGTCTCAGTTTCTGCATCTACAAGATGGGAAAAATGCCTAACAAATGTAGTTTGGGGAAGATTATATTAAAATATGCCTGGTATCTGGAAAATAATAAGGGCTCAGTTAAAGGGGAGTTGCGGCAGCAATTATTGCTTAGGCATCCTGGTAGCCCTTTGTCCCTTAGATGGGCCTGCAAAGAACCACTTGCTAAATGTGAATGAATAAACAAACAAATGAACTAACAAGCAAAAGAGCAGTGTGCTTTATTCTGGCTTCCGGATAACGCCTGGAGAACCACGATATCACATTCTTGTGTCCAATTTACAACAGAAGCTTCTGTTTGGGCCTCTATTTGCTCATCAAGTAAACAGGTAAAATAAGCAAGCCTATATTACTGAGCTGTCAAAGGCATCCAATGAGAGGAGGGGATGTGAGAACATCACATTTGTGCCTATTAAGCATAAAGTCTCACTCTCCAGGAAGAAATGTCCTTTAATAAGACATAGATTCCCTGTTTGGCTTTAGCCAAAAGGAAGAAATTCTAATTATGGAATTTGAGGCATAGTCAGATGAGCTTGACAAGTGTGAATGCAGATAAAACGGCAACTTCCCATCACACTGCAAATAAGTCCCATATGGTGGTGTGGCCAGGAGTGACCTTGTCCTATGAGGGTGTTATCCTGAACTTGTAGAGTCCAGCCTCAACTGTGGCTCTGGCCCCTAAGCGAAACCTACAGAGCTGCAGAAGACACTGACATACTCCACAATTCATTCTTTTCCCTTCAGCAGAAGCATCTGGCATAGTTCCCATTGATGTGCACCTGTCAAAGCTTCAGGGGGCTAAGGTTACAGTGCACTGTGCTTCATGCACTCCACTGGCTCTGTCATAGGTAGAAACTCATCACAGGAAGCCTTTTTAGATTACACACACACACACACACACACACACACACACAATTTGAGGTATTATAAAATAATAATCTAATATAAAAGTATCTAAACTCCACCTTCCCATTAATACACACACATAAATTTTGTGACAAAAGGCCTTACCATAATGTCCAAGGATGTACCTGTAGGGATCACTCACCTGTAGGAATGGATGCTGTGTCACCTCAGCCTTCGTCTCAGCCATCACCATAGGCTGGATCTAGCAGAAGGGTTCTTACCAGAGCATGACCCACAGCCTCCAGCCAAAGACCTTCACAAGTTACTGAGGAAAGTGGGAGGACAGAATGAGGAAGTACAGCACAGTCCCTGCCATCTAGCCATCTGCCCTCAGGGTTCTTGGGCTTTGTCCTGAGGAACTCCTTTTTGTGATTGGTTTCTTTGGAGTGTTGCTGTTCGCCCTCTTGCTCTAATTGGCTATATGCAAATAAACAAGGCTAAACATGTTAATGCTAGATATGTTAATTACTGCCTGCTGACTATTTTTCTCACCTATCTTTCTATTTTGTATGCATGTGTACATCAGGCTGCCTTAAAATGCTGAGGATGGTCCTTGCTGGGAAGCAGACAGACTTCCTGTGCTGATATTGGTGCCAGAAATGAGACTTCTAGTTAGAAATCACATACTCGTACACTTTACACACCCCATAGTAGATGTTCAATCAATATTCTTTTTCCTGGTTTGCTTTGCTCCTCACATTCCCCACTGCTTTATGGCTGAATTCCTCTTCTTTGTCCTTCCATGGCATCATTGCTATTTCCATTGTGTGTTGCGATCCTCTGTTTATCTGTTTGCTCTCCCCACTAGACTACAAGCTCTTTGAAGGTAGTATCTGGGTCTCTTCTTAATTGTGCGTCATTGGCACTGTTCTTGATACAGCTGGTGATAATACAGAACTAAGCTGAGCCAGAGCCCAGAATCGTAACTATGAAGGAGTGAGATTGGTTTTATAAAAAGTAAATATATCAGAAAGCGTACATACAAAATGAATGATGTCCATTTCAGGGGAGTCACCATAAGAGAGGGTGCACTTGCTGTGGCCTTTTGAGGAAACAGCCTTTTTAGTGGGTTGCACATTCTTTCGAACAGCTTTAGTGAGAGTGCATCTTCCTCTCCTAATGGAAGGATTTATATGAGAATGCTTTTAGCAACAAGGAACAAAACAACTAAGTAAAAGTGCCTTAAACAACGAAAATGTGGTCGGGCATGGTGGTTTATGCCTGTAATCGCAGCACTTTGGGAGGCCGAGGCTCATCACCAGAGGTCAGGAGTTCAAGACCAGCCTGACCAACATGGTGAAACCCTATCTCTACTAAAAATACAAAATTTAGCTGGACATGGTGGCATACACCTGTAATCCCAGCTACCCAGGAGGTTAAGGCAGGAGAATCGCTTGAACCCAGGAGGCAGAGGTTGCAGTGAGCTGAGATCGCACCGTTGCACATGAGCCTCCATCTCAAAAATAACAGAGCGAGACTCCATCTCAAAAAATAACAACAACAACAAAACAAACAAACAAAAACAATGAAAATGTTATTATCTCATACAGACGACTGAGGTAAATGGTTCCAAGGTTGGCTCAGCAGTTCAATAAAGTCATCAAAGACCCAGGCTCTTTCTATTCTTCTCTACCATTCTTGGCTTTCTAAAATCCACTGGGTAACAACCCAGTGATCACAGATGGCTGCCTTTGTTCCAGTTATCACACTTTCATATTATTATTTTCGAAGGAAGCAAGAAGGAATAAAGTGGAGGCTCAGCCAGGGGAAAAGGGGAGCTCCCTTCGTGTGTCTTTCTCTCCTTTTATGACAGATGTAAATACCTCCATGAATACCCCATCACCTAGCTACCCTTAGCTACAAAGCAGGCTGAGTACCTGGCACATTCAGGCTCCAAAGACAAAGGCAGGGAGAGAAGGAAGATTGAGGATGGCTGCTGGGAGGCAACCAAGAAGGGCACTCGGAGATTTGATTTCTGATAAAAGCCAAAAGTCAGTTGGAATCTGAGCTCTAACCTCACGGTGGGACCATAAATCATAACATGTGAATGCTAACTATATGCCAGATTTGTAATCAGTCCTTGGCATATATTGTCTTAATCCTCCCAACACTCTTGAGGTAGCCACTATTGGTAGCCCCATTTTATCTCTGAGGAAACTGAGAGCAGCAAGGTCAAATTACTCACCCCAGAGCACACAAATAATAAATGGTAAAGCCCTACCAACTCTATTATGAAGGCTCTTAATACCAAAATAGACTGAAAACTGTTTATAAGAAGGCTTCATGGCTCTTATAACCAAGGGAGGCTGAGGTGAAGTTACGTTATGCTTTCCATTTTCCCCTTCACCAACCAGGTCATTTGATCCTCAGAACAATTTGTAGGAAATATTATACTGCAGCAGGATTTTCAGTTGGCCCACACCATTTAGCTACACCATTTAATCTGCTTCTCCCTTTCTTCAGTAGAGTAAAACTCCCAATTTTTAACTGAGTGTATGGCCACCCAGAATACAGACTATATTTTCCAGCCTTCCTTATATGTAACTAAGTTCTCTTATACATGTAACTAAATTCTATTATAAACAAAAAGATCTGGCCAACTTCTGAGTCATGCCCTTAAAGAGAAGCATTTCCTCTCTCTTCCCCTTCCCCAATCTTGCTACCTGGAAGGTGAATCTCATGGAGAACCATCAGAGATGAGGGTGAAAGCCTATGGAGGGTGGACATCAAAATAAGACTCCACCATCAGAACAGCCCAGTGTACTGGCATTGTGGCTTTAATCTCTCAATCCTACAGTTCCTTTTTTTTTTTTTCAGATGGAGTCTTGCCCTGTCCCCTAAGCTGGAGTGCAGTGGCAGGATCTCGACTCACTGCAACCTCTGTCTTCCAGGTTCATCCGATTCTCCTGCCTCAGCCTCCCGAGTAGCTGGGATTACAGGTGTGTGCCACTACGCCTGGCTAGTTTTTTTTGTTTGTTTTGGTTTGGTTTTGTGTGTGCGTATTTTTAGAGACAAGGTTTCACCATATTAGCCAGGATGGTCTTGATCTCCTGACCTTGTGATCTGCCCACCTCGGCCTCCCAAAGTGCTGGGATTACAGGTGTGAGCCCGGCCTCAATCTTACATTTCTTACCACTGGACTGTTACAAGGGGCATATGCTTCCTATGTAACCACTGTATTTGAAGTCTCTGTTAAACCAGTGAACCTGTGTTCTAAGACACCCACAGATAAAATTTGGGGTGACTACCCCGGCTATAGCAATGCCTGTGCCCTCCCACTTCACCTCTAAATAGGAGCTCCCATAATAAAATGTGTGCTCCCTGACCTTGACCTGATGGCCAAAAGAGTGAAATATTAACACAAAATGAGTCAAAGTCCTTTTTCTAGATCTACTTGCAATGAGGATTAAGTGATTCTAGTTTGTTCTGGGCTGATGACTTGAGTAGAGGTGATGTAAGCTCCAAAGCTGTGGACCAAGAAGCAGAAAATGTCAGTCTATAAACAGAGAATGAAGCAGGTGAGCAGCGGCTTTCACAATCTTGATCCCAATCTTAGCCAAAGGTTCAGGTACATCTCTTTCTTTAAATTCTGCACACCATCTCTATATTTTTACAGTAAATCTCCCATGTTGAGCTTCCCTAGCTCAAATAGGTGTTACACTTGCAAGCAGAGTTGCAAATAATACCATGAGACCCAGTAAAGCCAAGCAAGTGGCAGGACCAAGATGCAGGCTCAGCTTCTGTCATTCTGTGTCCCTAGTCTTCCCTCAGTAGACCTACTTCATAGCTTGACTGAAAAAGCCAGTCTCACCTCTCTCTTTTCTTTTTCAATGGACGCATCTGGTGGGACAGGATTCAGGACACCAAGCTTCTAAATTCCAACCTTACCTAGGTCCCCCAAGTTCCAACTAGTACTTTTTAAGAGTTGAGTCTCTGCCAACTCATTTCTTTTCAGAAAGCCCAAATGTATCTCCAGACCTTTTATAATTACAGTCGTACATCAACTAATGACAGAGGTACATTCCGAGAAATTCATCATTTGGTAATCTCATTGCGTGAACATCAGAGTATGCGTACATAAACCTAGATGGTGTTGGCTGCTCCAAACCAAGGTTATCTGGTAGAGCAGTTGTATTCAATCTTTCGGCTTCCCTGGGCAGCACTGGAAGAAGAATTGTCTTGGGCCACACATAAAACACGATACACTCACACTTACAATGTTATAATGTTTTAAGAAAGTTTACACATTTGTGTTGGGCAGTATTCAAAGCCGTCCCACATGCAGCCCATGGGCCATGGGTTGACAAGCTTGTGTAAAGCCTGTTGCTCCTAGATTACAAACCTGTATAGCACATAACTGTACTGAATACTGTAGGCAACTGTAACACAATAGGAAGTATTCTTGTATCTAAATATATCTAAACATAGGAAAGGTATAGGAAAATACAGCATATAAGATTAGAAAATGGTACGCCTGTATAGGGTACTTCCCATGAGTGAGCAGCATGGGAAGTTGTTTTGGGTGAGTCAGTGGGGGAGTGGTGAGTGATGATGAAGGTATGGAACAGTACTGGACACTACTGTAGACTTTATAAACGGTACACTTCAGCTACCTATTTTTAAAATGTTTTTCTTTCTTTAATCAATAATACTTGATAATAAAGCTTACTATATAAGCTTTTTAATTTTTTCAACTTTATGATTCATGTAATAACACTTAGCTTAAAATAAAAATATTGTGCAACTGTACATAAATATTTTCTTTGTAACCTTGTTCTATAATCTTTTCTATTTTATAATTTATTATTATCATTGAGACAGAATCTGGCTCTGTCACCCAAGCTGGAGTGCAATGGCGTGAATTCCGCTCACTGCAACTTCCGCCTCCCAGGTTCAAGCGATTCTCCTGCCTCAGCCTCCCGAGTAGCTGGGACTAGAGGTATGCGCCACTACACCTGGCTAATTTTTGTATTTTTAATAGAGATGGGGATTCGCCATGTTGGCCATGGTGGTCTCAAACTTCTGAACTCAGGCGATTCATCCACCTCGGCCTCCCAAGTGCTGTGATTACAGGCATGAGTCACCACGCCCAGCCTTTATTTTTAACTATTTTGCTAAAAACCATATAAACACACACATTAGCCTAGTCCTACACAGTTGGGATCATCAATATTACCATGTTCCACCTCCATAGCTTGCCCCACTGGAAGGACTTCAGGAGTAATAACACACATGGGGCCATCATCTCCTATGATAACGATGCTACATTAAAGGTCCTTATGGAATACCTCCCGAAGGACCTCCCTGGGCCTGTTTTACAGTTAACTTTTTCTAAGTGGAAGGAATATACTCTAAAATAACAACAAAAAGTACAGTAAATACATGCACCATAACATGGTCATTTATTGTCATTCTTAAGCATTATCTACTGTGTACCCTTGTACATGCCGGACTTCTAAATGACTGGCAGTACAGTGCTTTGTTTACACCAGCATCACCACAAATATGTGAGTAATGCCTTGTACTACAACAACTTCTGGATGAGTTAAAGTTCACATCTTATTCAAGTCACCCCCATGCTTAAAACCCTTCAATGTCTTCCATTTCCTTGGTGTTAAAAGTTCACAGGCCTTGACCACGGGACGCATCCTACTTAGCCTGTCCACTGCCTACTCTGCATCTACCTTTGAGTTCACGGTGATGCCCCAGCAGCCCTGACAGCTTGCAGCTTCTCTCCTTGTCTCTCTGACTTCACTCATGCCCTTTTTTCATTTACCGGTCAAGGAACATGCCAATTACTCACCTTTAGTATTAGGTTGCTGTAAAAGTAATGCACTTTTTGCCACTAAAGATAATCTTTGCCATTAAAAGTTATCTTTGCCTGTGGTAACAACCAACCTCCAAAATGTCAGGGGTTTATGATAAGAAATTATTTCTCGAGTGCGGGTTCACCAGTCTTCTGTGGCTCTGCTGGATGTAGCTGGGTTTGGCTCTGGTTCACATGTGAGATTTTTGTCTACAAATTGCAGGACCTAGGCTGGAAGAGAAGCCATTCTCTGGGGCATGTTGATTTCATGAAGGTGGTAGAGGCTCAAGAGCCCAAGCCAACCACGAGATCACATGTCAAGCCTCTGACCAGATCTGGTATATGTCAACACTCTGCTCCGTTGCATTGCCCAGGGCAAGTCACATTAGGGAGCCAAAGACCAATAAGGCAGGAGTGTGTACTCCTTTCACTGCAAAGTGGGAGGGACAGCGAGTATCTGAAATGCAATAATACAATCTACAGCACTTCCGTTTCCATGGGTTCACCATTCAGGAGAGAACAGTATTAAGAGACTGTTTCTCTCTTGACAATCTCTCGCTATCCAAGTGGGGACTGTCCCACAAAAGGTCTCTCCCTAGAAACCTGCCTGCCTATTTTTTTCCTTTCCTTATCGCAGGTGAACCCTGTGATAAGTTCACCAGGGCAGGACTTAACCCTCTACAAAAGGCAAGTCAGTCTATTAATAGGGCAAAGGATCAGGAAGACCACACCAACTTCAGACAGAGTCAAGCTAAGATCCACCTTTACCAGCATAAAACTGATCCCTCACCCCTACCTGACTCCTGTGTCCATTCCTCAGTTGGTTTATAGTATGAAGGGGAGGAGAACTGACTAAGGTTTCACCAATCCCCCAATACTTAGAATGTTCTAACCTCCATCAGGCCCCATCTGGCTAACATATACTCGTTCTTGAACAGTAGTAATAAAACTAATTAGTAACAACAACAACACTCATGTGATCCTTACTGTGTGTTAGATACTAAGTTTTGTTTTCAAATATTTGTTAATTTAAAACTCATGCAATCTGGGCATGATGACTTCCCTGTGTAATCTCAGTGCTTTGGGAGGCTGAGGCAGGAGAATTGTTCGAAGTCAGGAGTTCAAGACCAGCCTGGACAATACAGCAAGACCTCTAAAAAAAAATGAGCCAGGCATAATGGCACATGCCTATAGCCCCACTACTCAGGAGGCTGAGGAGGGAAGATACCTTGAGCCCAGGAGTTTGAGCTACAGTTAGCTATGACTGTGCCACTGCACTCCAGCCTGGACAACAGAGTGAGACCCTGTTTCAATCATCATAATAGTAATTAATAAAACTCATGTAAATGCTATAAAGTAGGCACTATTTTTAACAACCACAAATTAAAAGATGAAGGAACTGAGACACAGAGAGGTCAAGTCACGTAACTAGTATCAGAGCCAGATTCCGACTTGGGCAACATGGTGGGAAACCAAGCCCTGAACCACTATGCTTTACTGCTTCTAGCTCCCTTGCACACTGTCTCCCAGGCTGGATGAGCGGAGTCCTTCTCTTACTGATGTCTGCAACGCACCACACAAACTCCTATCACAGCACTGATCACTATAACAGAATAATCTGTTTATGAGTCTGTCTTCTCACCTTAGCTCTGAGATTCTTTTTCTTTTTTTTCTTTTATTTATTTATTTTTTTTAAGAGATAGGGGCTAGCTCTATCACCCACACTGGAGGGTAGGGGCGTCCTTATAGCTCACTATAGCCTGGAACTCCTGGCCTCAAGCAATCCTTCTGCCTCATCCTCCCAAGTAGCTGAGACTACAAGGGGCACAGCACTGTGCCTAGCTAATTTTTTTCATTTTTTGTACAGATGGGAGTCTCATTTTGTTGCCCAGGTCTCGAACTCCTGACTTCAAGTGATCCTCCTGCCATAGCCTCTCAAACTGCTGGGATTGTAGGCATGAGACACCGTGCCCAGTTGCCTCGGAGATTCTTGAGGACATGAAATACATCTTATTCTTACTTTATCTCCTCAACCTAAGAAGATGCTTTTCTTTAGTCACTCAATATTACCTGAGCATGACTAATGGCAAGCACTGTGCTAAGTGCTATTTCATTAAGTCTTCAATCCACATGCTGTCCAAGATGATGGAAAACCTGTAAAGTTAGAATAGTAGACTGCAAAAAAAACACCCCACAATAATTCACCCCCATGAATCAAGTTCCTGACTCCTTGAATCTAGGCTGGTTTTATGATTTGCTTTGGCCAATAAAATGAAGTGGAAGTGATGTCCAGCCAGTTCCAAGCTTGGACTCAAGGGGCCTTGTCACTTCTGCTCACTCCCTTGAGGCCCTGGGTACTACCACAGGAATAAGCCTGGGCTAGACCAGCCCACTGGAGAATGGGAGGCCATGTGAAGCAGAGATAAGCCAACACAGCTGAGGCCATCCTAGACCAGCCTGGCCTTGGATCATCTGACAATTAAATGCAGACATATGGGCCCAGCAGACATAAGTCCCGCCCTGCCTAGAGGGGAGAAGCAACCTGTCAAAACACAGTTTCTTAAACAAATTGCTGTTGTTATAACCTACTAAGTTGTGGAGCTATTTGTTACCCAGCAAAAGCTAATTAATACAATGTCAACCCGGGTTATCCCAAGGATGGTGGTAAGAATTGCAGTGACTGTACACAGACTCTCTTGAAGATGAAGAAGTGAGACAGCAACCAGTTCACATGTGGTCCTTGTCAATTAAGCCAAAGACCCCAGTTCTGCCTCTTCCTTTTTGCTCGCACTCCAAAGACTAGTGACATGGTCTGCAAAATGAGAAAGGACCAGGGGTGGTCTAAATATCAGGTGAAAATAAGTCAGACAGGGCAACAGACCCCTTGTTCCAGTCTCCAAGGGTTTCAACACACCAGCTCTCCACCCCTAAGATAAACCTTACTCTACCAGGAAGTGACTATCAGGTATCTCAGAATTAGAATCTTTCAAGAGAATGTTCAATGACAGTTGCATGCAGTGGCTCATGCCTGTAGTCCCAGCACTTTGGGAGGCCGAGGCAGGAGAATCACCTGAGGTCAGGAGTTCAAGACCACACCGGCCAACATGGCGAAATGCAATCTCTACTAAAAACACAAAAATTAGGCAGGTGTGGTGGTGGGCACCTGTAATCCCAGCTACTTGGGAGGCTGAGGCAGGAGAATTGCTTCAACTAGGGAGGAGGAGGTTGCAGTGCCAAGATCACGCCACAGCACTCCAGCCTGGGCAACAGAGAGAGACTCCACCTCAAGAAAAAGAGGCAAAATAAAGTGCCAGGAAAGACTCTTATGTATTCAAAGGGAATGAAGCCAGTTCCTTCAGAAGTGACATGGATCTTAAAAAGGACACATGTGTGGGATTTTTTTTTTTTTTTTTTTTTGGTTAGTGATTAAGGACTCTGCATTTCTAGAAAGGGATGAGAAACTTCCTGTTCTCTCACCAAGTCCTTACTCCTCTGCCTAGGCAAAGCTTTCCATTACCACCTAATGAGCTCTGTCTCAAAAAACTAAGAGTAGCTTCTGAGCTCTCCAGGAAAGAGGAGCATCCTTTTTATTGGCTTCTTCATGCCCTGCTGTATTTACATAGCCCAAGTCAATAGCCTCAAGGTGCATTTCTCTGTTGTAAGTAGGAGACGAGCCTTCCTCAAAAATGGCCTTTTGTAAGGTATTTATTGAAGAAAAATTTAGTGAACTGGCACAGTGCTAGGTCCTGAAAATAAAACAGTGAAAGGACACAGGACCTGCCTGCTAGAAGAAGTGGGGCATGGAGAAGGACAACAAAGAAGAGGAAGGGGAGAAGATCCTTATAACTACCACAGGGCTTTGCTTCTTCAGTTTGTGTATTTCATTTTGTTTTAAGCTTTCGTGTATTGAGACCCTGGCACCGTGCCAGGCTCAGGGAAGAAAAGTGTATTAAGAAAATAAACAGGATCTATTTTCAGAAAGATAATAGTAATTTTATTAATAACATTGCTATGATAACTTCCTTGGTCTTATTTGCTTTTACTTGTTTGTTGTAAAATCTTATAACATTTGCTATGTTAACCATTTTTTAGTGTACAGTTCAGTGGCATTCAGTCCATTCCCATTGTTGTACAAATGGGATGTAATCAAACTAAAGAGCTTCTGCACAGCAAAAGACACTATCGTCAGAGTGAATAGGCAACCTACAGAACGGGACAACATTTTTGCAATCTATCCATCCAACAAAGGTCTAATATCCAGAATCTACAAGGAACTTAAATTTACAAGAAAAGAACAAGCAGCCCTATCAAAAACTGGACAAAGAATATGAACAAACACTTCTCACAATAAGGCATTTATAGGGCCAACAAACATATGAGAAAAAGCTCATCATCACTGGTCACTAGACAAATGCAGATCAAAATCACAATGAGATACCATCTTACGCAAGTTAGAATGGCAATATCATTAAAAAGATGGGAAACAACAGATGCTGGAGAGGATGTGGACAAATATGAATGCTTTTACACTGTTGGTGGAAGTGTCAGTTAGTTCAATCATCATGGAGACAATGTGGCAATTACTCAAGGATCTAGAACCAGAAATACCATTTGGCCTAGCAATCCCATTACTTGGTATATACCCAAAGGATTATAAATCATTCCACAACTATGTTTATTGCAGCACTATTTACAATAGCAAAGACTTGGACCCAACCCAAATGCTCATCAATAATAGACTGGATAAAGAAAATGTGGCACATATACACCATGAAATACTATGCAGCCATAGAAAAGAATGAGTTTATGTCCCTTGCAGGGACATGGATGAAGCTGGAAACCATCATTCTCAACAAACTAATACAGAAACAGGAAACCAAACACCACATATCCTCACTCATAAGTTGGACCTGTAAATGAAAACACATGGACACAGGGAGGAGAACATCACACACCCAGGCCTGTGGGGGCCGGAGGAGGGGGACTGGGGGGCAGGCAAGGGGAAAGAGAGCATTAGGACAAATATATAACGCATGCAGAACTTAAAACCTAGATAACGGGTTGATGGGTGCAGCAAAACCACCATGGCACATGTAAACCTATGTAATAAATCTGCACATTCTACACATGCATCCCAGAACTTAAATTAAAAAAAAAAAAAAAATGGTTGGTGTCATGGTGGCCAGTGAGTTGGTAGGAGGGGTCCATGGAACTGCGGAAAGTCACTAAAACAGAGGTAGAACTGGCCCAATCTGGACAGCGGGAATTCGTGGGAATGAGCAAAAGGCCCTGCGTGGATGACTGCCTCACTAGAGGAGAGCCCCTGGTAAAGTCCCAGGCCAGACTTTCAAGGATACTTGGTTGGATCGTCAGATGGTGCTAAAAGTTTTTTTCCCATGTGGACCAGGTCATTTGCTAAACTCGCTGTGATGGCGTCCTGGTTTGGGGGCCTCGGCTCCAGATGGGGCCAGTCTCTGGGTCAAGTCAGGGGCAGCCTGGCTTCCCTTGGTGGACAGATTTCAAACTTTACAAAGGTTATGCTGATGGAGGAAGTGGAAGGATAATTACCTGATTTTAGGACAAAGAAATTGAAGTCATTCATAAAATCTTGAGGTCAGAGAACGAAAGTCCTAAGAAACTTTGTACTGATCTACAAGAGAAAAATGAAGCATCACAACTTCAAACGAAACAGCAATCTACAGGTCACCAAAATCAACTTCAACAAAAAGAGGTGGAAATCCACCATCGTAAAGCCAGACAGACTGCGCTCCAGGAAGAGTTGCTGAAACTGCAGTCAGGTGCTCAGTCAGTACCTTCAGGAGCTAGCAGTATACCAGCAACCACTGCATCTTCATTCGTTGATGGGATTAGTCATCATCCTTCACCTTTCCATGACAATGACACAGGTTTTCATGATACAATTTCATCCCAACGAGAAATAAACAGACTCTCAAATGAAGTTTCAAGACTTGAGTGTGAAGTTGTCTACTGGAGAGATATTGTGGAGACTCTAAAAGTGGAAAAAGGGGAGATAGAGGCAGAATTGCATCAGGCTGAAAAGAGGCTGTTGGAAGAAGCAAACAAGCATGAGAAAACCACTGAAGAACTGTCAAATGCATGTACCTTGAATACCTCTGCCTTGCAGACAGAACATGAGCATTTAATAACTCAAAACGAGTATTGGACAAATGGATGCTGATGATAACCAAACTAAGGACATTTTGTCATCTAGTCTAGAAGAGCAGAAGCAATTGACACAACTTTTAACCGAGAAAGAAATTTTTATTGAAAAACTTCAAGAAAGAAGTTCAAAGCTATAGGAGGAACTGGATAAATATTCTCAGGCCTTAAGAAAACATGAAATTTCTAGACAGACCATACAGAAAAAGGACAGAAGTCTTGGATCCATGAAAGAAGAAAATAATCACCTGCAAGAAGAACTGCAATGACTCAGGGAACAGCAGAGTCAAACTGCACCTGTGGCTGACCCGAAAACCCCTGATAATGGTACTGAATAGAATCTGAGGTATCTCAACTGAACATGATCAAGGATCATCTTAAAGAGGACACTGAACACCATCCAAAGATAACTGAGGATCAAAACCAGAGTAAGATGCAACTATTTCAGTCTTTACAAGAGCAGAAGGAGGACATGGATGAGTTGAGACACCAGCATGAGCAAATGAACGCCACGCACACCCAGCTCTGTTTAGAGAACGATGAGGAAATTCAGTGTTTGCAAAAAACAATCGAACCAATCAAAACTCAGTCTCATGAAGAAAAGCAGGAGACTCAAACAGATAACTCTGATGTTTTTCAAGAAACCAAAGTTCGGAGCCTTAATATAGAAAATGGAAGTGAAAAGCACGATAGATCTCAAGCTGAAACGGAAAGATTAGTGAAAGGAATCAAAGAGCGAGAACTGGAGATTAAACTTCTAAATGAAAAGGATATAGCTTTAACTAAACCGACTGATCAGTTATCCAAAGATGAAGCTGGTCAACCAACTCAGATTATTCAGCAGAGATTTGGAGACACAAGTTCTTCATGCTAGAATGTCATCAACTTCCTATACTCAAGATATTGTTTACCTTCAACAGCAACTTCAGGCCTATGCTATGGAGAGAGAACAGCTATTCGCTGTTTTGAATGAGAAGACTAGGGAAAATAGCCATCTAAAAACAGAATATCACAAAATGATGGACACAGTTGCTGCCAAAGAAGCAGCTCTCATCAAACTGCAAGATGAAAATAAAACATTGTCCACAAGATTCGAAAGCAATGACCAAGACATGTTTAGAGAAACTCTTCAGAATTTATCACATGTCATTCGAGAGAAAGACATTGAATCAGATACACTAAGCCAGAAATGTCAGACTTTATTGGCAGTTTTACGCACATCCAGCGCCGGTAATGAGGTTGGAGGTGTTAACGGTCATCAATTTGAGGAGCTCTTACAGGAACGTGACAAGTTAAAATAGCAAGTGAAGAGAATGGAGGAGTGGAAACAGCAGGTGATGACCACATTACAAAACATGCAACATGAGTCCGCCCAGCTTCAGGAAGAACTTCACCTACTTCAGGTACAAGTTTTGGTTGACGGTGATAATAATTCTAAATTACAAGTGGACTATACTGGCCTGATCCAAAGTTATGAGCAGAACAAAACCAAACTCAAAAATTTGGGGCAGGAATTAGCACAAGTTCAGCACAGCACTGGGCAGCTTTGCAATGCCAACGATCTTCTTTTAGGAAAACTTGCTATTATTTCACCCCGGCTGTCTTCAGTATCATTGCTGACTCCCCAGTCAGCAGAGTCTCTTAGAGCAAGTGAGTCTGATGTACTGAATGAATCTTCTGAATTACCACAGCAAGAGCTAGGAGAGCTCAGAAAGTCACTACAGGAAAAAGATGCAACGATTAGAACTCTCCAGAAAAATAATCACAGATTGTCTGATTCACTTGCTGCCACCTCAGAGCTAGAAAGAAAAGAACATGAAAAAACCGATACAGAAATTAAGCAGCTAAAGGAGAAACAATATGTTTTGCAAAAGTTACTTAAGGGAGAAGACTTCTTAATCAAAGCCAAAAATGATCAATTACGTTCTTCCAATGAAAATTTCACTAACAAAGTAAATGAAATAGAACTTCTGAGGCAAGAGGTAAAAAACCTGAAGGACAGAATATTAATCCCAGAGATGGACACTGGCAAACTAAAAGAAGAAAATGAAAAAAATAGTAGAAACATCTAGGGAAAAGGAAACAGACTATCAAGCATTACTAGAGACTATCATGAAGTTTTCTATGATGCTGCAAGAAAAAGAGTTTGAGTGCCATTCAATGAAGAAGTCTTTCGCTTTTGAAGAGCTATTGAAAGAAAAAAAACAGAACAAGACTGGGGAGTTCATTCAGCTTGTAAATACAGTTAAATCAACGTAGAAGACACTTGTATTTCAACAAGAGAGACACCAAGTCATGTTGGCCCTGAAACAAAAACAAATGGAAAACACTACCCTACAGAATGAGGTCCAACGTTTATGTGACAATGAATTTCGGTCAAACCAGGAGCTACAGAGATTGCGTAATCATCTTCTAGAATCAGAAGATTCTTATACTTGTGAGGCTTTGGCCACAGAAGATAGAGAGGCTCAACTAAGAAAGTAAGTCACAGTATTGGAGGAAAAGCTAGTTTCACCCTCTAATGCAATGGAAAATGCAAGCCATCAAGCCAGTGTGCAGGTAGAGTCAATGCAAGAACAATTGAATGTAGTCTCCAAGCAAAGGGATGAAACTGGGCTGCAGCTTTCTGCCTCTCAGGAACAAGTAAAGCAGTATGCTCTGTCACTGGGCAACCTGCAGATGGTACTACAGCATTTCCAACAAGAGGAAAAAGCTATGTATTCTGCTGATCTGGAAAGAAAAGTGATAGCATTACAGGAACATTTGGATGTAGCAAATGCTGCACTGGATTCAGCATCAAGACTTAAAGAACAAATTGAAGAACTTAAAAAACAAAATGAGTTCCAACCAGAAATGCTGGATGATGTACAAAAGAAATCGATGAACTCAGCAAACAGTTCAGAAGGAAAAGTGGGCAAAGTCCTAATGAGAAATCTCTTCATCGGTCATTTCCACACGCTGAAAAATCAGCGTCATCAAGTGTTATGGTTGATGGGGAGCATCCTGGGTGTCAGAAGGGAGGAGACGGAGCAGTTGTTTCATGAGCATCAGGTTGGTGTTACCAGGTGGATAACCGGGTGGCTTGGAGGAGGATCACAAAGTGTTCCCAATACAACTTTGAAATCAAATCAGCAATCTGTACTTCATAGTTCTTTATCAGAACTTTTTGTTAAATTTCTAGAAACAGAATCTCATTCATCCCTTCCACCACCAAAGCTTTCTGTTCATGATATGAAACCTCTAGATTCACCGGAAAGGAGAACACTAGATACAAATGCACCATAAAGTTTTAAAGATACAGCAGAATCCAGGTCTGGTAGAAGAACAGATGTAGATCTGTTTTTGGGCCTTCACTCAGCAACTGTGCCTCTTATTAACCCAGCTGGACTTGGGTACTTGGACCTGGTGGGCCCCAACATCACCTTTTGAAACTCATCTCAGATATTTGGCCCACATTTATACCTTTGCCAGTGTTACCTGACAACAGTGCTGGAGTTGCATTGAAAGACCTTTTAAAGCAACAGAAGATTCTCAAGCCAGAGACAATCTAGCACTTCAAAGAAACCATGAACACTATATGAATGTACTTTATCACAAAATGGCCTTTTGCAAAAAGTCATGTATTTGTTTGTAGCTGTGCTTCCTCTGAATAAAAAATATTCCTAATGTTTTTAGAAATTCCAGGTGTCAGCAGCAAGTGTTTGCTATAAAATCTGCTTTATTCGTTCTGATGTGACCTAATTTAAGCTAGGAAGATTTATCTTTTATCTTAACTTACAAAAATACAGACAGACAAAAATACTAATAGCTTTTATTTCCTTCCATGATTTCCAAGCCCACTTAAGCTAGAGATTGTGGTTTATCACAAGAATTTTTTTGGTTGTTTTTTGTTTTTGTTTTTGTTTGTTTTTGTTTTTGTTTTTTTCCCATTTATTTTATTGCATTTTAGGTTTTGGGGTACATGTGAAGAACATGCAAGATTGTTGCATAGGTACACACATGGCAGTGTGATTTGCTGCCTTCCTCCCCATCACCTACATCTGGCATCTCTCCCCTTGCTATCTCTCCCCAGCTCCCCACCCCCCACGGTCCCTCCCCTATTTCCCCCCAACTGACCCGAGTGTGTAGTGCTCCCCTCCCTGTGTCCATGTGTTCTCATGTTTTTTAATGACAAAGCAGCTTCTCTGTGTTGTGTGGAAAGTTGATCTGAAGCATATATTGATCATCTTTAGAGGACTTTTTGTAAACAGGCCAACAAGATTGTCCCTGAAAGGTTATGAAAGGTTACAGGTGCCCTGAGACAAAGGTTACAGGTGGCCTGAGTATGTATTTGGTCCCTGAAAGGTTACAGGTGCCCTGAGTATGTATTTGGTCCTGTGCAATGTCATCATGTGTGTAGATTCTTTTATTATAGTTGTCTTAAATAGAGATGGAGTCTCACTATGTTTCCAGGCTGGTGTCGAACTCCTGGGCTCAACTGATCCTCCACCCTCAGCCCCACAAAGTGCTGGGATTACAAGCAAGAGCCACTGCACCCAGCCCCGTGTGTAGATTCGTGTGACTACCACCATAGTCAAGATACAAAACGCTTCCATCACAAGGATCCCTCCCGTTGCCCTCTCATAATCATAGCCACCTCTCTCCCTGTCCCTCTCCTGAATTCCTGATAACCACTAACTGCTCTCCATCTCAGTCACTTTGTTATTTCAAGAGTGTTATATAAATGGAATCAGTATGTCACCTCTTGAGACTGGCTTTTTTTCACTCAGCATAACTCCCTTGAGATCCATCCAAGTTTTTGGATGTATCACTAGTTTGTTCCTTTTTATTGTTGAAGATATAGTACAGATATATCACTTCGTTTTAACAGCTATTTAAATATATCATCTTAAAATTAAATGTGTCTTTATACAAATTCATACAACTTTCATGTAAGTGTTAAATCATACAGCTGCATATACATAAGTATAATTAGCAATATCACTGAACATGCCACTTCCTGGCATATGAGGTACAGCAATCCGAGAGTTAACTGTTCTCATCGCAGTGGCCACTGAGGGCAATGAACTGTTTGATAGCACCAATACCCAGATGTCTGAAACTTCGGAGAGTATTTCTTTAATTTTTTATAAACCCATCGTAAAAAAATCCTGACTTGAAACTTAACTGTATCTGAATGTTCATACTTTCATTAGTTGAATTTGTACATTTAGAAAGACATTTCTTGCAAATTCTGTAAATTTCTATGTGCCTTTAAAATAATAATATTAATTAACAAAGAAAGGTGAAAATGAGACAAATTCAAATATGTTAAGAGGCCTGGCTCAGGCGAGAACTAAATTTGGTTGTTTGCAAGTTTTGCTGTGATTAACTGTACTTTCTAATGTATTTGGAAGACTGGAAGTCTTCATTACATGTTGATGGGTGAAACTTGTTTTTCTGAAAAATGAAGTAACTGAGAATGCTGCTTCAGAATGTCTCTATCTCCTTGGATAACTAATTTATATTGCCATGCTTTATTTAGTATACTTTAAAGAAAGTAGTCATACAAGTTCTATATTAGAACTGTCAAACTGCCTCCTCTTGGTTTTTTGCCCATTATTATTTCTCTATGAGTTGTTTTCCCTTGTTGTTTTGGGTTTTGTTTTGCTTAGTTTTGCTTTGTTTCGAGATGGAGTTTCGCTCTTGCAGACCAGGCTGGAGTGCAATGGCGCCATCCAGGCTCACTGCTACCTCCGCCTCCCCAATTCAAGTGAATCTCTTGCCTCAGCCTCCCAAGTAGATGGGATTATAGGTACGTGCCACCATGCCAGGCTAACTTTTGTATTTTTACTAGAGACAGGGTTTCACCATGTTGGCCAGGCTGGTCTCGATCTCCTGACCTCAGGTTATCCACCTGCCTTGGCCTCCCAAAGTGCTGGGATTACAGGAGTGAGCCACCACACCCAGCCTACTCCTTGACTCCTAATAAAAATACCTTCACTGACTATTCTACATTATTTGCTGCTTGCCATTGAAGTTTCATTTCAGTGTGGAGCGAATGAAATACTAGTTTCTAAGTTAAAAAACACACATGGTCCTTTATTTTTAAGAAATAGAATATGTAAAAAGTTTTTAATTTGACAAAGATATGCATGATTGGTATTTAGGTAGTATGTCATCACATTTGAAATGCCTTTTTTGACTTTTTTAGTATTTCCCTCTCTGACCAAATCAGCCTGTCCCCCTCTCATCCCATAGTTTAACACAAGTTTAAAAGCTATTGTGGGTGGATTACATAGCTAGACATCACAGAGCTTGGTATTAAATGGTTTCTATATAAATAAGTTTATGATCTTATCCTAAATCTATAGTACCTAATGTTTTCATTGTGTCATTGAAACTATAGCTGACTGGTATGCATAGTAAGTGTTCCTTGATCTAAACCATAGAAAACACATCCACTTTTCTGAAACTTAGTTGTGTCAGGGATGAACCACCTGCTCACTGAACCGTCTTAGTAAGCAGACAGTGATGAAGCATACAATTCTAACGCTGGCAATAGGACATTGCTAACAGTGCGTTTAACTGCAATATTTTAACTACAGTAATATTTCTATTTATTGGTTGAATTCCAATCTCTCTGCCATAGTTCTTCACCACGTTCCTAATGGTTTTCAACCTCTCTACTGTAGTAGAAAATGCACACAGCCATTGAATTTAAACACTATTTTACCATAATAGGAGATCAAATTGTCTGAATTTTCATTCCTGCCATTCTTGACTTTTAACAAATGAAAGGAAGAAAAAACAAAACTAAGCAACAAAACTCTAGGAAAAAAAGAAATGACTTCTTTGCAATTAGCCAATTAAAACGTCCAATAATATTCCCCCAAATAAAGCCTTTGGTTTCTTTTTACCTCTTAAAGGTTAATTGAAAACAGTAGAGAAACTATCAAAATACTTATCCAATCAGATTGGGGGGAAGCTATGTTTTCAGGGACAGGAGAGTAATGAGAATTATTTAGAAAACACTATTATGCATCAAACTTAAAAGCATTTGAGCCTGATTTTTTAAAGATAATGAAGTTTCCCACATAGCAAAGTATTTAAAACCTCTTCCATCAACAAAAATTTATCTTTAATTTTGTAAATATAAAGTATAGATGATATATATTTTATATATTCCTATAAAAAAATGCTACTTTAATGTTCTGACATTTGTGATTATTTGGCAGTCTTCACTTTTTAACTTATTAAAAAGTTAAATACTTATTAAGTTTTATCTATGTAAAACTGATCAATTGTCTTTTGATTTTTAGGGAAATACCTAAATGTGGGAAATTTCCAACCCAACCTTAATATTAGATTGTGTTTTTTATAAAGTTAATGCATTTGTGAATTTCTCAGGAGCACTGCAAGGTGAAAAAATGCTCCAAATAAAAATGACATATGTAAGTTAGCAATGTCTTCATTCACAAGAAAAAAAAAATTTTTAGCAAACAAAAAAAGAATTGTTGACATAGCTACCTACTATATGCCAAGAACTGTTCTAAATACATTGCACATATTCAGTCATCTCTTTCTTCCAACCATCATTGCTACCATTGCAAAATGAGGAACCTCAGAGAGGTCAAGTAACAGCTCAAACACACAGCTGGTGAGTGGCCCAGCCAGCACTCAGTGGCCTGGTTCTAAAGCCTGCACTTAGCTGCTATTCTAGACGGCGTCTGATTTTCTCCTAGAATTTATAGACAGATATACATGATAGATAGATGGATAAAGATGGGAGAGAGGCTTTTTCTCCACTCCTGACTTTTTTTACAGTCTTTCCCCTCTTAATTGTGGGGAATACGTTCCTGTGGATGGTACCAAACTCTATATATGCAGCACTATGTTTTTTCATATATATGTGTGTGTATGTACATATATATATATATACCTAAGATGAAGTTTAATTTACAAATTTGGCACAGTTTAAGAGATTAACCACAATAACTAAAAGTACAATTGAACAATTATAAAATATACTATAATAAGGGTTGTGTGAATGTGGCATCTCTCCTCTCTCTCTCTCTCAAGATACCTTCTTGCTCTGCACTCACCCTTTTCATGAAGGCATGAGATGATAAAATGCCTAATGATGAGATGAAGTAAGGCGAATGACGCAGACATCGTGATGTGGCCTTAGACTGCTATTGACCTTCTGACCATATATCAAATACGAATCATTTCTTCCTGGAACTGTGGTTGTTGTAAGTGAAACCGTGGAAAGCAAACCCACGGATAAGGGGGGCTCCCTGTACCTATGGAGTAGAGCTCCACAGTCACAATTGGCCTCTGCCTCCCACTCCTAATGGTGGAGTAGCCTCCACCATGGCCTCCTCACGAGCTCCTCCAGGGAAAGGAAAAGTGTGTTGTTTATTCATTTATCCCTGCCCCCCTCCAAGTCCATTCTCCGTTCTTTCTCTGATCCTGGAAGGCTCACCCCTGGGGACTGCATCTCCTGGGCTCCCCTGACCTCCGGCTTTCTGGGGGCACAGTCAATGTGGAAGCACCACAGAGACCAGAGGGTGAGAAGTACAGTTTCTGCGTCCCCCCCGTGGCGGTGGATCTTACCCTGTAGGACTTTCCTTGGCCACAGCCTCTCCAAACCTCCTCGAATTCTTACGAGAGGTGAATCTTCCGGCCGTTGGTAGTCTTAGGGTGTCACCATTGTTTGCTCCTTAATTCTGCCCAGGCCTCTGGAATTCCACCATCTCTTCTCTTGGATCTGCCGCGAGGCTGGTGCCCTGGCGCTGAGGCCGCATGTACTGGAGGAAAACGGCGGCGGTACCTGAGGAAGATGGCGGCGTGTCCCGGCGAGGGACCTCGGAGCGCAGGGCGGGCGGTGCACAGCTCGAGCGGGCCCAGTTCCTCGGAGCTGTAAAGTTCCGGCTGGAGCCTGGAGCCCGCCCCGTCGAGCAAGCGCTGCGCTAGGCTCAGAGCCGAAGCCGCGCGACGACCCGGCTCCCATCCCGCCGCCTCCGCCTCCAGCAAACACAGCTGCAGGAAGTAGGTGGCAAGTAGCATCACCTGGGAGCTGCTCCCTGCCAGCGCGGCCAGCAGCTGCCCTGGTGGTGCAGCCGGAAATGGGCGGCTCGGGATGCGGCTCTCGGCGTGCAGCAGCTCCGCCCGCGGGAAGGAGTCCGCGCTCAGGGAGCAGAGGCAGGTGGGCTGCAGATGGGGCTTGCAGGGTGGGGGTGAAGGAGTCTTGGATCCCGGCTCTCTACTCCCTGCCCTGGAACGGCCCAAGTTCCAGACCTCAGTTTCCCCGGGAAGAACGCACTCTTCCATTTTGCACGCCGCAAACGGGCAGGCCACGCCCAGAAGCTGCAGGCGACCTGAGCGCACGCGACTGGCGCTCAGGTAGGAATCAGGCAGGTGCACCGCTCGGTCAAGTATGTCACCGCCAGACCCAGGTAGTCTGAACCAGGGCGCGCATCTCCGGGGTCACAGCTCAGGGCAGGGCTCTCCGGGGCAGCATGAGGCACACCATGACTTCTGCGAAGATGTACCTGGCGTACTGGCGTTCTCCCTGCAGCCCGCCTCTCCAGGAGTCTTGAGGAGACACTGGGGCGCTCGGAGGCTCTGCATCGAGGGAGGCAGCAGGACCCTACAAAGGAAAGGGGCTGGGGGCTTAGGGCCTAAAGAGAGGCCAGAGACGGGAGACGGGCCCCTGGCCCCTGCCTCTCACCGGCATCCTCCAGGAGGGCGTCGCGGGCGAGGCCAAGATCTACCCCACCAGCTCTTCACACTCTCAAGAGGTTCAGACTTAGGATGGGAAGATGACTATTTTAGTCAGACCCTATTTTTTCCAAGAAATCCCTTTGTGGGAAGGCAGAGCCAATCTACGGGTCGAATCTACAGGTAATGCTTCTCTTTCCCCTGCACCCCCACCCCCGCCACCGCCTGAAATCACACAAGAATAAAGAGGGCTTTCCCTGACTTTGCAAAGACCCCCTCCTCAAGCCTTCTCACTGCCACTGAGCACCAGCTGCACACTCTGGCCAGGGGCAACATGAAGCCTTGAGCATAAAACCCTTAAGAGGCCTTCCATGCCCCAGAAATGGCCAGAAGGAGCACCTGGCCCTCTGCCTGGGCCCCTGTTCCCAGTAGCTCCTGCTCCCAGGTGTGGTGCCCCCCAAAACCCTTACCCTACATCTGTGAGGGGAGTCAGAGGTAGGTGAAATTCTGAAAAGAGCCTGGATTTCCCAGGCTGCCTCAGTGAAGTTAAAAGTCAGGCCAAGACTATCAAGTGAGAAAAGCAAATGCCCCCTCACCAGGAAAGGGACCAGGCCCAGAGGCTCAGTTTCCTCATTTTGCAATGGCAGCAATGGTGGTTAGGAGTATTAAACAACAGCTTGAGTTGTTCTGTCCCACAACCCAAGTCCTCACTTCTACACTCTCTCCCGTCACCCCACCACACCCCTAAATGTTTTCTGCTTGATTCTCTGAGGACCTGCTGGAATCCCAAGGCGCTCAGGCAGAGCAGATGGAAAAGTGTGGCTGCTCCAGGGGTATGCACTTTCTACATAGTAGAATCCTAGAGAGGCATCCCCAAATAGGGGCGTTAATGAGGAATTTCAGGCAGTGGATCGGGCAGGAGTATCAGACCCTAATCAACTTTCTCTTGCATTCAAAGCGGGTTAGCCAGGGTCAGCCAGGTCATTGCCTGTGGCTGCTTCTGCAGAGAAGCTTCTCTGACACCCAGCCACACCAGATGGAGAACCAGTCACTGAGAAGTGAAATTGGGTCCAATCCTTCCCCCTCTCCCCAGCTCAGCTAAGGCCCTCAGGTAGTTGCTGTCAATAGCCTCTGTGCGGTGGTAAACAGCCCTAGGCCTAGAGCGTAGAAGTCCTGTGTTCTGTTCCTGTCTCCTAATGATGTTTGGCAAGATACTAAGCTTCTCTGGACTTTACGTCATGATTAGCAAGATGAAGTTTAGTTGGATTAGATGGCTCTCAGGTCCCTACAACTCCACTATGCTAT